>NC_081543.1:38190019-38218371 GCF_901000735.1 Corylus avellana | reverse complement strand
CAAGAAAATTCCTTCATCACCCAAGCTTTTGATCTCATCCCACGCCTTCCTCTCCCAATCCATTTTGAAAATTTTAATCTTGCACCCAATATTCATTCAGTTGAACCAACAACAGATCCCCACACAGCGATTCCACCAGATATTGAGTCGGATGATAATAACTTGATAAAACATAAGTTATTTTGAGATGAGGAACATGCTCATGGTCAAATTGTATAAACTTGAGGTCCCCGTCAAGAACACAGAATCCACCCTTGTAGCTTGTAATATCAAGTATGGGCATCGGCTCCTTAACGAAGGTTGTCCACTCCTCATCTCCTGTATTCCAGAACATCAACTTCTCAAGATATCGCCCATCACGAATAGCTAAACCAATTGATCTTGGATTTTTCGTTTCACAAGACACAATGAACTTGCGTTTTCTGCAGGGATCAAAAAAGTTAAATTTGAAAACAGGGAGCCGAATCCGAGCCCTTGAGAATGGGTTATAGAGAAAGATATGATGAAGGGCTTTAGGGTATCTATGATGAAGGAATATGAAATCCATTACCACCCAACGATGCCAGGAGTAGACGCTATTGGGAAACCGGGTCTGCCCATTACCATTCTTTAACTTCGGAAGTCTACAAACGCGCGATTCGCCGGTGAAAACATTCACGAAACTTATGCTTCTTACCATTCTGTGATGCTTTTCGTAGACAAGTAGGTGCGGAGGTGTCGACGCTAACACCTTGTCGACGACGGACCGCCATGAACGACACACATAGCGGCAGTTGTAAAGATTAACGACATTTGTTGGCTTCTTCAAGATGCTCTCCAGCAGCTCTTCTGGGAGGTCAGACCACGAAACTGGAGCCATTGATCGGTGCAGGGGCGGAGGGAGCCGTCAAATCTTAACCCTAAAACCTTCCCTTAACCCCGGTAGAAAATCTCACATAATATACACAAAGCAGGCAAGGAAAGATATGCCGGTGATGGGTTTTGTGGTTTGACTGTTTGACTTTGAGCGAGTTGGATGTTTTTGTTTATTTGGGCAGTTCGAGTCTTCGGCCCATTTGGTAAAAGTTTTGATAAGCCTTGGGTTTTGAGTTTTGGAAAAGAAAAAAGAAAACAAAAAAAACTTTTTTAAAAATTAATTTGATAAAATTTTGAGAAATACTTTTACAAAATATATATATATATATATATATATATATATATAACTCCTTCCTCTTTATCTCAACTCAGGTTTTTTTTTTTTTTTTTTTTTTTGGGTTTTTAGGAAGAAATAAAAAAAGAAAAAAAAAAGAAAAAGAGAGAGGGTATTATAGGAAGAAAGACGAGCGGCATTTTTGACAATTGGTGGTAATTTGTCTCAGCAGCTCGTATGCCCACACGGAAACAGATCCTCTCCATTTCAAAATCCATTCATTTCTTCTATTTAGTACATTTTGAAGGGTAGTGTTGTTCAAAAGTTTTAATGATGGTAGTGCATTAAATGCAATACCCTTCAAAATACACTAAATGGAGGAAATTGAAGGATTTTGAAATGGAAATGATCCTTTTCCTATGCACACGGATTGGTTACGAGCCAAGAAAATTGCTTCGTCACCCAAGCTCGTAATCTCATCCCACTCCATCTTCTCCCAATCCAATTTGTAAACCATATACTCATTCTGCAGGAAGAAACATCTATTAACCAGCAATGTATAGCTCCCCAGACAACGATTCCACCAGATAGGAATGTGCATGCCGATCAATGCCAAACAACCTTGTTATTACGATTATACATTTTTCCAGTTGGGATTTGTTTGGCACGAGGAATAGGACTCAACTCAAATTGTGTAAGGTTCCCGTCCCAGTCAATTGCACAGAATCCACCACACTTGTAGCCTATAATTAATATCAGTAACAAATTTAAAAGGAGTCTTAAAATCAAAAGGAGTATCAACGAGTGTCCACTCTTCATCTCCTGGTTTCCAAAATATCAATTTTTTAACAAGACATTATTGGCCCTCAAGAATAGCTAAAGCAATTGAACTTGGATTTGTATGGTTAGCTATTGATAAAATAAACATTTTTTGAATTGAAAGCTTTCCAAATCAAGATGAAGTAGGCCATGCAATTACTCCTACATAGATGCATAAATATATCAATAATTTATTCCACACTATAACTCTCTTTCCTTTTTAAAAAGAAATTTAATAAGATTTGAAGTAGAAAAGCAAAATGCCCTACATGGGAGGCTAGGGTTTAGTTATAGGGCTAGGACCCACATATTCACCCTACACATTCAAGGTCAGACCAAAATGGAAGAAGGAAAACCGACTAAACAAGAAACAGAACTGATTACTTCAAAACCCACTACAATACCAACATGTAGAAATTAACCAAGATGCATAACTCAGAAGCTCACAATTGCCCATACATTTACTCCTACCACTACTAGTAAACTGTATGAAGGAAAAATTGTAATCCAAGAAGAAAGACAAGAACGTCTAAGCGGCTTTCAATCAAACAGATAGAATTCATTTATTTTTGGAAAACCTTGAATCAACAAGATCTATCTGGAGAGTGGTCACACTAGTATGTGGTGCAACACATTGCCAGCCAACCATTCCAAGCGTAGAGGCTTCTGGGCAATAAGGGCTGCCCGCCTCTTCTTTATTTGAGGGTTTACTTGAATTTCTCGAATAAACATGTACATTAACTACCGAATCATATGTTACTCCTACCATAACAACAAAAAAACAGAGCTGATTAACTAAGATAGCCCAGAATCTAACAATTGCCCATAAACCCATATGGAAAGTAAAACTGGAATCCTATAAAAAATTAAAAGACAAGAACGTCTAAGCGGCATTCAATCAAAAATGCATATATTTTTTGAAAACCTTGAGGCAGTTACAGCTACTACAAAAACAAATAACGCATACTATATTTGCGTTGTGAACCATTGGTAGCATTGTTCATCATCATCACAAGGAATAGTGAGAGCGACTGAACCGACAGTCTGATTTGCGATATCGTATACCCCCAACTCCTTTTGCTCTACTGGCATACTGAAGGCACCATCTGTGAAATAGATGCAATTAGGTTTGAATATGGTGGAGTCCTCAGCTCGTGTGCACACAGATTCAGCACAGCTCAAGAAAATTGCTTCATCACTCAAGCTTTTGATCTCATCCCACGCCTTCCTCTCCCAATCCATTTTGAAAATTTTAGTCTTGCACCCAATATTCAGTTGAACCAACAACAGATCCCCACTCAGCGATTCCACCAGATATTGAGTCGGATGATAATAACTTGATAAAACGTAAGTTATTTTGAGATCAGGAACATGCTCATGATCAAATTGTATAAACTTGAGGTCCCCGTCAAGAACACAGAATCCACCCTTGTAGCTTGTAATATCAACAATGCGCATCGGCTCCGCAACAAAGGTTGTCCACTCCCCATCTCCTAGATTCCAGAACATCAACTTTTCAAGATATTGCCCATCACAAATAGCTAAACCAATTGATCTTGGATTTTTCGGTTCACAAGACACAACGAACTTGCGTTTCCGGCGGGGATCAAGAAAGTTGTCAAGTGTAAAAGCAGGGAGCCGAATCCGATCACTTGAGAATGGGTTATAGAGACAGATATGATGATCACCACAATGATTATTGCGGGCATGGGATGTGCTGCAATCCATTACTAGCCAACGATGCCAGGAGTAGACGCTCCTGGCAAACAGAGACTGCCCATCACCAGTCTTGAACTTCGGAAGTCTACAAACACGCGATTCGCCGGTGAAAACATTCACGAAACTTATGCTTCTTACCATTCTGAGATGCTTTTCGTAGACAAGTAGGTGCGGAGGTGTCGACGCTAACACCTTGTCGACCACGGACAGCCATGAACGACACACGTAGCGGCAGTTGTAAATATTAACGAAATTTGTTGGCTTCTTCAAGATGCTCTCCAGCAGCTCTTCTGGGAGGTCAGACAAGGAAACTGGAGCCATTGATCGGTGCAGGGGCGGAGGGAGCGTCAAATCTCAACCCCTAAAAACTTCTCTTAACCCCGGTAGAAAATCTCACATATGCCCTAAACGTCCACCCTCAACCATTTATAAGGGCACAAACAACTCACGCAGCGCGCCAGAAACAATTTTTTTTCTGTCACAGCTTCGGACCTAATTTGGACCGCTGATTTTCATCCAACGGTCCAGATTAGTCCACTAATAAAATCTTATTAAAAAATTATTTATATTTCAAAAATAAATCAAAATCAAAATAATAATAAATTAATAAAAATATTTAATTTTTTTTTAAAAGATATGGCCCCGGGTGGCCGGCCACCCATGTTGAGAAGTTAGGGTCGCCAATTTGGGGTGGCCCTAAGGGCCAAAACATATATATATTTTTTTTGGCTTTGGCCCTCAGCGAGCCACCCCTTGGGGGTGGACGATTAGCCCCCAAGGGCCATGGGATGGCATCGACCACTCCTAATCGGCCCTTAGGAGTAGTTCGACCACCTCTTGACTTTGGCCTCTAGGGGTGGTTGGACCAACCCCAAGGGCTAAGGGGTGGCTTCGGCCACCTTAGACCGCCGGTCTGGGATGGCTTTCTCTCAACAAGGGTGGCCAGCCACCACCTCATATCTTTAAAAGATACAGTTTTTTTTTTTTGGCTTTTTTGAACAAAATTTGAAATTGTCTTTTTGACATGTCTTCCTTTTTTTTACGTTGTTCCAATTGCTTGATAGGAGGTTGATGCTGCTACTACTACTGAGGAGGTGAAGAAAAGCAACCATGTCCAGAGAAAGTTGGAGAAGCGTCAACAGAATCGCAATCTTGATGCACACATTGAAGATCAATTTTCTGGTGGTCGTCTATTAGCTTGTATCTCATCACGACCTGGTCAATGTGGTCGTGCTGATGGGTATGTCACTTCTCTACGCTTGTATCTTTTTAGTTACAGATGTATTGTAAGGCATATTCTTTAATTTAGAGGTTTCTACTGGTTGTTATCTTGTTTAAGTCTGCAGATTCACAATTTCATCCGTCCATGAACAAATGTCCCTACAATGTTTAATTTCATATATTATTTAAGTGCTTGTTTTCTATGCCTCCAAATGCTCTTCCTCCCCTTTTAAATGCAATTAGGTGTATGAAAAGCTAATTGTAACCTCCAAAGATGGATATGGGTTATTTCTTATGATACGTTGATGAGAGTTTTCAATTGCCATTTAAATTTTCTTGGACATGCATGGCAGTTTTTACTTTGTTTCTTGTTTTTGTATTAAACATCAAGCACTTAACTGTTATGTGAAATGGATTTGCAACAGATATATCTTGGAAGGCAAAGAGCTCGAGTTCTACATGAAGAAGCTCCAGAGAAAGAAGGGCGCAAAGGAGCTGCCTAAAATTTTGTTACCTGAATCTCATTCTTGCATATCAGAATTTCTTTTTTGATGACCTTTGTTTCCTCCCCAGTAGACATTGAGGTTAAGCTAAGATGAACGATTTTACCAAAAGTTTATTCTTGTTTGACTTTTGACTTAATCGGATTATTATTAGTGTCCTTTGTTGTGGTTAATGAACTTTATTATTACTAGTTTAGTGATATTTATTATTAGGTAAATGTATGACTAGAATGTGTTTGGGAGCTTTTTGGATGGTAATGGTCGGATGTTTGAATAAACATGTATATTAACTACGTAATAACACATTCGTCTCGAAAACTACCAAATACAAAACCGATTCATTTGAAACAATATAATACGAACTCGTAGAAATTAACCAAGAGAGCTCAAAAAGCTCACAAGAGCTCATACATAGCTCCACCGGTCAAAACCCATATGGAATGAAACATTAGAATGGAAGAAGAAAGACATGAACTTGTAAGCGGATTTTAATCAAACACATAGCAAGCAATCTATCAAAGCACATATTTTTCTGGAAAATCTTATAGTTGAACCTATTATGATTCCAGAATTATCAGTTCAAGCTAGAAACGTTATTGAAGTTGAATTTGATCAATAAGGTAAGCGGCGAAAAAATCTATCAAAGTACATATACATATACACAAAGCAGCCAAGGAAGGTTTATCCCTCGGAAAGATACGCCGGTGATGGGTTTTGTGGTTTGACTGTTTGACTTTGAGCGAGTTGGATGTTTTTGCTTATTTAGGCAGTTCGAGTCTTCGGCCCATTGGTAAAGTTTTGAAAAGCCTTGGCCCTTGGGTTTTGAGTTCTGGAAAAGACAAAAGAAAAAAGAAAAAAAACTTTTTTAAAAATTAATTTGATAAAATTTTGAGAAATATTTTTACAAAAAAAAAAAAAAAAGAAAAAAAAAGAAGAGTGTTTCTCCAATGGCGGCCACAACACCGCCCCAATTTATAATTTATTTTGTAATTTTTACTATTTTTATTTGTTATACATATAATCAACAGTCCCCCTGACCCCTACACCTGAAGAAAAAAAAATTGTACATAAACAATCTCCTCACTGCAAATATCATTTGGTTACCCCATATCTCCTTCCTCTTTATCTCAACTCAGGTTTTTATTTTGGTTTTTAAGAAGAAAAAAAAGAGAGAGGGTATTATAGGAAGAAAGACAAGAGCGGCATTTTTGACAATTGGTGGTAATTTGACTTAGCAGAAGGCAAATGATATAACCGGCTGGCTGACAAACTTAAAAAGAAAAGAACATAAAATTATAATTTGAGTATTTACTATAAATTGAGTTTCAGATTTTTGGGTTTGAATAGGTAAAAATAGAACAAGAATACAAAATTATTAGTAGTCATCAATCTCTTTTATACATTTCTTATTTATCGAAAAAAAAAAAAAAAAACTCTACCCTATATTTTATATCTCAATACTAATATGGTAGTCTTAATCGATTTAACATTGTTACAAAAAGAATTTTTTTTATTTTTTTATTTTAATGTTTTGAATTAAAAGCTTTCCAAATCAAGATGAAGTAGGCCATGCAATTACTCCTACATAGATGTATAAATATATCAATAATTTATTCCACACTATAACTCTCTTTCCTTTTTTAAAAAGAAATTTAATAAGATTTGAAGTAGAAAAGCAAAATGCCCTACATGGGAGGCTAGGCTTTAGTTATAGGGCTAGGACCCACATATTCACCCTACACATTCAAGGTCAGACCAAAATGGAAGAAGGAAAACCGACTAACAAGAAACAGAACTGATTACTTCAAAACCCACTACAATACCAACATGTAGAAATTAACAAAGATAGCTCAGAATCTAACAATTGCCCATAAACCCATATGGAAAGAAAAACTGGAATCCAATAAAAAAGACAAGAACGTCTAAGCGGCATTCAATCAAACAGACAGAATGCACATATTCTTTGAAAACCTAGAGGCAGTTACAGCTACTACAAAAACAAATAACGCAAACTTATATTTGCGTTGTGAACCATCGGTAGCATTGTTCATCATCGTCAAAAGGAATAGAGAGAGCGACTGAACCGACAGTCTGATTTGCGATATCGTATACCCCCAACTCCTTTTGCTCTACTGGCATACTGAAGGCACCATCTGTGAAATAGATGCAATTAGTTTTGAATATGGTGGAGTCCTTAGCTAGTATGCACACAGATTCATCACAGCTCAAGAAAATTGCTTCATCACCCAAGCTTTTGATCTCATCCCACGCCTTCCTCTCCCAATCCATTTTGAAAATTTTAATCTTGCACCCAATATTCAGTTGAACCAACAACAGATCCCCACTCAGCGATTCCACCAGATATTGAGTCGGATGATAATAACTTGATAAAACGTAAGTTATTTTGAGATGAGGAACATGCTCATGATCAAATTGTATAAACTTGAGGTCCCCGTCAAGAACACAGAATCCACCCTTGTAGCTTGTAATATCAACAATGCGCATCGGCTCCGCAACAAAGGTTGTCCACTCCACATCTCCTGGATTCCAGAACATCAACTTTTCAAGATATTGCCCATCACAAATAGCTAAACCAATTGATCTTGGATTTTTCGGTTCACAAGACACAACGAACTTGCGTTTCCGGCGGGGATCAAGAAAGTTGTCAAGTGTAAAAGCAGGGAGCCGAATCCGATCACTTGAGAATGGGTTATAGAGACAGATATGATGATCACCACAATGATTATTGCGGGGATGGGATGTGCTGCAATCCATTACCAGCCAACGATGCCAGGAATAGACGCTCCTGGGAAACAGGGACTGCCCATCACCAGTCTTGAACGTGGGAAGTTTACACACTCGCGATTCCCCGGTGAAAACATTCAAGAAACTTATGCTTCTTACAATTCTGAGATGCTTTTCGTAGACAAGTAGGTGTGGAGGTGTCGACGCTAACACCTTGTTGACGACGGACCGCCATGAACGACACATGTAGCGGCAGTTGTAAAGATTAACGACATTTGCTGCCTTCTTCAAGATGCTCTCCAGCAGGTCTTCTGGGAGGTCAGACCAGGAAACTGGAGCCATTGATCGGTGCAAGGGCGGAGTGAGCGTCAAATCTCAACCCCTAAAAACTTCCCTTAACCCCGTAGAAAATCTCACATATGCCATAAATGTGCACACTCAACCATTTATAAGGGGCACCAACTCATTAGTCGGATACGAATCCCCTCCCATTAGTAAGACACGTGAGATTCTCATTTTTCTAATCACAGCCACTAGATGAATCTAGAGGTCCAAGATATCTCACCATCAAAACCTAAAAGTGAACACAACCACACTAATTATATATCAAATTTGTCTTGGGTGCCATGCGCCCACCCCCATGGCCTGATCGATGGCCCACGGCCACCCCCAGTTGGGCGAAGCTGCACCTTTGTTTGTTTTTATTTTTTATTTTGTTTAAAATAATTAATTAATTTTTTAATTCAAATTTGATATATAATTCAGTGTGATTATGTTTATTTTTGAGTTTTAATATTGGGATATCTTGGACCCTTAAATTCATCTAACGATTGAGATTAGAAAAATGAGAATCTCATGTTTTTTTTAGAGTATGGTGTATAGTAAAAAAATAATCTCATGTTTCTTATTTTTGAGTTTTGATATTATTGGGAACAAAACAAAAAATAACCTTTTTTTTTTTTTTTTACAATTCTCTTTTTTAAAAAAAATCTCAGATATATAATCAGATTAAACTTTTAAAATTAGTTGTTTATGAATATATATAATTGTTATTACCTTTTTGTTTGTAAGTTTTTATTACATATTTTAATTATATGGAATATATAATTTTAATTACTTTAAATTATAGAAAACAACAATAATTCCATTAAATATTTTTGAATGATTTATTTATTTTGTTAGTTATATTTTTTAATATTTTTAATCATTTTTTTTATTAATTTTATTTTTTAATCACTATGAGATTATTGTCTCATCTGTGCCTGTTATATATATAGGGTTTATGGATTGACTCAAGGAGGTGAATTTTGATATGGATATTCATCTATTTGGTCCCCGATGCTTGTGATTGTGGACCATATGCATATGCATTTCCAGTACATTGGGTTTCTGTTGGGATTATTTGTTAATGTTGCTTTCATATATGGATGAAGGGAGAGATGTAACAACCATGCTATTATCTGAAAAGGATTAGATAATTTAGATTTTTCTTAAAATTACTTATAAAGCTTAATTTTATTTAATAAGTTAATAATATGTGACTTAGCACTTATCAGTAGCAATATACATGCGAATACGGTTATTTGCAATATCCGCAACCGCATCTGCAAAATGCGGATATCTTTTTTAGATATTCACATCCATATCCGTATCAAGTTTTTACTAACTGCATACAGTTATTGTGGTTATTATCCGCTATCCATATATTAGGTAATGAGTTTTTTGTGCATATTTTTAGTCTTTTTGCCCTTCTTTGGGTTTCTATTAGGCCTATTTTAAACAATTGTGAAAATAAATTGGGCCAATTTCAGAGAAGTTGTGAAAATATTCTCATGTCAAGGTTGATCTGTTGATGCAATTGAGCATAGAAGAATCTACTGTGCTGTTCTTGACTTGCGATAGATAGATGAGTTTTTGGTTTTGTGTAGGTTCTTTCTTTAGAGGAATTGTTGTAGTGTTTTGTAAAGGTTTTGTTGAGTTTTTTCTAGTTGCTGGTTGTGTTTTGTTAGAAGGTGTTCTGTATTCTTGTTTAGCATATGAAATTCTTATTCATCCAAAAAAAACCCAATACCAATATGTAAAAATTAACCAAGATAGCTCAGAAGCTCACAATTACCCATACATTACTCCTACAACAAGAAAAATGTAAAAATAACCCATATGGAATGAAAAATTGCAATCCAAGAAGAAAGACGAGAACGTCTAAGTGGCTTTCAATCAAACAGATAGAATGCATTTATTTTTTGAAAACTTGGAAGTAGTTGCAGCTATTACAAAAACAAATATGCGTACTATCATTGCGTTTTGAACCATCGGAAGAATAGAGCATTGTAACAAGGAAAAGAGTGAGGGAACTGACCGATAGTTTCATTTCCCAAGTCATATACCCGAAAATCCTCATACAAGATATCATAGATGCAATTAGGCTTGTATAGTCATCAGCTCGTATGCATGCAGATCCATCACAGCACAAGAAAATTGCTTCTTCACCCAAGCTTTTGATCTCATCCCACTCCATCTTCTCCGAATCCAATTTGTAAACCTTAAACTTTATGGTCTCCAGGAGGTTCCAAAATACATGAACCATCAACAGATCCCCATACAAAGACTCCACCAAAAACTCATAATCATCATCATACTCATCTGGGTCATGACTTGATCTGTTAAATCTAGTTGGGTTTTTTTTTTTGACACGAGGAACAGGGCTCAACTCAAATTGTATGATATTTTGGTTACAGTCAAGTGCACAAAAGCCACCCTTGTAACATATAATATCAAAAACCCACATCCGCTTCTCAAGACCATTAACAAAGGTTGTCCATTCCTCATCTCCTGGTTTTAAAAACATCAACTTTTCAATAAATCGCCCATCACGAATGGCTAAAACAATTGAAGTTGGATTTGTGGGTTGAGATGAGAAAACGAACTTGTGGTTCAGGGTGTCAAGAGATTGGTGAAGTGTGAACACAGGGAGCCGAATCCAAGCGTTCGAGAATGGTTTATAGAGACAATAATTCCATGTTGAACCGTCGTGGCATATATTATTCAAAACAAATTTTGTTTTGAATTAAAAGCTTTCCAAACCAAGATGAAACTCTCCTATAATAGACCATCGAATTACTCTTACACAAATGCATATTATCAAGAATTTATTCCCCACTATAAAACTCTCGTTCCTTTTTAAAAGGAAATTTAAGATTTGAAGTAGAAGACCAAAGAGAAATGATAAAAACACTCTACATGGGCGGCTAGGGTTTAGTTCTAATCACTAATTTTGAGCCAACACCATTATTGAATTGTGGGTTTACTTGAATTTCTCGAATAACTACCTAATCATATATTATTCCTATCACAACAACAAAAAACAGACATGATTACTTCAAACCCCACTACAATACCAACATCTAGAAATTAACAAAGATAGCTCAGCATCTAACAATTGCCCATAAAGCCATATGGAAAGAAAAACTGGAATCCAATAAAAAAGACAAGAACGTCTAAGCAGCATTCAATCAAACAGACAGAATGCACATATTTTTTGAAAACCTTGAGGCAGATACAGCTGCTACAAAAACAAATAACGCATACTATATTTACGTTGTGAACCATCGGTAGCATTGTTCATCATCGTCAAAAGGAATAGAGAGAGCGACTGAACCGACAGTCTGATTTGCGATATCGTATACCCCCAACTCCTTTTGCTCTACTGGCATACTGAAGGCACCATCTGTGAAATAGATGCAATTAGGTTTGAATATGGTGGAGTCCTCAGCTCGTATGCACACAGATTCAGCACAGCTCAAGAAAATTGCTTCATCACCCAAGCTTTTGATCTCATCCCACGCCTTCCTCTCCCAATCCATTTTGAAAATTTTAATCTTGCACCCAATATTCAGTTGAACCAACAACAGATCCCCACACAGCGATTCCACCAGATATTGAGTCGGATGATAATAACTTGATAAAACATAAGTTATTTTGAGATGAGGAACATGCTCATGGTCAAATTGTATAAACTTGAGGTCCCCGTCAAGAACACAGAATCCACCCTTGTAGCTTGTAATATCAACTATGGGCATCGGCTCCTTAACGAAGGTTGTCCACTCCTCATCTCCTGTATTCCAGAACATCAACTTCTCAAGATATCGCCCATCACGAATAGCTAAACCAATTGATCTTGGATTTTTCGTTTCACAAGACACAATGAACTTGCGTTTTCTGCAGGGATCAAAAAAGTTAAATTTGAAAACAGGGAGCCGAATCCGAGCCCTTGAGAATGGGTTATAGAGAAAGATATGATGAAGGGTTTTAGGGTATCTATGATGAAGGGTTTTAGGGTATCTATGATGAAGGAATATGAAATCCATTACCACCCAACGATGCCAGGAGTAGACGCTACTGGGAAACCGGGTCTGCCCATTACCATTCTTTAACTTCGGAAGTCTACAAACGCGCGATTCGCCGGTGAAAACATTCACGAAACTTATGCTTCTTACCATTCTGTGATGCTTTTCGTAGACAAGTAGGTGCGGAGGTGTCGACGCTAACACCTTGTCGACGACGGACCGCCATGAACGACACACATAGCGGCAGTTGTAAAGATTAACGACATTTGTTGGCTTCTTCAAGATGCTCTCCAGCAGCTCTTCTGGGAGGTCAGAACAAGATGTTGGAGCCATTTAAAAACTTCCCTTAACCCCGGTAGAAAATCTCACATATGCACTAAATGTCCACTCTCAAGCATTTTAAGGGGCAATAGACGTTACCTTCAACCACCAACTCATCTCATTAGAAATCACGCAGCGCCAGAAACAATTTTTTTCTGTCACAGTTTCAGCCTTCCTGATTTTTGAGTGATGATATGGGGTACACCCGCGTGCGTAAATAATAAGCACTCCGGTGACATGGCATGTGCCACGTTTGCCCCGAATTAAAAATAAAAAATAAAAAACACTTCAAAACCCATTCCCCAACAAAAACCATTCCTACAATCATTTCCCTCTAAATTTTTTCCTAAACCCATTCAAAATCGCCTCTCCTCTCTCAAAATCGAGTAACGCTTGGCGCAAGGGAAGGATCCAGTGGAAATCCGGAGTTGCCTAAGGAGTCGCCGTCAACCATCCGGTGCTTCTCTCCCCATGCTCCTCTCTCTCTCTTGGCGACACCTGCTAAACGACACGGTTTGCATTTTCACTCTTTTCCTATCTTTGATTTTTGCCTATTGCCTGCTCAAATTTTTTAGATGATGGGATCTATTTAATCAGTGTATTATTAAGATATAGTGGTGGCTGTTTTGTTTGATTTCCAAAATGGGTAAAATTTTAGGGCTTTGAAGTTATGAATTTGAAACAAAATTTGGTTTTGTTTTGTTTTCGAAGAGACTAAATTTGGTTTGAAACGAAATTTGGTTTTGTTTTTAGCTGTTGATAGGGCAGAGTTCTGCAAATATGGAGGAAGAATGTGAAGCATTTCTGCAAAACTTTGCCCTATCAACAGCTGAAAACAAAACCAAATTTCGTTTCAAATTCATAACTTCAAAGCCCTAAAATTTTACCCATTTGGGAAATCAAACAAAACAGCCACCACCATATCTTAACAATACACTTACCAAAAAAAAAAAAAAAAAAACAATACACAGATTAAATAGATCCCATCATCTAAGAAGTTTGAGCAGGCAATGGTCAAAAATTAAAGATCGGAAAAGGGTGAAAATGCAAACCGTGTCATTTAGCAGGTCTCGTCGAGAGAGAGAGAGAGAGAAAGAGAGAGAGGAATGTGGGGAGAGAAGCACCGGATGGTTGAGGGCAGCTCCTTAGGCAACTCCGGATTTCCACCGGATCCTTCCCTTGCGCCAAGCATTACTCGATTTTGAGAGAGGGGGAGGCGATTTTGAATGGGCTTGGGGAAAAATTTAGGGGGAAATGGTTGTGGGAATAGTTTTTGGAGCTTTTTGATTATTTTTTTAATTCGGGGCAAATTAAGGTGGCATGTGCCACCTCACCGGTGTGTATACTATTTAGGCACGCCGGTGTACCCTGTATCATCACTCCTTGAGATTTTAGGTTAGACAAAATGTTGAAGACGATGACAGCCTGCCTAGTTTTTGATGTCTTCAAAATGCCCTGTTTAAACGACTTTTATTTTTAGTTGATCTGCTTTTCTTCTCCAAGCCATTTAATAATGAGAAATGCTTGGCTTCATTAAAAAGTCCGTATTTTGGCCATTTTAATCTTAGGTAATTTTAAAATTAATAGATTTATGAAAAATGGGTCATGCCACCTAGGATTAAAATGGCAAAAAAATGATCTTTTTAATGAAGCCAATCATTTCACTTTAATAATTCACATCAATTGTGTAACTATTTTTTTTTTCTTTCTTTTTTTGAAATCGTGTAACTATTTTTTTAGATTACGGTGTATAGCAAAAAAAAAAACCCAAAACAAAACAAAAAATTACCTTTTTTTTTTTAAAAAAAAAAAAAAAAAAAAAAATCTCAGATATATAATCAAACTCTTTCCTTGATTAAACTTTTAAAATTAATTATTTATGAATATATATACTTTTTATTACATTTTTGTTTGTAAGTTTTTATTACATATTTTAATTATATGAAATATATACTTGTAATTAATTGAGATTATAGAAAACAACAATAATTCCATTAAATTTTTTTGAATAATTTATTTATTTTGTTAATTATATTTTTTAATATTTTTAATCAATCTTTATTAATTTTATTTTTTAAATCTTGATCATCAGAACCAAAATTTTAGCTCCGTTCGTAACTGAATCACGATGAGATTATTGTCTCATCTGTGCCTGTTATATAGGGTTTATGGACTGACTCAAGGAGATGAATTTTGATATGGATATTCATATATTTTCAGTACATTGTGTTTCTGTTGGGGGTTCTTTCTTGATGTTGCTTTCACATATGGATGAAGGGAGAGATGTAACAATTGTGCTATTATCTCAAAATGATTAGTTAATTAATTTTTTTTTTTAAAAAAAAATCACTTATAAAGTTTAATTTTACCTAATAAATAAGCAATATGCGACTTAGTACTCCGCATCCGCATCATGTTCTTACTAATCGCATCCACGAAGCTATTGCGATTATTATCTACTATTCGTATATTAGGTAATGGGTTTTTTTGTGCATATTTTAGTCTTTTTGCCCTTTTTTGGGTTTCTATTAGGCCTATTTTAAACAATTTTGAAAATAAATTGGGCCGATTTTTAGTGTTTTGGGCTTGTTTTAATTTTCTTTATAATCCCTAATGTTTTGAAGAAATATTGATTCGCATTACTTTTAAAAACAATGTAAACATAAACTATACATAATCTTTTTTTTTTTTTTAAAAAAAAAAAGAACCTATATATAATCTAAAACAAAGTCATTTTGATATTAAAAACGTCGTACTTGTGAATTTATTAAATATAGTATATCTAAAAAATATAAAGGGTATGCGGATGCAAATATTAACCGCATTTGCATACTCTAAAACTGCTATTCACATCTGCATATGTGGATAGTAGTTTTTACTAATTGTATCCACATATACGCATAATAGATAACAAATAGTTGCAGATAGCAAATGTGGGCAGTTAATATATGTTCGCATGTACATGAGTGTCTTTAGTTATAAACAATCCACTCTAAAATAGGTTACTCATCTTCCTAATATGAAATCGGAGTGTTACAAGAGACTTGATGGGTAAGTTTGTTACGAGGGATTGAAAAATTGATCCAAAATAACAATTATGGATGCAAAGATAACAAACCAGATAGTTGCTGAATTGCTGCAAAAGAAAAAAAAAAAAAAAAAAAAAAAAAATTCTGACCATCTTTATCTTCCCATATTATCGCTTGAACATCCTCTTCTAAGTTGACCACAGACTGCATCCAACTATTGGAAGGTAAATTCAAGTTTTTATCTCTTCACCATAAGATTCCTATCAAAATCTTGTAACAGTAGCAGAAGCGAGTATGACTCATTTTCCAGGAAAGAGGAATGATGGCATACAAACAGACACATAAGTTAAGCAGAGAAAGTTCCCTGTCACTCCGTTCTTCAGGCAACAACATAAATCGAAGTCAGACCAAACATGTTCATTAACTAAGTGACAATATATTTCTCTCAGAACAACAAAAACAGAGCTGATTACTTCAAAACCCACTACAATGTCAATACCAACATGTAGAAATTAACCAAGATACATAACTCAGAAGCTCACAATTGCCCATACATTTACTCCTACCACTACTACTAAACTGTGTGAAGGAAAAATTGGAATCCAAGAAGAAAGACAAGAACGTCTAAGCGGCTTTCAATCAAACAGATAGAATTCATTTATTTTTTGAAAACCTGGAAATAGTTACAGATATTACAAAAACAAATATGCGTACTATAATTGCGTTTTGAACCATGTATTTTCATTTCCCAACTATAGAGCATTGTAACAAGGAAAAGAGTGAGGGAACCGACCGATAGTTTCATTTCCCAAGTCATATACCCGAAAATCCTCATGGAAGAATGCAATTAGGTTTGTATATGGTAGTCATCAGCTCGTATGCACGCAGATCCATCACAGCACAAGAAAATTGCTTCTTCACCCAATCTTTTGATCTCATCCCACTCCATCCTCTCCCAATCCAATTTGTAAACCTTGAACTTTATGGTCTCCAGGAGGTTCCAAAATACATGAACCTTAAACCAAGATGAAACTCTCCTATAATAGACCATCAAATTACTCTTACATAAATGCATATTATCAAGAATTTATTCCCCACTAATGACTCTGGTTCTTTTTTAAAAGAAATTTAAGATTTTAAGTAGAAGACCAAAGAGAAATGATAAAGACACAGGGCGGGTCTAGTTCTAATCTTAATTGGACTAATTTTGAGCCAACTCCATTATTGAATTGTGCGTTTACTTGAATTTCTCGAATAAACATGTACATTAACTGCCTAATCATATATTACTCCTACCACAACAACAAAAAACAGAGCTGATTACTTCAAACCCCACTACAATAGGAACATGTAGAAAGTAACCAAGATAGCTCGGAATCTAACAATTGCCCATAAACCCATATGGAAAGAAAAACTGGAATCCAAGAAGAAAGACAAGAACGTCTAAGCGGCATTCAATCAGACAGATAGAATGCATATATTTTTTGAAAACCTTGAGGCAGTTACAGCTACAACAAAAACAAATAACGCATACTATATTTGCGTTGTGAACCATCGGCAGCATTGTTCATCATCGTCAAAAGGAATAGAGAGAGTGACTGAACCGACAGTCTGATTTGCGATATCGTATACCCCCAACTCCTTTTGCTCTACTGGCATGAAGGCACCATCTGTGAAATAGATGCAATTAGGTTTGAATATGGTGGAGTCCTCAGCTCGTATGCACACAGATTCAGCACAGCTCAAGAAAATTGCTTCATCACCCAAGCTTTTGATCTCATCCCACGCCTTCCTCTTCCAATCCATTTTGAAAATTTTAATCTTGCACCCAATATTCAGTTGAACCAACAACAGATCCCCACACGGCGATTCCACCGGATATTGATTCGGATGATAATAACTTGATAAAACATAAGTTATTTTGAGATGAGGAACAGACTCAGTATCAAATTGTATAAACTTGAGGTACCCGTCCCCAAGAACACAGAATCCACCCTTGTAGCTTGTAATATCAACGATGCGCATCGACTCCTCAACAAAGGTTGTCCACTCTTCATCTCCTGGATTCCAGAACATCAACTTTTCAAGATATCGCCCATCACAAATAGCTAAACCAATTGATCTTGGATTTTTCGGTTCACAAGACAGAAGGAACTTGCGTTTCCGGCGGTGATCAAGATAGTTGTCAAGTTTGAAAGCAGGGAGCCGAATCCGAGCCCTTGTAAATGGGTTATAGAGACAGATATGACGATCTCTTGTGCTGCAATCCATTACCATGCAATCCATTACCAGCCAACGATGCCAGGAGTAGACGCTCCTGGGAAATAGGGGCTGCCCATCACCAGTCTTGAACTTTGGAAGTCTATACAAGCGCGATTCGCCGGTGAAAACATTCAAGAAACTTATGATTCTTACAATTCTACGCTTTTCGTAGACAAGTAGGTGCGGAGGTGTCGACGCTAACACCTTGTCGACGACGGATCGCCATGAACGACACACGTAGCGGCAGTTGTAAAGATTAACGACATTTGTTGGTTTCTTAAAGATGCTCTCCAGCAGCTCTTCTGGGAGGTCAGACCAGGAAACTGGAGCCATTGATCGGTGCAGGGGCGGAGGGAGCGTCAAATCAACCCTAAAAACTTCCCTTAACCCCGGTAGAAAATCTCACATATGCGCCCCCGGAAACAATTTTTTTCTGTCACAATTTTTGCCTTCCTGATTTTTATGTTAGACAATTTTGATGTCTTCGCACCGTTTAAATTAGCTTTAGCGCATACGGGGTTAAAAATTACCAGGAAATCGGAATCGAAATCAGGAAACCCAAAAATCTGAAACTGAGAAACTGGAACCCGGTTTCGGTTTCAATTTGAAAAATTTAAAAATCGGGTATCCCAGTTCCGGTACCCGGTTTTTATCAGAAAACCGGGAACTGGGTTTCTATTTTATTTACATTTTATTTAATAATATTTATATATTATTTTATATATATGTTAAATTGAAATTTTCAGACAATCCGTTTGGAGAGTAGAAAAAATGGAAAACAAAGAAATATATTGTTGTAATATTTATATACATATATATTTATTGTTGGTAGTTTATATTTATTGTTTTAATATTTATATATATTGTTACTTTAGTGTATAATATTAACATATAAACAAGATTTGATGGAATTCTAATGTTGGGTTTATTGGGTTGATTGTAGTAGTTGTTCATTTTTTGATGTTGGGGTCTTAAGCATATGGAAATTTTGGTCAATTGGGTCACTTATTTGATGCATTTCTTTGCATAAAGTTTGGTTCTTACAATTTCTTAGGCTCACAATGAAATATATTGTTTGAATATATATAAGGTATTTATTGTTGGTAGTTTATATTTATTGTTGTAATAATTATTTGGAACAATGACAACAAAGCTCATTTAATTTAGACAAAACACTAATAGATTTTTTTTTAAAAAAAAATGAGCCAATTTATGAAAAAATGAGCTTATTTTAGGCCCGGCCAATACTTAAAATAAGCCCAAAAAATAATTTTCTTAAAAAATCGATTATCGGACCGGGTAAAACCGAAACCGGCTGGTAACCGGGACCCCAGTTAACTGGGTCCCGGTTCCGATTTCTCAAAACCAAGAACCGGGGTACCCCGGTTCTGGTTCCCAATTTTGGCCAAAAACCGGACCGGATTGACACCCCTATTAGAGTCTGTTTGAGATTGTGTTTGAGAGGTTTAAAAGTGCTTTTAACACTTAAAAAGCTTATTTGAAGAAAAACATATTCGTTTGGTAAAAAAATTAAAAAGTGCTTTTAAGGGTTGAAAAAATATTAAAATTACCCAGAAAAAAAAAAAAAACACTTTTGGCAAATGCTTAAAAATAAAATTTTTGCTCAAAAGCTTTTTTTTGGCTTAAAAATTCTATTTTTCAAACGCAATCTCAAACAAACTCTTATTGTTAGTTGACTTGCTTTTCTTCTCCAAGCCGTTTAATAATACACATCAATTGTGTAGCTATTTTTTGTTTTGTTTTTTTTTTTCGAGTATGATGTATAGTAAAAAAACTGCCCATAACAAAACAAAAAATAACCACCCTTTTTTTTTTACAATTCTCTTTTTCTAAAAAAATCTCATATATATAATCAGATTAAAGTTTTAAAATTAGTTGGTTGTTTATATATATATATAATTGTTATTACCTTTTTGTTTGTAAGTTTTTATTACATATTTTAATTATATGGAATATATAATTGTAATTACTTGAAACTATAGAAAACACCAATAATTTCATTAAATCTTTTTGAATGATTTATTTATTTTGTTAGTTATATTTTTTAAAGTCTTTAATCAATTTTTTTTTATTAATTTTATTTTTTAAATCTTGACCATCAGCCTATGAGATTATTGTCTCATCTGTGCCTGTTATATATATAGGGTTTATGGATTGACTCAAGGAGGTGAATTTTGATATGCATATTCATCTATTTGGTCCCCGATGCTTGTGATTGTGGACCATATGCATATGCATTTCCAGTACAGTGGGTTTCTGTTGGGGATTCTTTGGTAATGTTGCTTTCATATATGAATGAAGGAAGAGATGTAACAACCATGCTATTATCTTAAAAGGATTAGTTAATTTATATTTTTTTAAATCACTTATAAAGCTAAATTTTATCTAATAAGTAAGTAATATGCGACTTAGCACTTATCAGTAGCGATATACATGCGAGTACGATTATTTGCAATATTCCTTTTAGATATTCACATCCACATCTGCACCAAGTTTTTACTAACTGCATTCACACAGTTATTGCGGTTATTATCCGCTATCCATATATTAGGTAATGGGTTATCCGCTATCCATATACACTGCTATCCACATCTACATAGACTACATGTGTATTCGTGGTTTTTGCTAATTGTATGCATGTACGCATAATACCAATATGAGATCGGAGTGTTACAAGACACTTGATGGGTGGATTTGTTACAAGACATTGAAAAATTGATCCAAAACAACAATTATGGATGCAAAGATAACAAACCAGATAATTGTTAGTATACCAATATGTAGAAATTAACCAACATAGCTCAGAAGCTCACAATTAACCCTACATTACTCCTACAACAAGAAAAATGTAAAAATAACCTATATGGAATGAAAAATTGCAATCCAAGAAGAAAGACAAGAACGTCTAAGGGGCGGCTTTCAATCAAACAGATAGAATGCATTTATTTTTTGAAAACTTGGAAGTAGTTACAGCTATTACAGAAACAAATATGCGTACTATAAATGTGTTTTGAACCATCGGAAGTGTAGAGCACTGTAACAAGGAAAAGAGTGAGGGAACAGACCGATAGTTTCATTTCCCAAGTCATATACCCGAAAATCCCCATGGAAGATATCATAGATGCAATTAGGCTTGTATATGGTAGAGTCATCAGCTCGTATGCACGCAGATCCATCACAGCACAAGAAAATTGCTTCTTCACCCAATCTTTTGATCTCATCCCACTCCATCCTCTCCCAATCCAATTTGTAAACCTTGAACTTTATGGTCTCCAGGAGGTTACAAAATACATGAACCATCAACATATCCCCACACAGAGATTCCACCAGAAACTCATAATCATCCTCATACTCATCTGGATCCTGACTTGATCTATTAAATTTAGTTGGGGTTTTTTTGACACGAGGAACAGGGCTCAACTCAAATTGTATGATATTTTCGTACCAGTCAAGTGCACAGAAGCCACCCTTGTAACATATAATATCCATAACCCATATCCGCTTCTCAATACCATTAACAAAGGTTGTCCACTCCTCATCTCCTGGTTTCAAAAACATCAACTTCTCAAGAAATCGCCCATCACGAACGGCTAAAGCAATTGAAGTTGGATTTGTGGGTTGAGATGAGAAAACGAACTTGCGGTTCAGGGTGTCAAGAGATTGGTCAAGTGTGAACGCAGGGAGCCGTATCCGAGCGTTTGAGAATGGGTTATAGAGACAGATATGATGAGCGAGATTCTTGCGGTTGCGGCTGTGGCTGCGGCTGCGGCCGGAGTAACAGTTGGGTGTGGTGCCGTGCATTACCAGCCAACGATGCCACGGGTGGACGCTCCTGAGGACCAAGCTCCGCCCATCACGTACCTTGAATTCCGGAATTTCAAGGATGCTTGAGTCGCCGGTGAAAACATCCGACAAACGTATGCGTTTTACAACTCCGTTTTGCTTTTCGTACAAAAGTAGATGCGGAGGTGACGAGCATAACTGTTTGTCGACGACGGACCGCCATGAACGACACACGTCGCGGTAGTGGTAAAGATTAACGGCATATGTTGGCTGCTTCAAGATGATCTCTAGCAACTCTTCTGGGAGGTCAGCCCACGACATTTACAAGCAAAACAGAGGAATTGGCGTGAACAGTAAGTAATCGCAACAAAGTGAACTCACAAACAAAAATGAATTTGCATTTTTAGTACAAAAGAATACTTAAATATAGCCGAGCTTATCATTGAATTACAAACGAACACTAACTCTTCAAATATTAAATTAAACGCTAATAATATAATTAATTAATTAATAAAACTTAAAGAATACTAAAAAATCGATTATTTATTTTTCTCTTAACTTATATTACAAGCAAAATTATAATACTGTTTGACCTAGGAGTTGTCATCAATCTCTTTTGTACATTTCTTATTTATAAAATAAAAGAAAAAATATATCATATTTTTATTTCTTAATGTCCTAATCAACCCTTGGATCCGTTATTATTACAAAAAAAAATTAAAAAAAAAAAAAATCAAGGGTTGATTGGGACTAGGGGTGTGTATCAATTCGGTAAAGCCATTTTCAACGGTTAACTGAAATTGTTGATTAAATCGGTTAATTCACCAATAGCATTTTGATAAGGATTTATTTCAAAAGTTAAACAGATATTTCGGTTAAAAATGGTTAGCTTTTTAAATTGGGCCAAAAATTGATTGTTTTGGGGTCTCAAATTAATTTTTTGGGCTAAAATAGCTTATTAAACTAAACAAATTTTAAATTGACCTATTAATTAACACAATAAGAGTCCACCATACATATGTTCTACATTTCTACTAATAAAATGATCCTAGAAGATTTATTATTGGTTGATTATCAGAATTATATTTTTTATTGGTTAATTATCAGTTAATTCGGTTACTTATCGGTTAATTCGGTTAACCGATAAAAAATATTTATTCTGATTAATCGAACCAAACCGATGTCGGTATTAAAGTCCTTAACTGATTACCGACCGACTTTTGGCAGTAGGCGGTTAATGTCAGTTCGATTGCAGTCGGTAGGCGGTAAACAGTTAATCTTCCCACCCTTAGTTGAGACTACCACATTAAGATTTGCAAGATAAAAATGTTGCTCATGCTTTATTCTTAATTACAAGATTAGATAACGATTCTTTTCCATCATATAGGGCTTGTGGACCCGCTACCTCAATCCATAAACCAAGCGACCCCAAAACAGTTGCATGGTGGTGGCACCATACTAGATCCACTCTTAAGCCACGTTAGATGCAAATGATATTTGTAAAAAAATGTTTGGTGTTAATAATTTGTCCATATTTTTATACAAATTTAATAGATCAATCATTAAATTTATAGGGTTCACCATTGATTTGTGTGGGGTTTATAAGTCTATAAATCTAATGATTGATTTATAAGATGAGATAGAGAAAATATAGAAAAAATATTGAGATCAAACATTTCTATATTCTTAACATGGAGATCTTTAATGAAAGCATAACATGTGGCAGATAGTTACGACGGTGACAAAATCTATTATAAAGAGTGGTAGACATTATAACACCCTATAAATTTTTTGGACTGTATTAGTTTTTACAAGACTAAAGAGGTGCAGAAGTGACTATGAGATGATCTGTAGCGGGTCTTGTGAATTGGACTAGGGTTCTTAACTTGTATTAATATATATTACAAGCAAATTCTATACTAATATTAACTTATACTACGTACCCTATAACCCGTTTTGTGAAAATGTTTTAAAAAGAATAGAAAAAATATAAAAAATAATAATTCAATAAAAAAGAAAAGAAAAGAAATATTATCGAGGAATTCATTATATTCAAACCATTCTTAATTAAATTTCTGCAATCCTTCTGATTTAGATATCAAGTGTGAATAAATAAAAATAAAAGTTCAAAGAATTCAATTAGAAGTGAGAAAGAGATCAGTGTGGCTATAGTTTTGGACTAGGATAAGATTTTAATATTGTTAAAACTCTTAATTCAAAAAGCCAAATATACGTTCAAATAGTATGGGTTTAGTTCTAGGGTTATTTTTAAAAAATTGTGCTACAAGAATTAGGGTTCGTGCCAAAAAGTAAAAACAGAGAGGAAAAAGGTGATTCATGAATCATGATGCCTTGGAGTTGAAGCTACTTCTCCAAGGGAGTCCGGCTAACTAAGTTGCAACCAAATAGGCCATCTGGGTGCGTTTGAAATTGCGATTTCGCAAGAATAATCTATGTTTTTAAAAGATATCATAAAACATAAAGCATTTGGCTTTGCAATTTAAAAAACACTTAATCTAAAATAAGAAGAATTTAAAAAGTAAATAATCTAATATATGAAGAATTTAAAAAACACTTAATCTAAAATAGGAAGAAACAAAATCTACGATTTCGCATAACAAATATTTGATAAAAAATACTTTTAAACATGTTTTACCAAACTCCCTTTGCAATTTGAAAATCAAGATTTTTAAAAACGCAATTTTTAAAATCTCACTTATTAAAATCGCAATCCTAAATAGACCTTTGATGGCATTGGGGAGAATGACAACGGTGAGAATATTGCAGTATGTGCTAATTGGGATTATCCCAACTCCCAAGTAATGTCTTGATCTATTCTGGTTGATGATTGTTTGGCAGGAAGCTTCACTGCTTGTTGTTTGTTCAATCTGGGAGTAGCAGTAGCAAAGACATCCACTTTCTACAAAAAACTGCATAAATCTACAAACAAAACGGTCTAGATAAAACCATCACCTTCTATTGCCATTCACAGCAATTAACATACCAGTAAGAAAATTCCATCTACTTCTGCATAATTGCAAATTCTCACTAGTCCTCTTAAACCTTCCTCTGGCTACAATCCTAGATTGAATCTCCGAATGTTTCATAAAGATATTTCACTGATTACTTCAAAACCAACTACAATACAAACATGTAGAAATTAACCAAGATAGCTCACAATTGACCATATAAAAAAATAAAATAAAATAAAAGACAATAACGTCTAATTAAGCGGTTTACATTCAAATATATAGAATGTAATTCGTTTGATTTTCAAAACACCCAAGTGGTTAAAGCTATTACAAAAACAAATAGGCGTACTACTACTACTATAGTTGCATGTTGAACCATCGGTGGCGTAGATTATTAGAAAAGTAAGGGAACGGATGGGTGGTTTTAGTTGCCATGTCGTATACCCCAACATCCTCCGCGTCTCTTATTGGATTCTTCATGACATCTAATTGCAATGTGAAGTAGATGCAATTATGTCTGTATACGGTAGATTCATCGGTTCTTATGCACACAGATTGATTACGAGCCAAGAAAATTGCTTCATCACCTATGCTCCTGATCTCATCCCACTCCATCTTCTCCCAATCGAATTTGAAAACCATAAACTCATCGTGTGGGTGGAAACATCTATGAACCAGCAACAGTTCCCCAGACAGCGATTCCACCAGATACGAAGATTCATGATTAAGAAGCATCACATTACTAGTTGGAAGTTCTCTGGCACGAGGAACAGGGCTCAGCTCAAATTGTATAATGTACCCAAAGCCAAAGGAGTAAATTGCACAGAATCCACCCTTGTAGCCTATAATATCAGCAACCAACATCCGCTTGTCAACAAGAGGGTTATCAAAGAGTGTCCACTTTTCGTCTCCTGCTTTCCAAAACATCAATTTTCCTCCCCCCTCACGAACAGATAAAGCAATTGAACTTGGATTTTTCTGGGTAGATGATAAAACGAAATTGATATTCTGGGTACCGTATGTTCGAAGAGAGTGGTCGATTGTGAACGTAGGGAGCCAAATCTGAGCCCTTGAGAACGGGTTGTAGAGACAGATATCGTGAGCGTGATTCTTGCGGCCACGGTAACACTTGGATGCGGTGAAATCCATTGCCAGCCAACCATGGCAGGAGTAGACAATCCTGGGCAACACCGCTGGCTGCCGCCTACCACGATTCTTCAACTCGGGAATTTTATACACCCTTGAGTCTCCGGTGAAGATATTGAACAATTCTATACTCTCTTCGTCGAAGGCAAGTAAGTGTGGAGGCGACGACGCTAACACCCTGTCGGCGACCGACCGCCATGAACGACACACGTTGCGGTAGAGGTAAACAAGATTAACAACATGGGTTGACTGCCGCATGATCAACTCTACCATCTCTTCCGGGAGAAAAGAGCCGGAAACTGTAGCCATCTCTCTATGAAAATTTTGTATGTGATTCGCCTGCTCTGCAATTCCTATTTATATGCCACCAATTCTAATCCTGGTTGGACTTGGACTAGTTATTCTAATCCTGGTTGCATTAGGATAAATAATTAATTATAGTCCTCGTTATTTAATTTGCGTGGAAAATAAAGGAGCACGGCATTATTAATTGAAATAAAGCATATAGTAATGGGGTTTTTTTTTTTTGTTAATGGATAGAATAACGTAAATTTATAATTTGAGTATTTACTAATGACATTTTTAATTTTTAATATAAGTAAATTGGCACCATAACATTAAAGTTATATTGTGTAATTAGATTTTCTTATGTAAATAAAGTTCCAATAACTTCTCAAAAAAAAAAAAATAGTGTTCCTATAAAAAATTATTATTATTATTATTATTATTTTTGAATTAAAAGCTTTCCAAAGGAAGATGAAACTCTCATACAATAATAGACCATCGAATTAGTCCTACATAAATGCATATTATCAAGAATTTATTCCCCACTAAAACTCTCGTTCCTTTTTTTTTAAAAAAAAAAAAATTAAGATTTGAAGAAGAACAACAAAGAGAAATTGATAAAAACACCCTATTATACATGGGCGGCTAGGGTTTAGTTCTAATCCTAATTGGACTAATTTTGAGCCAACTGCATTATTGAATTACAAAGTAACACTAACTCTTAGACTAGGAGTATTAACTTGAAGCAAATTCTAATTCTGGTTAATTGGACTAGGAAAATTAATTTGAGTTATTCTAATTTCTTTTTAAAGACTTGTTATTCCTTTTAACTCTTACTCATCTTTTATCCGACTCTTTTTCAAATCAAACTATTAAATCTATAGGACCCCCCACATATGAGTCTTACACATTCAAAGTTAGACAAGGACATTACAAGCAAAAATCAATTACTTCAGAGTAATGCTATAAGAAGAATTAGAGTCTTCTTAAAGTCATTCTAAATGTCACTTAACTTTTAAAATTGTTATTGAATTTGAAATAATTATTATTACATTTTAATCTATTGGTAATTTTAAAAGCCACATTACAATTTACTCCCTTGTAACTTGTAATATCAACAACCTCCATCCACTTCTCAGAAGAATTATCAATGGGTGTCCAGTACTCCTCATCTCCTGATTTCAAAAACATACATATTTCAAGATATCGCCGGCATTCACAAATAGCTAAAGAGGCTTCTGGGCAACAAGGGCTGCCCATCTCTTCTTTACTTGAATTTCTCAAATAAACATGTACATTAACTACGTAATCATATATTACTCCTACCACACAAAAAAAAACAAAAGAAAAAAAAGAAAAGAAAAAGAAAATAGTGAATCAAGATCTATATGGATTCTTTCTTTCAGCTACGTAATGTACATTAACTACATAATCAAATATGATTCTTTCTTTCACCTAATTTCCTAAAGACTGTTATCATCTGGTATCATCTGCAGATATGGTAGCGACACAACAACAAAAAACAGAGCTGATTACTTCAAACCCCACTACAATACCAACATGTAGAAATTAACCAAGGCAGCTCAGAATCTAACAATGGCCCATAAACCCATTTGGAAGGAAAAACTGGAATCCAAGAAGAAAGACAAGAACGTCTAAGCGGCTTTCAATCAAACAGATAGAATTCATTTATTTTTGAAAAACCTTGGAACAGTTACAGCTAATACAAAAAAAAAAAAAAAATACACATACTATATTTGCGTTGTGAACCATCGGTAGCATTGTTTCTTATCGTCACGAGGAATAGAGAGAGGGACTGAACCGACAGTCTGATTTGCGATATCGTATACCCCCAACTCCATTTGCTCTACTGGCATACTGAAGGCACCATCTGTGAAATAGATGCAATTAGGTTTGAATATGGTGTAGTCCTTAGCTTGTATGGACACAGATTCATGACAGCTCAAGAAAATTGCTTCATCACCCAAGCTTTTGATCTCATCCCACGCCTTCCTCACCCAATCCATTTTGAAAACTTTAACCTCACGCTC
>NC_081543.1:38141621-38189919 GCF_901000735.1 Corylus avellana | reverse complement strand
CAAAGGAAGATGAAACTCTCATACAATAATAGACCATCGAATTAGTCCTACATAAATGCATATTATCAAGAATTTATTCCCCACTAAAACTCTCGTTCCTTTTTTTTTTTTAAAAAAAAGATTAAGATTTGAAGAAGAACAAAGAGATATTGATAAAAACACCCTACATGGGCGGCTAGGGTTTAGTTCTAATCCTAATTGGACTAATTTTGAGCCAACTGCATTATTGAATTACAAAGTAACACTAACTCTTAGACTAGAAGTATTAACTTGAAGCAAATTGTAATTCTGGTTAATTGGACTAGGAAAATTAATTTGAGTTATTCTAATTTCTTTTTAAAGACTTGTTATTCCTTTTAACTCTTACTCATCTTTTATCCGACTCTTTTTCAAATCAAATTATTAAATCTATAGGACCCCCACATATGAGTCCTACACATTCAAAGTTAGACAAGGACATTACAAGCAAAAATCAATTACTTCAAAGAGTAATGCTATAAGAAGAATTAAAGTTTTCTTATAGTCATTCTAAATGTGACTTAACTTTTAAAATTGTTATTGAATTTGAAATAATCATTATTACATTTTAATCTATTGATAATTTTAAAAGCCATATTACAATTTACTCCCTTGTAACTTGTAATATCAACAACCTCCATCCACTTCTCAGAAGAATTATCAAAGGGTGTCCACTCCTCATCTCCTGGTTTCAAAAACATACATATTTCAAGATATCGCCGGCAATCACAAATAGCTAAAGAGGCTTCTGGGCAACAAGGGCTGCCCATCTCTTCTTTACTTGAATTTCTCAAATAAACATGTACATTAACTACGTAATCATATATTACTCCTACCACACAAAAAAAAAAAAGAAAAAAAAAGAAAAGAAAAAGAAAATAGTGAATCAAGATCTATATGGATTCTTTCTTTCAGCTACGTAATGTACATTAACTACATAATCAAATATGATTCTTTCTTTCACCTAATTTCCTAAAGACTGTTATCATCTGCAGATATGGTAGCGACACAACAACAAAAAACAGAGCTGATTACTTCAAACCCCACTACAATACCAACATGTAGAAATTAACCAAGGCAGCTCAGAATCTAACAATGGCCCATAAACCCATATGGAAGGAAAAACTGGAATCCAAGAAGACAGAAAAGAACATCTAAGCGGCTTTCAATCAAACAGATAGAATTCATTTATTTTTGGAAAACCTTGGAACAGTTACAGCTAATACAAAAACAAATACACATACTATATTTGCGTTGTGAACCATCGGTAGCATTGTTTCTTATCGTCACGAGGAATAGAGAGAGGGACTGAACTGACAGTCTGATTTGCGATATCGTATACCCCCAACTCCTGTTGCTCTACTGGCATACTGAAGGCACCATCTGTGAAATAGATGCAATTAGGTTTGAATATGGTGTAGTCCTTAGCTTGTATGGACACAGATTCATGACAGCTCAAGAAAATTGCTTCATCACCCAAGCTTTCGATCTCATCCCACGCCTTCCTCACCCAATCCATTTTGAAAACTTTAACCTCACGCTCGATATTCAGTTGAACCAACAACAAATCCCCACAGAGCGATTCCACCAGATAGTTAGTTGGATGATGATAACTTGATGATACATGCTTTATTTTGAGAGTACCCAACTCATGATCAAATTCTATACGCTTGAGCTCCCCGTCAAGAGCACAGAATCCACCCTCGTAGCTTGTAATATCAAAAATGCGCAACTGCTGCACAACAAAGGTTGTCCACTCCCCATCTCCTGGTTTCCAGAACATCAACTTCTCAAGATATCGCCCATTACGAACAGCTAAACCAATTGATCTTGGATTTTTCGGGTCACAAGACACAACGAACTTGCGTCTTGTGGGATCAATTGACACAACGAACTTGCGTCTTGTGGGATCAATTGATACAAAGTTGTCAAGTGTGAAAGCAGGGAACCGAATCCGAGCATTCGAGAATGGATCATAGAGACAGATATGATGATCACCACGATGATTCAAGTGATTGCAGGCATGGAATGTGCTGCAATCCATTACCAGCCAACGATGCCAGGAGTAGACGCTTCTGGGAAACAGGGGCCGCCCATCACCGGTATTGAACTCGGGAAGTCTACACACCTTCGTTGCGCCGGTAAAAACATTCTTGAAACTTATGCTTCTTACAATTCTGAGTTCCTTTGAGTAAACAAGTCGGTGCGGAGGTGTCGACGCTAACACCCTTTCGACGACGGACCGCCATGCATGACACACGAAGCTGCACTTGTATAGATTAACGACATTTGTTGGCTTCCTCAAGATGCTCTCCAGCAGATCTTCTGGGAGTCTAGACCAGGTCACCGGAGCCATTGATCGGGGAAATTATGGCCCTTTTGATATGGGAAAAAGGCTTAATCCCTCTGTTTAATCTTTATTTATCTTCTCCTGTAAGTCAAGTTAAAGTCCGTTTGTTCTCTGTTTGGGAGGAGCAGGGTGTAACTAACGACCGCTAACTATCTAACCGGATAACCGCAATTCTATAACTGTATAATTGCTGTTACTGATTATAAATATTGAGAAAAAAACGGTTCCCGGTAACCGGTATATATACGTTTTTGCCCATGTGATTTAATTACTTTATTTATATTTAAATAGGGAAAGTGTAATTATAATTTAAAAACTAAAGGTATTCAAATAATTTAAAAACTTTGAAAACAAAAAACAAAATTGTTTTCTATGAGACCTTTCCATGTTTGTACCCCTTTCCAAGGCCCTATTGCCAAATAAACTCGGATGAATGGCAAGCTCCCCCTAACAGAATGTATAAAATTAATTGGAATGCAACTTTAGATTTAAAATGTCGTCGTATGGGGATTGGCATCATTGCGAGAGGCTTTGAGAGACATGTGATTACTGCAAGGGGACAAACAGTTTGTATCACACAGGACCTAATGGTGGCAAAAGCACAAGTGGCATTGTGTGCTGCAGAATTTATTTACGACTTGGGAACTTAAATCCATTATTTTGGAGGGTGATTCATTACAAATGGTAAAAGCCTTCACTATCTGTCAACTATTAAAATTGGAGCAAATATGGTCAGGTGGTTGAAGATGCTAAAGTAGTGCTCAACAATTTAAGGCATTGTTAGATTTGCCACACTCAAAGAGAAGCAAACTGGGCAGCTCATGGTCTTGCCAAAGCAGCTGTTAGACAAGTCATGGACAAGGTTTGGATTGAAGAAATCCTAGAGGATATCCGCAATGTTATCCTTTTTGAGTGCAATGTAATCTTGTTATTTAGAGATTTATGCTCTAGATTAATTCTTGATGATGAATGAAAGTAATATGTTAAAGAATAATAATAATAATAATAATAATAATAATAATAATAAAAAAGTGGAACCATTTACTTGGTGCACGCATGGATGATTTTCAATTTTCAATTTTCAAAGTCGATGGTTCATTTCAATAAGCACTTGGATATAATAAGACTTAAGGGCTCTCCAAAGACATTATTCCTTTCTTTAGTAATACAACAATAATAGCTCGCCATTCCAAAGCAAGAACTTTTTAACACAAGAAAGTGCAATTAAGCAATAACTAACACATAAGAGTTCAAATAATTTTCCCCATACTTGCAAGAGACAATCAAGGATCAATCAGACGCACGCCAAGCTCTGAGAAAACTAGAACTTTTGAAATCTAACAAGACACACATTCAATTATTAACCACATTGTTCAACAGGGAAAGTTTTTGCATTTGAACTGAAATAAGCAAGGAACTCGCTTGGCGGGGGGCTTACATAATTGCATATTCTCAGTACTCCTCCTAAACCATTATGCACAAGCACAATCTTCTCCTATGACTTTGGCAGTTTACCATATTAATTCTCAGTTTACCATAACTGCACCCAAACTAAGCTTGCAAAGACTTTGTTTCAAGTTTCTCTCATTCAATCCCCCCGAAACACACACACACACACACAAATTCAATGATTTCTTCCCAATTGAGGCTTAGCTTATCAATTAAATTCATGACTGATGAATTCTTTCCACACCCTCCTACTGAAGCTGCGCTGAAAAAGGAGATTAAATATGCTGAATGATACGACTACATTGGTGAGGTGAGAAACCCAAACTTGTCTATGCTGAAGAAGAAGAATACGAACACACAAAAAAGAAGAAGAAAAGTTCTCACCTTTATATCATATCATTAAACTCTTTCAAAATTAGGTGTAAATTACAGTCTCTTGAAAGAGCTATTGGGCATAAACAAAATATGCATACTATATTTGCGTTGTGAACCATCGGTAGCACAGTCGATCATTCTGATGAGGAAAAGAGCGAGGGAACCGACCGACAGTCTGATTTGCGATGTCGTATACCCCGAAACCCTCTTTCTGTAGTGTCATACACAAGACATCATCAGTGAAATAGATGCAATTACGTTTGAATATGGTAGAGTCACCAGCTCGCATGCACCCAGATTCATCACAGCTCAAGAAAATAGCTTCGTCACCTAAGCTTGTGATCTCCTTCCACGCCATCCTCCCCCAATCCAATTTGAAAACATTGAACTTCCACCCGCCATTCGACCCTAAATTCAGTTGAACCAACAACAGATCCCCACAAAGCGATTCCATCAGATATTCAGTGGGATATAAATCACTTGATAATGCATTAATCCTAGTTGGGATTCTTTTGGCATAAGGAACATGAGTACCCAACTTAAATTGTATTAAGTTTCGGTGCCAATCAAGTGCACAGAATCCACCCTTGTAGCTTATAACATCAACAACCCACATCCTCATGTCAACAACAATCCACTCCTTACCTCCTGGTTTCAAAAACATCAACTTTTCAAGAGATTTCCCATCACGAATTGCTAAAGCAATTGAACTTGGATTTCCCGGTTCAGATGATAAAACGAACTTTCGCTTCTGGGTATCCAGAGAGTGATCGAGTTTGAACGCGGGTAGCCGAATCCGAGCCCTTGAGAATGGGTTATAGAGACAGATATGATGGGCGTGATACTTGCGATCGCGACCAGAGGAACACTTGGATGTGGTGCAATCCATTACCAGCCAACGATGCCAGGAGTAGACGCTCCTCGGCAACAGGGGCTGCCCATCAACAGTCTTGAACTTGGGAATTTTACACACGCTCGAGTTTCCATTGAAAACATTCAACAAACATATGCGTTGCACAATTCTGCTCTGCTTTTTGTAGGAAAGTAGTTGTGGAGGTGACGACGCAAATAGCTCGCCGGCGACGGACCGCCATGAACGACACACGTGGCGGTAGTTGTAAAGATTAACCACGTCGGTTGGCTGCCTCAAGATCATCTCTGCGAGGTCTTCTGGGAGGTCAGACCAGGACATCGTGGCCATTGTCTATGACGGTTTTGAGTGATTCACACCAAGACCTAAAATCCGATTGATAGGACGTAAAATTCGGAATCCAATCCAATGACAGTTTTATATTAAAGTGTTACAATATATTCAAAATATTTTTGACATATCCTTATATTTTCTGTATTTACGTTATATTTTCGTTTATAGACTCCACATACAACAATTTTTTCGAACATAGCCCCAATCAAATTAAGTCTCAGTGTTTGTTTGCTTCTTTTTTTCTTTTTTTTTTTAAAAAAATTTTTTTAAGGGGAAAAAAAAAATCATATTTAGTCGCAAAATTTTCATCTGATTTGAATTCAGTCATTGGGTTTTCAAATTCAAGAATACTGCCCAAGTTTAAAATAGGTCACTGTTAAAGTTAAAGATTTGTCATCTGTCACATGTCTCATTTGACCTGTCATAAACATTCAAATGCAATGTCATACCAACTAGTGTTAAGTCATTCATAAAAAAAATAAAAAAATAAATAAAAATCCCCAAAAAAGAACATGGATTTGACTAGTAAAACTTAGAGAAAAACATGAGAAACTAAAAAGCAAACCAGAAGTAAAAAAGACTTCGGTTCCATTGGCTTTGTTCTTAATTACAAGATTAGATAACAATTCTTTTCCATCATATAGGGCTTGTGGACCCGCTACCTCAATCCATCAACCAAGCGACCCCAAAACAGTTGCATGGTGGTGGCACCATACTAGATCCACTCTTAAGCCACGTTAGATGCAAATGATATTTGTAAGAAAAATGTTTGGTGTCAATAATTTGTCTATATTTTTATACAAATTTAATAGATCAACCATTAAATTTGTAGGATCCACCATTGACTTGTGTGGGGTCCATAAGTCTATAAATCTAATGATTAATTTATAAGATGAGATAGAGAAAATATATAAAAAATATTGACATCAAACATTTCTATATTCTTAACATGGAGAATCGGAGATCTTTAATGAAAGCATAACATATGGCGGATAGTTACGACGGTGACAAAATCTATTATAAAGAGCGGTAGACATTATAACACCCTATAAATTTTTTGGACTGTATTAGTTTTTACTAGACTAAAGAGGTGTAGAAGTGATGATGAGATGATCTCTAGCGGGTCTTGTGAATTGGACTAGGGTTCTTAACTTGTATTAATATATATTACAAGCAAATTCTATACTAATATTAACTTATACTACCCTATAACCTGTTTTGTGAAAATGTTTTAAAAAGAATAACAAAAAATATAAATAATAATAATTCAATAAAAAAGAAAAGAAAAGAAATATTATCGAGGAATTCATTACATTCAAACCATTGTTAATTAAATTTCTGCAATCCTTCTGATTTAGATATCAAGTTTGAATAAATAAAACTAAAAGTTAAAAGAATTCAATTAAAATTTAGAAGTGAGAAAGAGATCAGTGTGGCTAAAGTTTTGGACTAGGATAAGATTTTAATATTTTTAAAACTCTTAATTCAAAAAAGCCAAATATACGTTCAAATAGTATGGATTTGCAACAAAAAATAATTTTTTTTTTTTTTCAATTAAAAGCTTTCTTCGAAGATGAAACTCTCCTATAATAAACAATGCAATTTCTCCTACATAAATGCATATTGTCAACAATTTATTCCCCATTATAACTCTCTTTCCTTTTCAAAAAGAAATTTACGATTTGAAGTAGAAATCCAAAACGCCCGGCTAGCTAGGATTTGAAGTAAAATAATCTGTGTTTTCAAAAGATATCGCAAAACGTAAGGCGTTTGATATTGCAATTTAAAAAGCACTTAATTTAAAATAGGAAAAAAAATTATGCGATGCATAACAAATATTTGATAAAAAATACTTTTAAACATGTTTTACCAAACTCCCTTTGCAATTTTAAAATGTAGCAATTTGAAAATCAAAATTTTTAAAAAATCTCAAACGTACCCTGGCAATGGAGAGAATGGCAATGGCGAGAATATTGCAGTATGTGCTAATTGGGATTATCCCAAGTAATGTCTTGATCTATTCTGGTTGATGATTGTTTGGCAGGAAGCTTTACTGCTTGTTGTTTGTTCAATCTGGGAGTAGCAGTAGCAAAGACATCCACTTTCAACATAAAACTGCATAAATCTACAAACAAAACGGTCTAGATAAAACCATCACCTTCTATTGCCATTCACAGCAATTAACATACCAGTAAGAAAATTCCATCTACTTCTGCATAATTGCAAATTCTCACTAGTCCTCTTAAACCTTCCTCTGGCTACAATCCTAGATTGAATCTCCGAATGTTTCATAAAGATATTTCACTGATTACTTCAAAACCAACTACAATACAAACATGTAGAAATTAACCAAGATAGCTCACAATTGACCATATAAAAAAATAAAATAAAATAAAAGACAATAACGTCTAATTAAGCGGTTTACATTCAAATATATAGAATGTAATTCGTTTGATTTTCAAAACACCCAAGTGGTTAAAGCTATTACAAAAACAAATAGGCGTACTACTACTACTATAGTTGCATGTTGAACCATCGGTGGCGTAGATTATTAGAAAAGTAAGGGAACGGATGGGTGGTTTTAGTTGCCATGTCGTATACCCCAACATCCTCCGCGTCTCTTATTGGATTCTTCATGACATCTAATTGCAATGTGAAGTAGATGCAATTATGTCTGTATACGGTAGATTCATCGGTTCTTACGCACACAGATTGATTACGAGCCAAGAAAATTGCTTCATCACCTATGCTCCTGATCTCATCCCACTCCATCTTCTCCCAATCCAATTTGAAAACCATAAACTCGTCATATGGGGGGAAACATCTATGAACCAGCAACAGTTCCCCAGACAGCGATTCCACCAGATACGAAGATTCATGATTAAGAAGCATCACATTACTAGTTGGAAGTTCTCTGGCACGAGGAACAGGGCTCAGCTCAAATTGTCTAATGTGCCCAAAGGAGTAAATTGCACAGGAGTAAATTGCACAGAATCCACCCTTGTAGCTTATAATATCAGCAACCAACATCCGCTTGTCAACAAGAGGGTTATCAAAGCGTGTCCACTTTTCGTCTCCTGCTTTCCAAAACATCAATTTTCCTCCCCCCTCACGAACAGATAAAGCAATTGAACTTGGATTTTTCTGGGTAGATGATAAAACGAAATTGATATTCTGGGTATCGTATGTTCGAAGAGAGTGGTCGATTGTGAACGTAGGGAGCCAAATCTGAGCCCTTGAGAACGGGTTGTAGAGACAGATATCGTGAGCGTGATTCTTGCGGCCACGGTAACACTTGGATGCGGTGAAATCCATTGCCAGCCAACCATGGCAGGAGTAGACAATCCTGGGCAACACCGCTGGCTGCTGCCTACCACGATTCTTCAACTCGGGAATTTTATACACCCTTGAGTCTCCGGTGAAGATGTTGAACAATTCTATACTCTCTTCGTCGTAGGCAAGTAAGTGTGGAGGCGACGACGCTAACACCCTGTCGGCGACCGACCTCCATGAACGACACACGTTGCGGTAGAGGTACACAAGATTAACAACATGGGTTGACTGCCGCATGATCAACTCTACCATCTCTTCCGGGAGAAAAGAGCCGGAAACTGTAGCCATCTCTCTATGAAAAGTTTGTATGTGATTCGCCTGCTCTGCAATTCCTATTCTATTTATATTCACCAATTCTAATCCTGGTTGGACTTGGACTAGTTATTCTAATCCTGGTTGGATTAGGATAAATAATTAATTATAATCCTCGTTATTTAATTTGCGTGGAAAATAAAGGAGCACAGCATTATTAATTGCAATAAAGCATATTGTAATGGGTTTTTTTCTTCTTCTTTTTTTTTTTGTTAATGGATAGAATAACGTAAATTTATAATTTGAGTATTTACTAATGACATTTTTAATTTTTTATATAAGTAAATTGGCACCATAATTAAAGTTATATTGTGTAATTAGATTTTCTTATGTAAATAAAGTTCCTATAACTTCTCAAAAAAAAAAAAAAAAAAAGAGTTCCTATAAACAATTATTATTATTATTATTATTATTTAATTAAAAGCTTTCCAAAGGAAGATGAAACTCTGTTAAAAATAGACCATCGAATTAGTCCTACATAAATGCATATTATCAAGAATTTATTCCCCACTAAAACTCTCGTTCCCTTTTTTTAAAAAAAAAAAAAATTAAGATTTGAAGAAGAAGAGCAAAGAGAAATTGATAAAAACACCCTACATGGGCGGCTAGGGTTTAGTTCTAATCCTAACTGGACTAATTTTGAGCCAACTGCATTATTGAATTACAAAGTAACACTAAGGCCTCATTTGGTTTGCGAAATAGACCCTTGGATTAGATTAGCTAGCACTAGGTATAGCTAATCCTTTGTTTGGTAACACTCTATTCCTGGGAATAGTCTATTCCTATGGGACTACTAATATCATATACACAGGGTTAGCTAAGCCACTCAAAAATGAGTGGCTTATCTAATCCTTTTCTATGAGATTAAATTAATTGTGTAAATTGTCACAAAAAACCCCACCTGTGGGATTAAATTTCGTTCTCTCTCTCTGATTCTTCTATATTTCTCTCTCTCTCTCTCTCTCTCTCTCTCTCTATATATATATATATATCCGCTTCTCTTTTCTCCGTCCCTATATTTCGTTCTCTCTTTTTCTATCTCTCTTTGATTCTTTTGGCACAATTTTTCTGCAAGTGCAAACGAATTTTTTTTTCTCTGTGCTGTCTCCCTTCTCTTTACCATTTCTTAGTTTTTTTTGTTTTTTGTTTTTTTTTGTTTGTTTTTTTTTAAAAAAATTATGTTTTTTAATTTCTCTTGATTCTCTGTTTTTTTTTTTTTTTTTTTATTCTGTTTCTTCGTCTCTCTTTTTTCTTTTTTTCTTTTTTCTTTGACGTTGAAACAGAACCTGTAAGGTTTTTATAAAATACAAATATATAATATTTTTTTGATTTCAAAATTGAGTTTGATTATGTTTTCTCCGACTATATTTTTTTTTATATAAATAATTTTGTAGCATAATTGATAAAACAAAAAAAAAACAAAAAAACAAAAAAAAACAAAAGGCCACATACCTGACATAATTAAAAACAAAAAAGAAAAAGAAATTATTGTAAAATTGTTTATGTTTAAAAAAAAAAATGAAAGTCCTTAATAATATAAATTGTATTTGTATTATAAGGGTATTTTAGGAAATTTGATCACAATATGATTCCATTCACCAATATATTGCATTGTACCAAATGAAGGAATATGATTAGCTAGTCTATTCCAGCGTTACAACTAAACAAAGGAATATGAATAGCTAATCTATTTCACACTCTTCTTTTCCCAGTAGTAGCTAATCATTTTCTAATGGACTAGATATTCTGCGAACCAAACGAGGCCTAACTCTTAGACTAAGAGTATTAACTTGAAGCAAATTCTAATTCTGGTTAATTGGACTAGGAAAATTAATTTGAGTTATTCTAATTTCTTTTTAAAGACTTGTTATTCCTTTTAACTCTTACTCATCTTTTATCCGACTCTTTTTCAAATCAAACTATTAAATCTATATGACCCACATATGAGTCCTACACATTCAAAGGCAGACAAGGACATCACAAGCAAAAATCAATTACTTCAAAGAGTAATGCTATAAGAAGAATTAAAGTCGTCTTAGAGTCATTCTAAATGTGACTTGACTTTTAAAATTGTTATTGAATTTGAAATAATCATTATTATATTTTAATCTATTGATAATTTTAAAAACCACATTACATTTAAAACAAATATAAAAATTAACTAAAATATTTAGCTCAAAAGCTCACAATTGCCCATACATTTACTCCTACCAGTAAACTGTAAAAAAAAAACCCACATGGAAGGAAAAACTGGAATCCGAGAAGAAAGACAACAACGTCTAAGTGGCTTTCAATCAAATACATAGAGTGCAATTCTTTTTCGAAAACCTCGAAGTAGTTACGTCCATCTATTACAAAAACAAATATGCTTACTAGTTACTATAATTGCGTTGTGAACCATCGGTGGCATTAATGTGACACAGAAAATAGTGAGAAAATTGCTTGATCACCCAAGCTTTGTGATCTCATGCCACATGCCACTCCATCCTCTCGCAAACCAATTTGTAAACCGTGAACTTTTTGTTCTCCTGGGGGTGCCAAAATTTATGAACCATCAGCAGATCCCCACACAGCGATTCCACTAGATAGTTATATTGTTGAAAAATAAGTCTCACTAAAAGTTGAAATTATATTAATCCGAGTTGGGATTTTTTTGGCACGAGAAATAGACTCAAATTCAACTTGTGTAACGTTCAGGCACAAGTCAATTGCACAAAATCCACCCTTGTAGCTTGTAATATCAACAACCTCCATGCACTTCTCAGAAGAATTATCAAAGGGTGTCCACTCCTCATCTCCTGGTTTCAAAAACATACATATTTCAAGATATCACCGGCAATCACAAATAGCTAAAGAGGCTTCTGGGCAACAAGGGCTGCCCATCTCTTCTTTACTTGAATTTCTCAAATAAACATGTGCATTAACTACGTAATCATATATTACTCCTACCACACAAAAAAAAAAAGAAAAAAAAAGAAAAAAAAAAAGAAAATAGTGAATCAAGATCTATATGGATTCTTTCTTTCAGCTACGTAATGTACATTAACTACATAATCAAATATGATTCTTTCTTTCACCTAATTTCCTAAAGACTGTTATCATCTGGTATCATCTGCAGATATGGTAGCGACACAACAACAAAAAACAGAGCTGATTACTTCAAACCCCACTACAATACCAACATGTAGAAATTAACCAAGGCAGCTCAGAATCTAACAATGGCCCATAAACCCATTTGGAAGGAAAAACTGGAATCCAAGAAGAAAGACAAGAACGTCTAAGCGGCTTTCAATCAAACAGATAGAATTCATTTATTTTTGAAAAACCTTGGAACAGTTACAGCTAATACAAAAAAAAAAAAAAAATACACATACTATATTTGCGTTGTGAACCATCGGTAGCATTGTTTCTTATCGTCACGAGGAATAGAGAGAGGGACTGAACCGACAGTCTGATTTGCGATATCGTATACCCCCAACTCCATTTGCTCTACTGGCATACTGAAGGCACCATCTGTGAAATAGATGCAATTAGGTTTGAATATGGTGTAGTCCTTAGCTTGTATGGACACAGATTCATGACAGCTCAAGAAAATTGCTTCATCACCCAAGCTTTTGATCTCATCCCACGCCTTCCTCACCCAATCCATTCTGAAAACTTCAACCTTATGCTCGATATCCAGTTGAACCAACAACAAATCCCCACAGAGCGATTCCACCAGATAGTTAGTTGGATGATAATACCTTGATGATACATGCTTTATTTTGAGAGTACCCAACTCATGATCAAATTCTATACGCTTGAGTTTTCCGTCAAGAACACAGAATCCACCCTCGTAGCTTGTAATATCAAAAATGCGCCACTGCTGCACAACAAAGGTTGTCCACTCCCCATCTCCTGGTTTCCAGAACATCAACTTCTCAAGATATCGCCCATTACGAACAGCTAAACCAATTGATCTTGGATTTTTCGGGTCACAAGACACAACGAACTTGCGTCTTGTGGGATCAATTGACACAACGAACTTGCGTCTTGTGGGATCAATTGATACAAAGTTGTCAAGTGTGAAAGCAGGGAACCGAATCCGAGCATTCGAGAATGGGTCATAGAGACAGATATGATGATCACCACGATGATTCAAGTGATTGCAGGCATGGAATGTGCTGCAATCCATTACCAGCCAACGATGCCAGGAGTAGACGCTTCTGGGAAACAGGGGCCGCCCATCACCGGTATTGAACTCGGGAAGTCTACACACCTCCGTTGCGCCGGTAAAAACATTCTTGAAACTTATGCTTCTTACAATTCTGAGTTCCTTTGAGTAAACAAGTCGGTGCGGAGGTGTCGACGCTAACACCCTTTCGACGACGGACCGCCATGCATGACACACGAAGCTGCACTTGTATAGATTAACGACATTTGTTGGCTTCCTCAAGATGCTCTCCAGCAGATCTTCTGGGAGTTTAGACCAGGTCACCGGAGCCATTGATCGGGGAAATTATGGCCCTTTTGATATGGGAAAAAGGCTTAATCCCTCTGTTTAATCTTTATTTATCTTCTCCTGTAAGTCAAGTTAAAGTCCGTTTGTTCTCTGTTTGGGAGGAGCAGGGTGTAACTAACTACCGCTAACTATCTAACCGTATAGCCGCAATTCTATAACTGTATAATTGATGCTACTGATTATAAATATTGAGAAAAACGGTTCCCCGTAACCGGTACATATACGTTTTTGCCCATGTGATTTAATTACTTTATTTTTATTTAAATAGGGAAAGTGTAATTATAATTTAAAAACTAAAGATATTCAAATTATTTAAAAACTTTGAAAACAATAAACAAAATTGTTTTCTATAAGACCTTTCCATGTTTGTACACCTTTCCAAGGCCCTATTGCTAAATAAACTCGGATAAATAGCGAGTTTCTCCTATCATAATGTATAAAATTAATTGGAACGCAACTTTAGATTTAAAATCTCGTCGTATGGAGATTGGCATTATTGCGAGGGACTTTGAGGGACAAGTGACTACTGCAAGAGGACAAACAGATTGTATCACACAGGACCTAGTGGTGGCAGAAGCACAAGCGACATTGAGTGCTGCAGAATTTATTCGAGACTTGGAGCTTCATTCCATTATTTTGGAGGGTAATTCATTACAAATGGTAAAGGCCCTCACTGTCTGTCAACTATCAAAATTGGAGCAAATATGGTCAGGTGGTTGAAGATGCTAAAGTAGTGCTCAACAATTTAAGGCATTGGTAGGTTCACCACACTCAAAGAGAAGCAAACTGGGTGGCTCATGGTCTTGCCAAAGCAGCTGTTAGACAAGTCATAGACAAAGTTTGGATCAAAGAAATCTCAGAGGATATCTGCAATGTTGTCCTTTCTGAGCGCAATGTAATCTTGTTATTTAGAGATTTATGCTCTAGATTATTTCTTGATGATGAATGAAAGAAATATGTTAAAAAAAGAAAAAAGAAAAAAAATTGTAATAAAGTGGAACCATTTACTTGGTGCACGCATGGATGATTTTCAATTTTCAATTTTCAATTTTCAAAGTCGATGGTTCATTTCAATAAGCACTTGGATATAATAAGACTTAAGGGCTCTCCAAAGACATTATTCCTTTCTATAGTAATACAACAATAATAGCTCGCCATTCCAAGCAAGAACTTTTAACACAAGAAAGTGCAATCAAGCAATAACTAACACATAAGAGTTCAAATAATTTTCCCCATACTTCTTGCAAGAGACAATCAAGGATCAATCAGACGCACGCCAAGCTCTGAGAAAACTAGAACTTTTGAAATCTAACAAGACACACATTCAATTATTAACCACATTGTTCAACAGGGAAAGTTTTTGCATTTGAACTGAATTAAGCAAGGAACTCACTTGGCGGGGGGCTTACATAATTGCATATTCTCAGTACTCCTCCTAAACCATTATGCACAAGCACAATCTTCTCCTATGACTTTGGCAGTTTACCATATTAATTCTCAGTTTACCATAACTGCACCCAAACTAAGCTTGCAAAGACTTTGTTTCAAGTTTCTCTCATTCAATCCCCCCGAAACACACACACACACACACAAATTCAATGATTTCTTCCCAATTGAGGCTTAGCTTATCAATTAAATTCATGACTGATGAATTCTTTCCACACCCTCCTACTGAAGCTGCGCTGAAAAAGGAGATTAAATATGCTGAATGATACGACTACATTGGTGAGGTGAGAAACCCAAACTTGTCTATGCTGAAGAAGAAGAATACGAACACACAAAAAAGAAGAAGAAAAGTTCTCACCTTTATATCATATCATTAAACTCTTTCAAAATTAGGTGTAAATTACAGTCTCTTGAAAGAGCTATTGGGCATAAACAAAATATGCATACTATATTTGCGTTGTGAACCATCGGTAGCACAGTCGATCATTCTGATGAGGAAAAGAGCGAGGGAACCGACCGACAGTCTGATTTGCGATGTCGTATACCCCGAAACCCTCTTTCTGTAGTGTCATACACAAGACATCATCAGTGAAATAGATGCAATTACGTTTGAATATGGTAGAGTCACCAGCTCGCATGCACCCAGATTCATCACAGCTCAAGAAAATAGCTTCGTCACCTAAGCTTGTGATCTCCTTCCACGCCATCCTCCCCCAATCCAATTTGAAAACATTGAACTTCCACCCGCCATTCGACCCTAAATTCAGTTGAACCAACAACAGATCCCCACAAAGCGATTCCATCAGATATTCAGTGGGATATAAATCACTTGATAATGCATTAATCCTAGTTGGGATTCTTTTGGCATAAGGAACATGAGTACCCAACTTAAATTGTATTAAGTTTCGGTGCCAATCAAGTGCACAGAATCCACCCTTGTAGCTTATAACATCAACAACCCACATCCTCATGTCAACAACAATCCACTCCTTACCTCCTGGTTTCAAAAACATCAACTTTTCAAGAGATTTCCCATCACGAATTGCTAAAGCAATTGAACTTGGATTTCCCGGTTCAGATGATAAAACGAACTTTCGCTTCTGGGTATCCAGAGAGTGATCGAGTGTGAACGCGGGTAGCCGAATCCAAGCCCTTGAGAATGGGTTATAGAGACAGATATGATGGGCGTGATACTTGCGATCGCAACCAGAGGAACACTTGGATGTGGTGCAATCCATTACCAGCCAACGATGCCAGGAGTAGACGCTCCTCGGCAACAGGGGCTGCCCATCAACAGTCTTGAACTTGGGAATTTTACACACGCTCGAGTTTCCATTGAAAACATTCAACAAACATATGCGTTGCACAATTCTGCTCTGCTTTTTGTAGGAAAGTAGTTGTGGAGGTGACGACGCAAATAGCTCGCCGGCGACGGACCGCCATGAACGACACACGCAGCGGTAGTTGTAAAGATTAACCACGTCGGTTGGCTGCCTCAAGATCATCTCTGCTAGGTCTTCTGGGAGGTCAGACCAGGACATCGTGGCCATTGTCTATGACGGTTTTGAGTGATTCACACCAAGACCTAAAATCCGATTTATAGGACGTAAAATTCGGAATCCAATCCACTGACGGTTTTATATTACAAGTGTTACAATATATTCAAAATATTTTTGGCATATCCTTATATTTTCTGTATTTACCTTATATTTTCGTTTATAGACTCCACATACACCAATTTTTCGAACATAGCCCAATCAAATTAAATCTCAATTTTTTTTTTTTTTAATCTTTTTTCTGGAGGAAAAAAAAATCATATTTAGTCACTAAATTTTCATTTGATTTGAATTTAGTTATTGAGTTTTTAATTTTAAGAATACTACCTAAGTTTAAAATAGGCCACTATATCACTTTACCGTTAAAGTTAACGGTTTTAACATGTCATAAACATTCAAATGCAATGCCACATCAACAAGTGTTAAGTCATTCACAAACCACCCCCCCTTCAAAAAAAGAACATGGATTTGACTAGTAAAACTTAGAGAAAAACATGAGAAACTAAGAAGCAAATCCGTAGTAAGAAAGACTTCGGTTCTTACCTCAAAAAAATAAAAAAGACTTCGGTTCCATTAGCGTGACATTGCATTGGGGTGTTGAGAACTTGAGATAGAAGCTGACGTATAAAATGTTGATGAATAATCTCACATTGTTTGTAGACAAGACCTTGGACGTGTTTATAAAAAATAGGCAACAAAATAAAATATGTGATAGATGACAAACTATTATTTTTATGGTAACTTGATAAAAAGACATATTTTGAACTTGGCCAAATCTAAGAGACTAATTATTAAAATTGAAAACTTAATGACTAAATTCAAATCAAATAAAAATTTAAGAACTAAATATAATTTTTCTCTTTTCATAATCCAAAACACTTTTCAAAACTGTACCAAATAGATCCTAATTTGCATTAGTTTTTTTTTTTTTTTTTAATAATGAATCTACAATTCTATGAAAATGAACAAAAAAAGAAAAAAAGAAAAAGGAAAGCTTTTTATGGCCCTTTCATATTGCTATCTTTTAAATTACACGTTTTGAAACTGCAAATCTCAATTCGAACCCGTAAACATATTGTACTTTCAAAGAATTCTGATTTAAAATAGGTAGTGAATCGATCTATTGTACAAGAAGACACTTGTGTCAGTAACAAAGAATTAGTATACAAGAAAAATTATGACTCCTATCAGCTACTTCCCCAAAGGCATGGAAAAATTGACCGAAGCAAAAATCAGGGTATATATAATCCAACCACCTCTCTCAATGATAAGTAAATCCAATTTTCTGTCTCTTCACCATAAGATTCCCATCGAAATATTGCAACAGCAGCAGAAGCAAGTAGAAGCTCATTCACTATAAGATCCAGGAAAGAGGAATGATGGCGTTCAAATAGACACTGAAACATATTTCCATCACCTCCAATGGAATTTGGCCAAAACCAAACACATTTCAGCATCCCAGGCTCCTCATTATGCTGCTAAGCTTGTCAATGACAACTGGTGGATTGGCAAATGATCCGTCAAGATTAATTGCATGATATTCCAACCCTTTCCACCGAGCTATCAATGCAAAATGTGGCCGTCGATATTGGCTGCTAATGATCTCCAGAATCACAGTTTTTGGCATTGCAGATACTATGTGAGTCAGACCTGCACCATGAGCACCAATAATAACTGAAGCATCTTGAATGGCTCGGACTTGCTCCTTCATGGACATGTGTGCAAACAATCCATTGACAAGGTTTACATTGCACACTTTATGATTCAATGCCCAGCTCTTCAGGGAATCAAACACTTCTTGTTCATTGCTAAGCCTCGATTCAACTTTACCGCCATGACGAGGATGAGCTAAATAATCTTCCCGTCGAACAAAGAGGACATTAGGACCTGAGACTGGCCTTTCAACATGGTGTCTGTTTACTGGAAACCGAAAGGCAGCTCTAATCATTTCCCCAAATTCAGATAATCGGGCAGTTTTCTTGTCATCAGGGTTTTGCCACAGGTCATGTGCAGATGCTCCATGACAATTTATTTCTTCAGAAAGCCCTTTAAATAGTGCAGTCTCATATCCCAAAGGTGAAAGAATAGCATGGCGAAAACAAACTGGACCACTAAAGTTTTTAGCATATCGAAGACTAGAAAACAATGCTTTCCATGTTTCTTCCAAGGGTGCCTGATTATTTCCACCAAAAGAAGAGAGATCAGTGATATTCGGATAATTAAACATGGCCAGATAGAAATAAAAGCAGAATGGCAGAATATTCCCACAAACACAGACTAGAAATTCACCCATTGGAACTATAAGAAGAAGAAGATAATGATAAGCATACACCCTTCCAACAAATTGATGGAAGATCATTCATGTTTAAGATGCTAACTGAAAACAACAGAAGCTTCTCTTCCCTCAACAGGAAACTGTCATTTAGTTCCACCGTCTGGGAAAAACCAACACTAAAAGGTTTGAGTGTAAGAAGAAAATTAGCTGGTACACTGTTAAGTACCCCTTGTCCCAATTATTTCTCAAGAATCCTTGCGCTTCCATTTCTCCTTCAGACACCTCTATAGTTATAGCATCCTATTGCTCATAATCATTGACACAACAAAATGTCAATCATCAATCACTCGGGTCCATAAGGTTGTGTTTTTTATTCGAAGAGAATGGTTGGCAGGTTCTGAGATTGAGCATTGGAGAAGGCAGGAATCAAATACTCACTGGATGTTGAGCATCAAATACTTACATACATATACATATACATATACATATACATATACATATACATACATACACACACACACAGAGACAGCAATTTGCACAACAGCAAAAAAGAAACAGGGAAATCTACTGGATCTTTAAATGTGCTTGTTTAACATAAATCCAAATAAAGAAAGGTACTCAAATAAAGGTCTAAGTAAAATGTAAATTTGGCTTATGTGAAAAATCTTTTGCAAGCTTAATCTCACTCATCATGTATGCCATTTATATTTCTCTAAACATGCATGGGTATAAATTCCTATACTATTGTTATCGTTCTGATAAAATGCTTATTAGAAGTCTGTAGAAGTTGCATGACTGGATCCATGTCCTATTTTTGCCTTACTAAATTAAAAACTTATAGTCCCATCCATCCAATACAAGATTTCTGCACTAAAATCATGAGATGAACTCCATAAAATTTTATTGGTCAAGAACCTCCATCATGTTTGTTCTACAAAAGTTCACTACTTCCTATTTGTACAATACTAAAACTTAAAGCTCCAGCCTTTCTTTCTCATTATTCTCCACTCCACCACTTACTCGACCACAATCCACAAATAACAAGCTGACAAAAGTCAGAACTAAGTATTTGTATGAGCATTATCAGGTGTTCTTAAACAATACAAATGAAGCCGATATACTACAAAAGAAAGAAGCCATGCAAAATCGAGCACACATACCATACAGTGGCCATCCACAAAAACCAACTTAGGTCGATTGGGCAACCCTGTAACTCTTGAAGAGACGTATGCACTGTACCAATCTGTAACAGTGTGGAAAAGGTTTGCATACTCGAAGCGTGTCACCAAAAGCGTAGGCTCCTCAATCCACTGCAAGTGAAGCCTTAGATATCTCAGAACCATATAAAGAGAAAAAATAAATAAATAAGTAAATCATTTGCCCTACATAAAGTTTACCAATCCTAGATTTAGGGTATAATTAATCTTAAGACTTTGTTTTTGGAAACTTCCAATTTTTTGGTGATGCACAATTGGATATTCAAAACCGCATTATATCACTTCCAAATCAATCTAGAAGAAAATCAAGCATTAATTTCCTAGAACAACACATTGGCATTTAATCCAACACTTCCTACACGAGATCATTAAAAACCCATTAGAATCTTCACGATCAACGCCTCCATATACCAAAAACAAACTGACAAATCAAAACTAACCATACCTGCACCAACACTCAAAGATGGAAAATTTATCCCCAAGCCCACCTAGCCGATGATTAATTCCCAAATCAGCGTCCAAATCCATAAATGACATCAAAAGCTGTAACAGTAAACTACTATTTCTTATTGAAAAGGCCAATTCGAGATGGCAAATCTCCTAACAATTCTTTACACTTCAAAAAGCTACTCCTCCCTGCACTTAGTCAGCCTTATATAAGGCTTAGCAACTAAAGCAATTCAGTTACAAAGTTGATTACAACTAACTAAAATAACTGCCACTTATACACGTGCAGTGTTTATTGAAACAGAATTAACTACTTAATAGAATCTAACTTCATCTAACTGTATCACCTTGTGCTCAACCCCCTCAAGCAAGAACAATCTTGGTGAAGCACAAACATGGCCACGGCTCCACTTAGCATCACAATTATAACATAACCCATTTTTTCTTCTTTCCATCATCTCAACATTAGAAATTTTCTGCACTGGCAACACTGCCGAACCAGAAATAGGAATATTAGACTTGTGCTGATTATCAACAATACCAACATTCTCAGAATCCTTTTGCTGCCCAAACAAATTAGTTTTTCCTCCCAACAACCCAGTACCCTTATTCTCTCCCCCAAAACTTCTGCCAACATTATTACAGGGAAGGGCATTCCATTGGGGCTTATTGCTCTTTCTGAAATTGAATATATAATCCTCTTGGATTTTGGCTAAAGAATAAGCATCCATTAGAACCATAGGTTTAAACATCTTCACTGCCAATCTAATTTCATCTTTTAACCCCCAGTAAAACAACTCAGTTTATGTGCTTCAGGCAAATCAGCCACCCTATTGGCTAAAACTTCAAACTGTTTTTTATATTCTTCCAAAGATCCTCTTCTTGTTTCAACTTTGACAATGTTTCCATAGGATCATCATAAGACCCCATACCAAATCTAATCTGTAATGCTCTAGCAAAATCATCCCAAGCAACAAAAGAATTTGATTTAGTGATCAAAGAACTGCTCAGCCTTGTAACACCAATTCAATGGATCCTTCCCATTGAATTTTGGAAACTCCAACCGAATGGACTTAGTGTAGAATCCATCTCCTGCATGAAATTCTCCACCATCTCCTGCATACCTTCCTCCTTTTGAAGTTGAACAAAAATTGGCCTCCATGGAATTAAAAGATACACTTTTATCTTTCTGTTCTGTTCCCTTCTGCAATTCTTTAATGTAACTCAACAATTGATCCAACCTCTCATCCAACTTCACCTCCAAACAATCCTGCCTTGCACTTATGAAAGCAAACTTATCATCCTGCTTCTTCTCAAAACTATCCTGTCTTGCATTCCTCCCTTCAAAATCATCCTTCAACTGCTTAAACTCCTTCCTGAACTGCACCAAATCAGAATTTTGCCCCATTGACCTAGTTTCCATGAAAAGAAAACAAATGGCTTTGATACCACTTGTAACAGTAAACTACTATTTCTTATTGAAAAGGCCAATTCGAGATGGCAAATCTCCTAAGGAAGCCAATTCGAGATGGCAAATCTCCTAACAATTCTTTACACTTCAAAAGGCTACTCCTCCCTGCACTTAGTCAGCCTTATATAAGGCTTAGCAACTAAAGCAATTCAGTTACAAAATTGATTGCAACTAACTAAAATAACTGCCACTTATACACATGCAGTGTTTATTGAAACAGAATTAACTACTTAATAGAATCTAACTTCATCTAACTGTATTGTTTCTCCTCCAGCTCATCTTCTCTTCCTTGCAAATCTGCCCTAACCTCTTCTGCATCTCCCGTGACAAAAGCCCTCACGTAATCAACTTTAATCCACGAATAGAAAACTAAACCAAAATATCCAAATTCACAAACCCAGCAAACAAAAGAAAAACCTCACCCGCCCAGGGAAAAAAAAAAAAAACCAAAAAAACTGACAAATCAAAACCTAGCAAACCTGCACCACCACCCAAAAACGGAAACTTTATTCCCAAAACCATCCAAAGCAACGATCAAAATTCCCAAATAACCACCTTCCAAGTTTCAAATCCACAAATTGAATAAAAAGCCCTCGAGAAATCAACTTTAATCCATATATAGAAGCTAAAACAAACAACAGATCACAATTTTTTTTTTTTTTGTTTTTTTTTTTTAAAAAAGATGACTATTCAAAACCCAGCAAACTCGTACCACCAAGCAGAAATGGAAACTTTACCATCGATACCCCCGGATTCCCCAGTAGTCAGCTTCCAAATTCGCAAACCGAAACTACAAATCCCAATTAACTGAATCAACCGTCCTCAAGCTAACAACTTTAATCCATCAACAGAATAAACTAAACTGAACCCAGATTTCCTTTCACCCAAAATCATCCAAATTCCCCAACACTCAGCTTCCAAATCCATAAATCGAAACCAAAAACAAATACCCAATTAACAAAAACACTGACTAAACCCCCAAACCTCGTGGCACTGGAACTCGCCCGGCGTGACGACCCGGACGGACCGGATCAGATCCCGCATGGTGTGCTTGGCGATCTCCCCCCTCGGCACGTACCGGTCCAGGAACTCACCGTCCACGAGCCCACGCGGCGGACCCAGAAACCCCACACCGCCGTCGACCTCGAACGCCCCATTCTGGAACTCCGGCAGCTCCTCCTCCTCTCTCCGCCCTATCACCTCCTCCAACCCCTCCCCTCCCCTCGACATCTTGATCCTCTCGGGCACCATCCGGAGCGACCCACCCTCACAAATGGAGCTCCGCAGGGTCTCGCTGTGCCAGCACCTGAACCATCCCCTGGGATTCTCGTCAGGATTTGGAGGGAGGAGAGGGTCGAGGCGGCGAGAGAAGCCGTTGCCGAAGAAGGCCTCGCAGGAGCGTGGGGCCGGAGGGGAGTTGTGGGACCAGGGGAGGTAGGATGGGAGGATGGGCCATGGCTTGAGGTGACGGTTGCGACGGGTGGGGTAGTTAAGTGGGTTGTTGGGGGAGGGTGGTGAAGTTTTGGATGTAAATTGGTAGAGGCAGAGGGAGAGGGAGTTGAGGGCGAAGAGGAAGATGACGATCTTCAACAGCAGAACGTCCCTCTTGTTCTTCATCATTTCGTTTCCTTTCTTTTGTATTTGTGTTGTTGTTGTGGTAATTTGTTTGTCGTAAGTCTTGAAGGCGTGGGGAGATGGAAATCAAGAAGGTAAAGGTTGAAGGAGAGAACATATGCTGATTGCTGACACACTGTGAGTGGGGAATGGGGCATGTTGTTTTTTATTGAAAAATAAATAAAATAAAAAGGGAAATATAATAAAAACGTATAAATTGAGATGGAAGAGAAATTAAATTAAAAAAATAAGAAAAAAGAATTTCTCAAAAGTTATAGGTGGACCCACTCGTACACCTCATTATGTTGAAAATAACTACAACATTGATCAAACAACTTCCACCCCTAAGCAAGCATCAAGAGGCCATGGCCCATAGGTCATATTTAAGAATCTTTCGACACTTTTATCCCTACATCTATATTTCTTTATCTTGTTCTTACCTTTTTCTTTCTCTTTGTAACTTAAGATATATTTGAACCAAGGTGATGTCAAATAATTAGATTGTTTCAATAAATAAAAAAGTGGGAAATTGTGGTGGAAAGAGATATGGTACCTCCGCTATCACTCTACTTTCACGATCATGATTCATTCCAAATGAAAAAGAAACAAATAATAATAATAATAATGGAAATGGGCTCATTAACATAACAAGTTTTGAGGATAAATATTAATTTATTTCCTACTCCTTATATGGAGCTACATATCAAGACTAAGTGCGCTTTCTGATCTCCAATGCCTTGCTTTCTCAAATCCATTGACACAATTCTCAAAGTCATCAATGGTCTGGTCAATCTCTTCCTGGGTGTTCATCACAAATGGTCCAAACTGCACCAGAGGCTCTCCCAATGGCTCACCCCCAACCAAAATGAATCTGAGGGGTTTGGAGGACTTGTTCCATGCCTCCAACCCATCCCCTTTTCCCAGAAGAAGAATGTGGTGGGCTGAGGCTGCCGAAGATTTCAGATTTCCAAACATCCCTTCTCCCTCCAAGACATAGACAAACGCATTCCATGATGTTGGCACAGGTTGTTGAAGGTGAGTTCCTGGTTTGAGTGTGAAATCCAAGTACATTGTTGGGGTCCTTGTGTAGATTGGTGATTTTGTTCCCAAGGACTCGCCGGCTATAACTCTAACCTTTATCCCATCTTCCACAGCTTCAGCAATGTTTTTACTCAGCATTTCTTGATACTTTGGTTCAATCCTGTGATCAGACAGAAATCAGAGCTCCATCAGATGAAGTTTTGGACACTTGGGGTAAACAAAGCAAAGTTTGGCCTTTGAAAGCTATGAAAGTAGTTCCAAGATGTTGGTAAAGGAAAATGGTCATTAATTCCCAAGGGTTATAATTATATGACAGAAGTTCAAAGCTTGCAGGCAGGCAAAAGCTATCATCTATCATGACAGAAATTAACAACTTCAGAAATAAGATACTTTCTAGTTTATTTGAACTAAATATTATCTAGTTAGTTATACTAAAGGGATATTTTTGTCTTTTTATTTTTTAGGGACAAAATATACAATTCAAAATGAAACAAGAGTAAAAAGGTAGAGTGTTCTAGCTGACCATTTCTGGCTGGTATGCACACACGCAAGATGGTGGTGCATTCAAAAGCATCTTTGGAAAAAGGTCCCATGATGGCCAATGATGGTTGTAGTATGTGACAACTGCATATTCTCCTTAGAAAAGTTTAAAACTATATTGACTTTTTCGAATTTCAATTCTCAACGATTTGCTACTGAGAGTTATTATGTGGTTCACCTGTTTAAATAGAAAAACAGATGAATCTTATCTTATATTTACTGTTCGAATTGTTAACAATTTAAAAACAAAATTATTAGGAATCTTGTCTAACTTATCCATTGACTCAGGCGAATACTATTTTGCTTTAGAATGACCACACAGTGACATCAAACATATGTCATATAGCTGTCTGTCTCTGTGGACGGCCTATTGCTTACATTTTATGCTTGGAGGAGAGGTTGATCCACAATTGTAAGCCCTTTTGAGTTCCCTGGGCGGCAGGCATTTCTGAGTGGACAATTCCTCTTCCTGCAGTCATCCATTGCAAGTCACCGGCTCCTATTGTCCCCTTGTGCCCTTCAAAATCTTCATGTGTGACAGATCCCTGATGACAAACAATTGCTTTCAATTAGGGTATGTACAACCCGCCTCTAAAAATAAAGGTTTCATTAAAGACCCACAGAAAAACAAATAAAAAAAAGATAGTAGTCATGCTGGGTCTTGTCTGTTTAACATATTTCCTGCCAACTACATGGACCCAAGAAAGCTCAGGTCAACCTTGTACAGTTGTCTGATTAGGATAGGGCAGCAGGGGTTGGGTCTCACTGGCTGAACTATACAGATACATTGCCAGCCAGCTGCAATTTCTTAGAAGAGGCATCCTCCTCACCTAAGATTTTGAACAACCATCCTGAGAAAAATAACAAAGTTTTCCAGAATTTCCTCCATCTGTCTAACACAGTCTTGTCAGACTAATATGTGTCTAAAATACCTATAATTTTGAAAATGCACATAATTTTGAACATACGTCAATTTAATAGATTGAACCGGATGAAATTTCTCCCTAGACGAAAACTTTGTCCCATGAAAAATTAACCAATGAATTAGGTAGTATGATTTTTTTTTTTTTGTTGTCTTCTTTATCTATCTCATGGTTTATATAATTACTGCGAGTTTCAACCATTTTAATGTAATAGCTGAAATATAATGGAAAAATCGACCAACTTTATAGTGGGTTTTTATTTGTTTCTTTTTTTTATGCACTATATATATATGAAAAGAAAAGTAGTGATGATCGCATGCGCACAATTATAAAAAGGGATATACCTGCAACATGTATGTCACTGTCTCGAATCCTGCTTAGAGGAAAAAGAAGAATTAATGATGAGAATCATCCTATTTTATTGTCGACAGGCAGAGGTGATTTACAAAAGTGAGAGAACCAAAAAAAAAAAAAAAAGCCAATAATCAAACCTCTGTGTGGATGATCAGGAAAACCAGCAGGAGCAGTAACTGCAACATTCAAAATAACAAAAATCTAAGCAAAACGAAGATAGATGCATATATATATATATATACAGACGACCCATTACATTTCATGAAGAAACAGGGGAAAACAGAGACAGCCCACCTGAGAATTCATCCAGGACAAGAAAGGGATCAAAGTATTTTAGCTCAAACCTGAAAAACAAAAGTATCCCATTAGCCCAAACACCTCAAATTGCTCAAAGTTCCATTCATTTGATCAGTATAATAACTCTCTTACCGTCCTATGCTCCTCCTAACAATGGCGCCAGCTCCTTCATGCTGTGGCCTGGCCAAGAACTTCCTTTCCACAAGACGTGGTTCGTTGAGAACACCACAACTTTGATCATTTCCAGGCATTTTTCTTTCTTTATATAATTAAAAGCGTCAACTTTCAGATACAGATTGCAGAGTCCTCGAAATATGAGAAACAGAGCATGATATTTGAAGTTATTTATAGGGCAGGGAGAGAGAGAGGGAGAGAGATTTGTTATGGAAGGTCAAAAGGAAGATATCGGCGGCCAAATGAGACCCACAAGCATGGTAATTAGCTTGCGTGAGCTCCAGGGACTTGTTTATTCCTGTGCATAACGTCAGCATCGCGTGTCGATGATGTACCCTGAGTGACATTGAATATGGGTCCACATTTGGGGTCCGGGTCCGAGTCCAGCATAGTTTTTATGTGAGGCCCATTGAATATGGACCCACATATACAAGGGTCGGATATTATTTTTTCTAACTTTTCAAGCAAAGGAGAACGATGTTTCTTTTAGTTATCTCAGCCAAAAAAAGAAAGAAAAAAAAAATACAATTTTATTTTATTTTACCTTTTATACAAAGATCGGTTAAAACTCACCTTGAAAACCAACTTATAAAGGGAGGGTCGGGTAAAACTAGACCTTGAAAACCAACTTATAAGGGAAGGGTGTTCAAGAGTTTATATACTCATGGTTAAAATTTGACTTAACCCATAGGGGACACAAGGATCGTAACATACGACTACGCTTCCGCAGCCGATGTTCACGACTACACACTCTATCAATATTGACCCAATGACAGCCTTTTCTTTTTTTGGCAGCTTCACTCACCTATCAATATTTAAAGTTTTAACCCAGCCTATAGGTCACCTCCTCTGTGATTCGATCCCGTGATGAGGTGTTTGGCTTTGATACCAAATAATACAAACATTTGATATAACTTACCCTTAAAAATAAACTTACAATAAGAAGGTGTCTAAAAACTTATATACACATAATTAAGATAAGATTTAATCCATGCGAGACCCCTTGATGCTAATAATAAATAGTAAGTTCATAGGCACAAACATCTGATCACATGATTCACATCAACCATCATCAACAGTTCCATTGTGCAAAATCAAAGAATTTGAAAAATGATTCTATATATGAATGACAACAATGGGAAGAATTTTGATTAGGACCACATTCTTATCCTTTTCTAAAGAAAAAAAGAAAGAAAGAAAGAAAATTTCAAAACATCCCTTGTTTGGCCAAGAAGATGATGATGTTCTTCAAATGCGCATACTTTCGCTACTGTGCAGCTTTATGTTGCCATCAACCAACTTACATAATTAACCCACGGATTCAATTAACATGGGGCTTTACTTTGGTGGGCTTTTGGGCATAGTCCATGGATGACATCATTGAGAGAAAAGCATGACGTGGAGACGACCGTTAGATAATAAAAAAAGAGAGGAATTGACTTTGTTTTTAACTGGATGATCTTTAAAATGGAAAGTCTGTAATGCAATAACTTGTAGACTTTTTGGAAACCATTCAAACTTCTGTACATGAATCTTCCTTCCATGATGATTCTAGGATTACGAATGATGATGTTTGCACCATTTCCTTGCTTTTTCAACTAGAAAATGAAAAGTGTTTGCCTCATTTGAATTTCCCACTTCTTAGGTTATGTTGCAACTTGCAAGGGACATTTAAGTGCTCTCGAGTAGGCCGGTAGACTTGTGAGAGGCATGCAAAATATTTAATTGAAATGAAAAATAAATAACTAAAATAAGGTTTAAATTCAGAACTTTGTTACAGAAAAATGCTAGGAATATCAAATTTTTTACCAAGAGATGTGAGAGTAATTCTAAAAGTTCCTTTTGTCTCTCTTTTAAGTCCCTCCAAAAATGATGTGACTATTAAATTTACCATTGGACTTGTTATGGAGATTATTCATTAAAAAAAAAAAAAAAAAAGTTATGGATACCAATGAATAAGCTCTACGTTATGTTTGTGACAATACTATATTAAATCACCACTTCTGATAAAAACATATAAAATATATATATATATATAATAAATTAATTAAAAAAAAAAAGAGATAAGTTTAATGATTTAGTCAATACTATAAGATCTTATAGTGCCCTGTATTAAGGAAGGTGCTACTTTCTTCGGTGAAAAATAATCAAAAGCCAAACCCAATTGCTCTTTAGTGTGTAAACCAGCAAAAACCCACTCATCGAATCCCTAAAAAGGACTATTTATTATCCAGGGAGTTGGCTGTAAGCCAAAAGTGACTATATCAATAATTCTTTACAATTTCTTGACACGTGTCAATATGTAATTGAAAAATACTAAAAATTTTCATTGATTGACAAGCCTAATATTAATCTGTTTTCCTTTTTAACTCCAAGAAAGGAGAAAAGGGAAAGTTTCTTTCTCTGATGAAGACATTATGTTTTCATGGATTAAACATAAACATCCTTCCAACACTTACGTCTATTTAAGTTTGATTTAAAACAACAATTTTAAAATGCTTAATATGAAAACATAATTTTTTTTAAATGCAATTAAATGTTTAGCAAAATCGCAGTTTAACCTTTATAATTATGTGTTTTAAAAAATAAATAAACCTTTTTAGTTTTTACCTATGATTTGAAAAATACAAATTTTCTGCGTTTTCAAGTGGCAATTTTTTAAAAATACAATTCCAAACAATCTATTTTCTACGATTTTGTTTAAAATCACAGTTTTGTCTATGAAACTGCAATGCCAAACGCTTCCTGCCACAAAAAATTATTACTAAGATTTCAGAAGAGGAATATATATATGAAAGCCATACAAACTTGATTAATTTGCAGAGATTTTTGGATACCAATACATGATTCAATAGCCTGTAAAACATTCTGGTTTTTAGGATCACAGAGTTATTTGCTCCTCCTCATTAGAGAAAGGGCTGGTTGTTTACATAACGGGTCAATGAGAAAAACTGTGTCAAATCTACATAGTGTGTTTAAAATTATCATACTTGCATTAGTTAGAATTCAAGCTAGCTAGTCTGCAAGCACCAAAGCAGATTGCTATATGCAAGAGGGTGGATTTTGTGGACCATAAGCAGCACCATTGGCATTATTGCACGAGGAAGATGCCGGTCCTCCCGTACCGGAGTAAACGAGTTCGATGTCACTGAGCTCAATCTTCTCACAAGGTTTACTTCGGCTGCATTCTAGAGCAATTGCAATCTTTGACCTCGAAGTTCCCTTAATGTTTATATACTTTACATTCCGAATCTGAACTTGGGAGTTACCCTATACACAAAAAGTACATGAAATGAATAACTATTATTAAAAATAGAAGACGTGGGATCAAATAACTATTTATATTTCTTAGTTCGTTGACAACACATATGCTTTCAATGTAATTACTAAAATACCCATATTTTTTGGGTTAAAAAAAAAATAATGGTAAAAAAAACCCCCTCACATTATTTTTTTAACCCAAATAAAAAAAAAAACAAAATGGTGAGTTTATGGACACAACTATTTGGGTTTGAAATTTTTTTAAAATATATATATACAGAACCTTAAAAAAAGAGGCTATGAAACTCATATGCCCAAATAAGCGGCGGGGTCGACAACCTAAATGCATGCATGCATGCTCACTTAGTTAGACAAGAAAGTACCTTTTGACAATTGTCATATGGGCAATATTGTTGATCGATGATGATGGGATTATAGACATCCTCCATATGAATTTGTTGAAAGGTAAGATCGAAGACATTGCTTGCAAAAGAGCTAGCCCATGTTTTGACCCTCAACCCATTCTGGGTGCCGATGAAGGTGCAGTTAGTCACAGTCAGTCCATTGACATCTTCTTCATTAGCCGTCCGACCGAGGCTTCCGACACTGATTCCATGGCCGGGGCCACACCAAACATTTGTAACATTTATGCTTGAACAACCAGGGCTCAAGGAAACGCAGTCATCTCCGGTGGCTATTACCGCTGTCGATATGTCTATATGAGTCGATTCCCCAATGTGGATTCCGTCGGTGTTGGGGCTGTCTTCTGGCGCTATTAGATGAATGTGATCAAATCTCATGCCGGAGCATCTATAAAGGTTCATATGGACACCCATGCTATTGATTGATGTCAGGTGAGTTACCCGTGAATTGTTCACGTAATTGAATCCCATTGACTGTCAAAAGCATTAGGGAAACACATTTTTTATGAGCAATAGTTCAATAAAATGGCCCCAAGAAAAAGTAAAAACCCTAATTCACATAAACAGAATTGTAAAATTTTTACCATAGATCAAAATTCCCTTCAATTAGCTGTCCGAATTGAATCTGACAGTAAGGACTACACGGCCCAACTGGCCTTAGCCAGGTGGGCAGGGGCAGAATTAGAAATTTTAGTTTGGAAAGCAAAATTTTTAGAAATAATATTTGGGGGGCAAAAATAATTTTTAAGGTCTATTTTTTTTTTCAAGGGCTAAGGTGGTTACGGCCATGCAGGTGGGACTGCACCCCATACTGCTCAAGGAAGGTGAGTCTCATCTGCATGCAAATCAGGCAGCTAATTGCAAGGAATGCTGGAAGAGTACCATAGAATTAAAATGTTATGTTATTGAGAAATGTTATATGCTTTTGTTCTTCTCTTATATTTTTTCACTGAAGTGACATTTTCAATCCACCATTTAATATGAGAAAGATGAGCATACCAAATAGCATTTCTCCAACAATTTTGTTACTCAGAATTGTTAGGTAATAAATGTGAGAGAACTTTTCTAGGGCGTGCCTGCCCAAGCAGGTCTTGAGCAAGCCACCCCTTATTCGGGTAGAGCAGTTGCTGGGATTCGGATCCATTTATATAACACAAGCCCATAATTATAGGCTACAGCATTTGGCAGACAAATTTAAGATTTGCATGTTGAATCAAGAACACTTACAGAGGGAAGAGGCACGCAGCTTTTACTTTTACTGCAAGTATTGTGGGCCCAAGCAGAGGGACCTCGGCCATCCAACGACCCACCTCCGCCGACTACCAACCGGTCTATGCTATTGAAGGTGATCCAATGGTACAATCTGCTACCATAAGATCCAACATCAGTATGAGATATTAGGGCACCTTTAATTATAAATGCCATTGGGCCCTTACATGGGCCTGAAAACTGTACTGGGCCCAGCATATATTTTCCGTCTGGGATTAGGACAGAATTGTATCCTTCGGATTGACAAGCTTTGTTGAATACCTTTTGAAAAACCTGCAAAAACACAATGACAAAACTATTTTCAAACAAAATTGCAAAAAGTGTTTTAAAAAAACGTCAAAAAGATCACATTTTCACGCAACAGACAATGGGTACCGTTTAAAAACGTGAAAAGATCTTCACATTTTTAAAAACGCAGACGAAATCGCATATTTTGAAACCGTTATAATTACCTTACTGTTATCGGTTATACCATCGGCAACGGCACCATATTTCGTCACATCAAAAACAATTTTCCCAGCAGCTCCAGCTTCAGTGATCAATGCTACCAAGAACATGAAGCAAACAAAACGAAAAACTGATAATGAAGACATGTTTGATTTTATTTTTTGACCACTACTAACTGAATGTCTTGCTGAATTTGATATGGTTTCTGGGTTCTTATAGCGAGTGTTAATGGATATAAATGGAAGAAAATACAAATCCTATGATTATATAGTAAATATGATTTGATACACTTGCTTTGCCAAAAACAATTTTCTCCTAAAACCGAAATCCCTTTTGACTTTAATGCATTAACCTGATTTAGGTAACAGCCAATGTTCCATGTGAAGAACACTAGCAGCCATAATAACCATAAATGACTTTATTACTTTTTAAAAAAACAATAAATGACTTGATTAAGTGGATCTATAATGGCGCCAATATACATCTTTCGAATAATTTATTTGTAAAAAAAATAAAAACTGCCCCGATTAATTAGCATATTTTAAACTTTCAATAATTCAGGCTAGATGCCTCAAACTTTAACAGGTAATGCTAAAAACAATACTTTTATTTTATTACTATCCCACACTCGTGATGTGACAATGCCAATAAACCATAGTTAAAAAAATAAAAAAGAAATGCTATTTAGTATTCTTTCATCATTTTCCAACCTCATCTTTTGAAAATCAAGCATTGAATTTATTCTACTCACATAAGTGAAAATGTGGGTCCTACATATCTAATAGTTTTTTATTTTTTATTTTTTATTTTTTTATGTCCGCACAACTACATATCTAATAGTTGATTCTAAAAGGAAAGCAAAAAAAAAAAAATTAAGGACGGATTAGTACTGCCACATCATTAAGGTGAGATAATGGTACCATAAAATTAAAGTGGATGGAAAAGAGAGAATGAAAAAATCTAGGGATTTTTCTGAAAATCTAGCAATTTTTGTGGAAAATGGAAAAATCATGAGGAGCATTGACATATGCTGATAATGAGGAAATATTCAAGGCATTTCTCCTAGTTTAAAACACTTACCATAAGATGGGATTCCATACATGAATATGATCCTTTTACGAGAGAATATTCAGGATATTGACCTTGTATTATTGAATTCTAAACTTAAATGCATATTTATGACATCATTCGGCGAGGCTTTGATCATTTTGGGGAGCTTTGACCTAACGCTCACTACTTTCCATATTAATTATATTAGACATTTCTCACTTGAGATTTATTTTTGCATTTATTAAATGGGAAGTTTCCATTTCTTATTCATAATTGACACATTTACTCATTTACATTGGAAAAGGGAAAAAAAAAAAAACGTATAGCGAGTTGGACCAAGTTTTCTCCAAAGCAATTTATTAAATTGACATTTTTTAATTTAACTTGTTAGTTTAATAAGAAATTGGAGGACAAAGGGCGTGGACAAATTTTGTCCGACCTAATTTACAAAAGAAAAAGATAAGAAAAAAAAGGTAGTAGAAATTAGAATTACCAAACTTTATAATTCTTCTTTATAGTGTTTTTCTCATTTTTAAAACTTTGAAAAACTTTATTTAATCCTCTGAACTGTTATTGGCTTTTTGCATGCAATGTGAGGTGTCCGATGTATGAGTCCATTTCAATACCCTCTATTATTAGGCTTTTTCATTAATTTAAACAGCTAACAAGTGAAATGTTCTTTATACTTTTGTAAAATTTATTAAAGTGCAAATATATTATTAATTAAATTTTTTTAAAAAAAAAAAAATCTAGAAAGGTAAAAGAAAAATGAAAAGTTTGCAATTAGAGGGGTTCTTTCTCTTCCTTTATTTTTTATTTTATAAATGAGAATATTTTGGTCATTTTTGCTTCTTCCTTTAAGAATAAACCAAAAATCCTAACACAGGAGAGTGATTGAAAAAAACTGATAAATCGGATACGGGATACCCATATTGCAAACTTCTAAACTTGAAAAAACATTACAAAAGTCATGGCAGTTCCGGGAAAAGTTTTCCCTCCAAACTTTTTTTTTTTCCTATTTTTTACCTTAAAACTTTTAGTTATGCATCGACTTTGCTTTGGGATTTTGACAATTGGTGGCCTCTCAGCGGTCAGCTCTATGGCAAGCAACCTACGAAATATGGACATGCCAGCTAGAAGTCCGACCCACCCCTCTGCTTGGATAGGGTAGGCCTCATAAACACTCGTAACATTTGCTGTCTAAATTACTAAAAACAGTAGAGAATACAATGATATGCAATGCCTCCATGGCTCCATTACTCGTACATAATGCAAACCAAAAAAATAATCGTGTGTATATTTTACAAAACAGAAATACAAATTGCAGACCCGAATAAATTATTTTCAAATTACAAGGGGGAAGAATGAACATGCCTAAAGTGTTTGGACGCAAAAAGAATTCACTACTCGACTGGAAAAATTTGGATTAGCCTTGCTGCCATGCAAGGAAGAAAGCTCCAAGCTACTTGAAATCCAAGCAAAGAGATGGGAAAATACACGATCACAAAATAATGAGTGAGCGAGCATGCTACATTGTTCAAATTAGAAAAAGAGCAGCAAGGAGCATTGCCAGATATGGCAGGAGGAAGCCTGATACAATCTTAGGCTGCCCGCTTGGCGAAGGAGGAACTGCCGCAGGTACACCACTTGGGCCGGAAGTTGGGGTTTTTTCTGAAGCATTGGGCAAAGGTGGCTCCGCTACATCTGATTCTGACAGGAGAGGGAACGGGGCCTCAGCTGGTGGCAGGTAATCAGAAGTGATGAGTTGCATGAGACTTCCAGGCTGAACCGTGCTCATGTAAGCAGGTGTGTCATTGATGGCCGTTTCTATATAGCGATTTCCTGCATTACATTGAAGCACCGTTGCATCAATAACTACACACAAACCTGGATAGCGCTCTATAGGACCAACCCACAAAAGATAATAAAAAAAACCCCTTCATAGGACAGCTGAATTGATTAGTAGAAGTGTGTCAAAATTGTGTAGAAACATAGGAGTAATGACAATGCAATTCTTAACCGAGGTTATTCACAAAACGCTTGATGTGTTTGTGCATCATTTAATTAAAAAGCGTCAAATGATAAGTATCAACTTACTTTTGTGCATCATTTAATTAAAAAGCGTCAAATGATAAGTATCAACTTACTTTTGTATCTGGCAGCCGTCTTAGGGAAATCTGTGATGATACCATCAACTTTGAATCCCTTGAAATATGAGTTGATCTCCACAGTTGCGTCTGAGAAGAAGTCCCATGCTTGAGACACAAACTCATTGCTGAAGAGTTCTACATAAACAGGCAGCTTAAACGATTGTAGCTTCGATACAGTATCAGTTAGAACAGTGAGGAAAGCTTGATTTTCAGGAACGACAGACTCCTTGCCGACAACCACAGCAGTCGCAAATTTCTTTATGTCCTCAACAGCTGAGTTGGAGGCATCACGAATATTCTCGTCAACCTTGTATACACGATCATAGTTATGTTTGTCCTTGAATTTCATTAGAACAGAGCTATTACTGGACTGAATCATAACTTTTGGGGATGTCAGATTATCATAGCCAGCTTTGCTCAAGCCATCGAGTACTAAATCAGTTACACTTAATCCCAGATTCTCAGCAAGGTAGGCCGCATGCTGAAAGAAACAGAACAGATTAAAATGGCATCATAAATAGAAATAGTCGAGTCAGGATAGGGAGAATCTTCATTTCTCAATTGATGCTGCGCATAATGTACATTCACACATTCTTGACAATTATGAAACACAATAATTTCCGCATTATTGCAGCATAGTTTTCTATTTGTTTGAAACAAATGAGGATGCGGGTACACAGTAGATAAGGCATCAACAATGTTGCGGGGAACCAATTGTTGAAGCACTACATCTAATGATACAAATTTTGATTTGAAAGGACTGGTCAGCAAGATTTTGAAAAAGGAATGCATGTGGCAGGTAATATGGACCGAAAGCAGATGTCAGACACGACAGTTCACACACATTTTGCAATGTTATATAGACATGCAGAAACATATTGACTTAGCAAAATCAGAGAGTAAACAACTGAAAACCATTGCTACATACCACTCCCGCCCCCCGGAAAATACTCTGAACAATTCAACATTAGTACAGAAGAAAGAAAACATAAGTTCTACCAAGACAAAAGTTGAAAATTCCAAGGGGTTTCCTCGAACTCATGATTTCTCATCATGGTCCCGAGTTCAACTCTCTGCACTGGCATCCAGCCAACTCTTTGGGGCCATCCCAACTGGTAATTATCCAATTTGTGTAGGACGGGGAGACTACACTTGCCTGGGCATTAGGAAGGTGCTATGCTGCAATAGGCATGGCACTCTCTCTCTCCCCAATAAATAACCAATCATGGATTTTTGGTTTAAAATCTCCCTTTATCTTTTTTTTTGAATATAGGCATGGCAAATACTCACCTCTATGTTGATCAAGACTCCATGAAGAGTGCTTGCGTCCTTTGACAAGGCCAAAAAATCGGACAATGTTAGAAACTTTCCATTATTTTTGAACCTTGGATTCCGGAACAATGTGTATTTCGAGTAGGGGCTTGCTATTGAAGCTGCAGGAATTTACAGAAAATAAATAAATACTGGGATTTAATTACACAATCCAGACTGATTTGCGAGTTATTACTCTTCAGAAAAATACAACAGAATCCGAGAACCAAAATGCAGCAGCAGCACATATTGAAACAGGGAAAGCAGATGAATCATGAGAAGGGAACCTCTCGACGCATAAGGACTTAGGGTGTCTCAACTCCGGTCATTCTTTGTGCTCCTTTTCTAAGGTAAAAATATAAATAAAAAATAAAATAAAAAGTTTTCCAAAATGTTATACAGCACCCCAAAAGGTTAGGAAACAGATTAATATCCTCAACCTGTAAAAGCAGTAGAAAAATGTACTTTCTGACTCTTCTTCAAAACTCCCATATTTTTTATATACATTTTGTATGGATTGGTGGTTCTCAATGAGTTTAAGGCCAATTTGTACGTGTTGGCTGATTATACCTCACCCCATAGTTGCATGGTCTGTGTGATTCACTAATAAAAATCTATATAACCATAATCATCCATTTAATGCAGAGAATAATGATGAAAATAAAGTCACAATATTTTCACTAGTTACATGTAAATCACATAAAATTGAAGTGTATTAGAAGGTAGTACCATTTCCACCAGTTATAATTTGGGTAGAAAAAAGGATGTTCATGTCTCGGTAACAAAAGCCGTTGTGAAGTTAACATTTTCAAAAGCATGAAAGGTTTCAGCTAATTGATTCTAGGTTTTGGGGGGTGTCGGGAGGGGGGTTGAGGAATATTACACCATAGAGTGAGTAAATGAGAACCAAATTCTACTTACGTGTCAATGTTTGAATCTCGCTCCATGTCAGATTAAATGTAAAGATTCCAGTGCCAGCTTTAATCGCTGGAATAGTTGTTGTACGACTGCTAAAACGTGATTGAGCAACTGTTGTGCTATCTATCAGGTTTATTGAGCTTAAGCAAAATGGTGTCCCATCCTTCGTCAATTGAACAGGACAGTCAAGTACATCTACACCATCATCAATAGCTTTCTTATATGCCAAGTCTGTACAACCAGTGTAATCTCCACTTGCTCCATATCTAGAGATAACAAGAAGCTTCGCTGGATAACGAGCAAGGTGAAAGAAAAAGTTTAACAATGATATTCTGAAAATAATATTGCCATAGGAACAGACAGTAAGACAACATTATCAATCAGTTATGAGCAACAAAGAATCAAAGGTTTTATTATGCAATAGTGTGATATACCTTGTGTTGAAGCATTTTTGCCAAGGTGAGCAAAGGAATCTGCAGTATGAGAAGAGGGATCAGCATCTTGAAGAAAATATTTACTGAAACAAGCAGCCAGTAATTTAATGATAAAACCAACTAGTTATGTCAGATTCATCAAGCCATTACTGTGAAAAGACATACAAAATAACATGCAATCATATGCGAAGGTATTTCAATGCTTCTATCCTTAGAAAATGCAATTGTAGCATGTAGTTTAAGAAATCACATGCAAATACTATGAGATAAATATCCATTCGACTTCCATAATAACCTGATTAAGAACATTTGTCTTAAAGACAGTCCTAGGTCTGAGAATGAAATTGAAAACTTTCCAAAATGAGTAAACTGTTTTCCAAATTTAACTTCTCATGAAAATTTAGGATAAGTTGTGAATGCATAGGAAGCTAGAAATAGTACCAGTTTAGAACAAAATAGCTCACAGAAATTCGTTCAAGGTGATCTAGAAATGCACACTGATATCAAATGAGTGCAACAAAGAATGAGTCTATCATTTCACATTGTAGTGCTACAAGGTCAAGACACAGGCCAAGGAAAAATCTATAAAAGGTTCCTGGTAGCCAGATCCAACAAAGTTGGAATTAGAAGCACTGTTGATTTGATCTAAATCCAATACATCCGTCAAGGGGTTCAGGTAGCCAAATCAAGTTTTATTCAGAAGGTGCACAAATCAAAACAGTTAGAAAAACTTCATATTGAACCAAAAACTTAAAAATTTGTACATATGCATGATATTTAGGTGAACTCTATTTCTACCAAGCTGAAAAAAATAACTTACCTATAGCAACTGATTGAGTAATTGGGAAGTCTGTCAGCAGACCATCAACAGAGAAGTCATCATTGTCAATGAAAGACAAGGACTCAGTTACTGGATCATAACTGTGATTGAAGCTAAATGGAACGTCATTCGTAAAATCTGACGCAAAAACTTCAAGCCCTTCTTTGTGAGCATCCGTGACAACAGATGTATGAGGTTGTAAATAAAGAGCTTCATCCATAGGCCATATGTAACTCTTGGGAACAAGAATTCCAGAGGCAAATGTCTTGATAAATGTAAGATTATTTAAGAGAGAACCATAAGTCTTGTTCAATGAAGGCTCAGTCTCATCTTGTCCTAGAAACCGAAAGACTAGCTTTGTTGTTCTTGGATTAAATCGTGCTGTAATACTTCTTAGGAAATTCACCTCTGGTGATGAAATATAATTAACAATTACACTTTTTGACACAGAAATTACGTAGCTTCTCATACTCAAATTGTGTTTTGTGAAGAATGCATCATGCTGCAAAAGTATAGAACAAAAGGTTTGGTCAAAATGAAAGCTGAGAAGACAGATCCAGCATGTTTAGAGAAACATCTTACAAGAAGAGCAGATACTAGTTTAACGTCAGACACAGTTTATGATCTTTCATTTACCTGAATGTTCAACCATAAGCCTGACGGTTTAAATGCTTTAGCCAAATCTTGAACAGTGAGAATTTGGAAGCCATTGCCATCAAACTTATTAGTTCGAGAATAGACGCCTTGAGTTACTGGTTAGAAACAGAGAAATTTGCAATAATTGTTAATGTAGAATATTATATTAAATAAGCAACAAAACAGCCTTATAACCACTACAACAATGTTGGTTTTTTTTTTTTTTTTGGGAGAGCATCAGTCTAATAACATTTGTAATATGTTCATCTTAATAGTCCATTTTCAGTCGCATATTTCCTTACTTTCATAAGAATAGCTTTAAACAATTATGATATCCAACTATCTGTAAAGAAAAATGTGGCAATCAAAGCATCATATTTGGTTCACAGTGCATCCAAGTAACCATTCCCAAATGTGAAGGAAAAAATCGGATTAAGAAAACTCAGACTTACGAACGACATTTGATAGCTCCTTGAGGGTGAAATCCAAAGAAAAATAGCCTGAGGTAGGGGTTCCATTAACATCGTAAACCTTATTCCTGTTTTTGAAAACAACTGAAATGTCTGTAGAGTTTTCGAGCTTGACATCTGGCACACAAATCCCGGTACCATCCTTCGTCAATTGCACATCACACCATAAGATCACATTGGGCAAACTAACCTGCTGTGCAAAAGCATAGGCAACTGAACTGGAATCAGGAAATAGCCCCGAAAACCCACCACGTGCAATGACCAAAGGCGGCTTACCTACAGATTAAGCATAATTATATCGGTTAGCTCACAGAACATGTGGTCAAATACAATCACAAACGGACTTTCTAACATTTCCTGATCAAAGGAGTCTAAATTCAGGAAATGTTTTAGAAAACAATTGCAAATGCACTCTCATCTCAGCATCATTTTCATTCTTTTCTGTTTCTGAAATCAGAAAGTTGGTCAATTTCTTCTACTTCCATGTAGGACCTAACAGAACCACAGTTGAAAGTTATCATAAACCAGCCAACAAAACTATTGCTTACACGGTGAGATTATTAATGAAAATTTACAGCAATTAAAAATACACGATTTTCTTTTTCTTTCTTTGTTCTTTTTCTTTTTCTTGCGGAAGATGGATCTAGCTATTCCGCATCAAATATTTCAAAATCAAGATTTTTCACGTATTAGGAAATTCCTCACTTTAGTTAATACAAATCATCTAAGTTTAACTCTGAGTTTTCAATTTCATTGCAAAAAGGACCAAAAAAAAAAAAAAAAGCTTCACGTTCTTTTTTCCTTTTATTTTCCACAGTTCTCTCAGCCACCAGCCAACCAAACAGAAAATAAGAGAGAAAATCCTCCATTTGGCTGCTAAGATAAATGTAAAAATAAATAAATAAATAAATAAGAGAACTAGACGAGATTTTGAGATCAAAATGAAGCTCAATAACTAAAAACATAAGGATACAAAATTTCAATTTGCTTCACTTTCTCGGAAACCAGACGGAAAATAAGCGAGCAGAAAATCAAAATAAAAAACCAAGTATAAAATTCAAAAAGGAAAAGTACAGAGAAAGAGAAAGTAAGAGAGTTTGAGCGGAACACAAACCACTAAGTGTAGGCCAGAGACTGGTCTTGTTAGATCCCTGAGCCGAGACCAGAGCTACTACTACTGAGTGTAGCAGAAGAAGAAAGAGCGCCCCACCGCGTGAGTTACACATTGCTGGAAAAGCTCGCCGGCAACTCATCGAAACTCGGTAATCTCCGGCGATGAGGTTTTATCGGAAAATGTGTCAGATTCACTTCGCTTAGAGAGAGAGAGAGAGAGAGAGAACTTGTGAGCTCTGAAGCTTTTCAGGCTGGACTCTCTGGATTTACATTTATATAATATATATAAACCCTTTTTTTTACATTATTTTTTTATTTGTCCGATTAGTGTCAAGCACTCTTATAATTACGCGTACGTATACTGTTTTGACTCGGACAGAACTTTAAATTTTAATCAATAATTTTTTTTATAAAAAAAAAAAAACGTATTTATTTGGATTTTTGAAACAGGCGGCTCGAGCCTGCCTGAGGAGCCGAGCGGTTTCTGATGTGAGACTTTGTCAACGACAGTCTTTGGACATTCGTAATTATTTAGGGATTAATGATTCGGAGAGGGAGCCTCCATGTGTTTACCATTGAGTTTTTTTTTTTTTTTTTAATATTACGCTTTCATAACATAATAAACAGATTTTAACGTAACACTAAACTAAGAAGTCGACGCCTTAACAATAAACTCAATCGTAAAAGATAGTACAAATGAAAAAGTAAAATCAAAATAACCGAACTGACAATAAACACATAAATAATCCCAAAAAACCATAAACTATTGAACCATAAATGATAGAGTTCTTTGATCATTCGTTGCTTTGGACATTTTTTTATTTTTTTGAAATTTAAAAAAAAAAACCAAAAAAGTAAAAATTAGACGGGCAAAATAATTGGCCTTTATAACATTTCCTTTTTATTTATTTTGTGTGGTTAATATTTTTATTTCGAAAAGAAAAAAAATAAATTAACAAATGAAGCTGGACTGCGGAAGTCGACAGGTGTCAACGTCTTGGTGGAGTTCACCCAACAACACGACACGGAGACGGAATCAGTCAATGTTGCAAGTCCTAGCTCGAGCCTGGAACCCAAGCCGGCCTGTGGAGGGGTTCACCGTTCACCAATTTGGCGAACCTCTGATTGGATGACAGCTAGAGAGGCCCCACAACGTGGCCATCAACAATCTGGCAGAGGCCAACGTGGCGTCCCATGATTTGGCTACCAAGGGTATGATGTCACCAAAACGCGCAAAACGATTACGTTCAGTGTTGGACCGTAGGAACCCCACCGCCACATAAAACCAATTAATTTTGGGGGCATAGACTATGAAAGATTGGAGTCAATGTGTAACAACAAATTTGTAAACGGGTTTAGCTTTCAAAAGTAGCTTTCTATTCAGCATCCTCTGCCTTTTGCAACTTCGGCGAACGTTATATTAGAGAATTATTATGTATATAAAATATAAATATCTTTGATGTCACAATCATTTTAGAACAATGTTTTTATATTTCCGTGCATTTTGGGTGCATATTAAGGCATGATTTGAATTTTGCAATAAAAATCTTCATGCTTAATTAATGTAAATTACATTAATTTTTATTGAAGTCTTATTAGGGTTGGGACGGGCTATAAGCCTATAGCTTAGCTATACTTGAGAGAGCATATGTAATTTTCACCGTCTAGATCACTATTGTGCAATTTCCAACGAATATGTACTACTATAATTACGTTCAGATAAAATAGTTATAGTTGAATTTATCCGCTTGCCTTTTTGTTTATATATATATATATATATATATATATATATATATATAATTTAGCCCCCTAAACTACCAGACATTTCATTTTAGTCCCTTAATGTTCAAAAAGTGATAAAGTAGCCCCCAAACTACCAAAAAGTTACATTTTGACCACTATGTTAATCAACACCGTCAAATAGGATGAAAAATGCAAAATAGTGCATTTTTTAGGTTAAGTTACTAAAATGTCATTTTGAAAAGAAAAAAAAAATCAATTAAAAAAATGCAATCCCAAAAACGATGTCGTTTTGAAGGAAAAAAAAAAAAAAACATGGTGGTTTAGGGTTGGCTCACCGACCACCTCCCATGGTTCTGGGAGGCATTTTCTAAATTGATTTTTTTTTTTTTTTTTCAAAATGGTATTTTAGTAACTTAATCTTGTCAAAACAACGCAATATTGAATTTTTCATCATATTTGAAGGTAATGACTAACGAAGTGACCAAATTGTAACTAGTTGCTAGTTTGGAAGTTACTTTATCACTTTTTGAACATTATAAGACTAAAATGAAAATAGATGATAATTTGAAGGGTTGAATTATATTTTTTCAAAAAAAAAAAAGAAAAAGAAAAAGAGTAATTAATAGTCCACATGGCACATGCCAGTCATTTACAAAGTCATAACAACTTCAAATTTACTCATATCATAACAAGAAATCGGTTTAAGTTTTTATAACAAATAGTGATTTTATATGATATTAAAGTTAAGTTTTGAGTTTGAAGTTTGCCTATATCATTTACTCATATTTTAATTAAAGGACAAAGTTTTTCGATGAATTTCCTTCGACCTAGTATAAATAATTACATGTTTTTAGATCTTATATCTAAGAAAGCAATATCCAAATATTAATTAAATAATTATATAAATTATTTATTATTAATTGAAAATTTTAAAATAATTGATCACATAAACGAACTATCATTTATGTGAGCATGTACTTTTCAAATGAGCTTAAGAGAAAATGGAATCTAAAATGCTTTGTTTTTTCTCATTTTAATGAAAAATAAATAAATTACAAACGCTGACACACACAAACATCAATTTCTGTCACCGAAGCAGCAAGGAAAGACAGAAAAATAACTTTCGCAGCGCAAGTGGGTGGGAGGAGGGACCATCTGCCGGGGAAAAAGAGTACTCTTTTGATGTGCATTGAATAGAAAACAAGAAGGCTAACAGGATTAGTCTCTCTCCGAGCCATAAACTATGAGGTCTGTAAATTAAAAGAAAGGGAGATTTAGAGGATATCCTCTTTCCGAAACTTTATATTTTCCTTTCATAAAAAATAACTTTCCATGTGTGGAAAAAGGTACGGGGTACAGATTCTTTAGCTTAAAGTTGAAGAAAGCAATGTGAATCATTCACGTTTATCCTTAAAGCTAATTCTGGAGTCCAAAAGTTCTTAATGATTAGCTGATTGGGGTTTTTTTTTTTTTTTTAAAGATAAAAAATTAAGGTTATTTATGTAATTTTGAGATAAAATTGATATATTACAATTTTCTGTAGTTTGGAAAAAACATTGATTCAATTAAAAATTATAAATTGCATAGTAATTTGAGCGTTTGTGTACTTTTTCATAGTATTTAACAAGAACATAAAGCTTTATTCCTGCAAAGCCAATACGACCATTTACGGCGTGTTTTTTTTTAATTTTTTTTTTGATATGTCCATGTAAAGGGATGAAAATAAAGAAGAAGATTCAAACTAAAAATTTACACTTTATTTCATGAGATGTGGTTCTTAGCCGATAATTAACAACTAAGAAAAATGCCAGACTAGATGAATATTATTTTTTTAAAAAAAAATTAATCTTTTTTTTTTCTTATTTAATTTTTAAAAAATAAAATCTACCTAAAAAAAAAACATGTTAAATAACTCACTGCCTTAAACTTTTATTTGAAATTCTAATGATAGAACCAATAACAACGAGACGCGTATTATGTTTAGTAAAAAAAGTGCAATTAAACTCGTACTTACCTAATCAATATTATAAATTAAACGATTATAAAAAGTGGGACGCCGTAGTCAAACTGTGGAAACAAAACCGAGAGGATTGTCTGTTTCTCTATTACTGATTCAAACAACCTCAGATCACAGACTAATTAATAATAATAATAAATAATAAAAAAAAAAGGGCAGGAAGTTTCTCTAGAAAAATAAAGCCATATGGTAGCACATGGGGAGGAACAAGGACGGAGGGCTCTGATTGGACAACGTCAGCTAAATCGTCGGATTAGATCTTATTAAAAAAGTTGCAGGAGCTCACGTTGGAGGTGGTGTTGATTGATGGAACGCACTCAAAGCCGCGTTTGAGGGCCAGGGAAGAATTATTCAAAGGAAAGGGATTTTACGTTACATTTGGGGAAGACTTGGGGGATTTGGTTTTTTGTGTGCTAATGGCAACTCTTCTTTATTCAAACATACCAAACATTCAAATGAATCTCAAACAATTATTCTCTTAGAATTCTTAGCAGTTTTTTCGTCATTTTTCTTACATTTAAGGATTCAAACTATTTTTTGTTTTCCTATGTTAAAATAGGATCCAATAACTTTTCTTAATCATTCCTTATATCATTAAAATATTTAATTTTTTAATTATATTATATACATGAGAGGAGAGAGAATTGTAAGAAGAAAAATGAGAGAGGAGAGAGTAGAAAAGAGAGAGAAACGTTTTTTTTTTTTTTTTTTTTTTAATTATAAGGATTGCAATAGTGGAACCCTATACTTTAGGTTTCACTGTTGCGATACTTATGGTTGAAGCTCATTTAAGAAGTTTGTTATGAGACATTTTTTGTAATTTTTTGGACATATTTCATACACATAGGGAACAGACTCCTTTATAGGAAGTCTGCTTGGAATGCTCTAAGCAATGACCTACAAATGTTTTATGATGATTAGAGTTCATGACCATGTAATGTTTAGGGTAACCCGCAAAGAAAAAACGAAGGTCAAATACGAAGTATTTTGCCGGGTTTTAGTGGGGTCATTATGATTCTTAAATTAGTGTTAATTAGAGAAAACTACGAGTTTAAGAAATTGCAAAAAAGGAGTATTTGGTTAGAATTATGTATAACTCATGAGTGAGCTCTTTTCCTTCTTGTTATGGAGTGTTTTCCCATGCTAAGTTGGTTAGGGAGGGATTCAGAGGATAACTTATTTGATTGTGTGTTTCCCTCTTCGTTATGTGAATGTCCATTAGCTCCCACGAATAAATGAGTGTTAGAAATCCAAGTGACATAGGTCTTGATACCATACACTAGTGCTTGTGCGCTAGTGTATGTGCGCACTAGCGCACAAGAGCACAAGCACTAGTGCTTGTGCGCTCGTCCATTTAGATATGGCGGGTTTTAGTTAATCCATAAGACTAATTGAGAATGAGCTTGTTGGGACTACCTTTGGGTCTAAAAAAAATAAAATCCATTTCTTAGGGCTATTCTTGAATCGGAGGAGTTGATAGAAAGCCTGCAACAATTTTCTCGTTATTATTTTTTAAAGCTTCAAAATGTAGTTTCACTTTATTTTCTTACCATGCATGTATATTTGTTTTTTCTTATTTTAAATGTTTATTTTTCAAAAATGAAAACGCAAGATATTATACTCCTTCGTTCTCATATTATTTTTCTTGATTTAAAAAAAAAAAAAAAAAAAAAAACTATATCGGCTTTTCAAGTAAAGTATAATAACTTCTTTTTTTTTTTTTTTTTTTTAAGTAGATAATTATATTTTGGGACGTTAAAAAGCAGAATAAAAAATAAACAATAGAAGACGAAGGAATAGTCCATTGTAGATCTTATTATCACTGAGCTTCGAAGATGAGCATATACTGTGGACCAAGCGCATTGATACGTTCTACTTTCCAACCATCACATTTGGATAAAGAATGCAAAGTTGCAAAAGGAATTAAAGGAGATTTTAAAAATGCGATTTAAAAATATAATTTTTAAAAATACAATTAAAAGATTGAAAAAATTGTAGTTTGATCTTTAAAATTTCAATTTAGAGTTTAAAATCGTGAATTTTTTTTAAAAAAATGCATTTCTAATTGCAATTTGAAAACGCTGATTTTTTGTAATTTTTTAAAAACATAATTTCAAATAATTTATTTTTTAAAATTTAGTTTAAAATCACATTTTTTATATATAAAATCACAATACCAAACACGACCTAAAGACATTGATGTTCTCTTCAACGCACTAGTATAGTTGGATAAGGAAAGTGCAAAATATTATTTGCAAAACAAATTACATAATTTTTGTGGTCTTCAAACGTTTTTCACGTTTTCGAGTTCTCGGGTTTAGTTATTGGAGCGGTCAGAAAATTTGGGGACCCGGATAAAGTTTTGGATTTTGAGTCATGGAAAGAATTTTGAAAAGCACAAAAATAAAAAATTGATTTGGTTGGGGTCACTTTTGAATAATAAATTGTATGTGGGGTCTACAACGGAAAAGTGTCTGATCAATTTTTGGACTGTAGCTAGTTTTGAAGAAACAAAAAAAATATATATATATATAATAATAAATAAATAGTATTTGAAATATTTTTATAAAATAACTGAAAAAGAGTGTGGTTAAGAGGTAATTCAAAAAAGTTTTACGTATTTGGGAAGGGAAAAGAGTTAAAAAAAATAAAATTATAAAATTACTGTTTAGAGTTTTGAGAATAATTTTGTAGTTTATTTTTACAAATGAGTTATTTAAATTATTATTTTATGTGATCACTAATTAATTATCCATTGTTATTTCTAAAAAATATTTCTTTACGTTATGGCGTCAATGCTAACTCAGTAGAGATGTACGCAAAATGTATGTCAGGATGCAAGAAATATACTGTTGCCTCTTAATTATCTTTTTTTTTTTTTTTTTTTTACATTTCCGCACAAAAAGGAAAAGAGAGATTCAAATTAGTGATTTCTGCTTCACTAGGCGTGATCCCAGCCGATTGAGCTACCTCTTGAGGGACTCTTAATTATCTTGTTACCTCGAAGGTATGGCCATTTTATGTATCCGCTTCCTATCGATAAACTTTGAACTCGTGAAAAGCGTCTCATTCACACAAATGGAATAATATGTCGACCTTGTTAGCATGTTGGCCCTAATAACTTGTTTGTATCTAAAAGATTGGAAACTTAGGCCAGATAAAAATTCCACCAAAATCAAAACCATTTGAGGTTGATTTTATTCTACTTTGTCAAATCTACATCAAAGAACCCTTCAAACTTGTCACATTGGTTGAACGGTATGGATGTTTAATGATCAACAGAGAAGCGTGGGTTGGAAATTGGAAAAAAGTGTAATGATGTTATCACTTGGGATTATTT
>NC_081543.1:38126584-38141601 GCF_901000735.1 Corylus avellana | reverse complement strand
CCACTAAAAATGTAAACAATTGAGACCATGACTTAAATATTTCCCTTTATTATTTATAAAGTCATCCATGAGATTTGTGTGTCTAATAATATTGATGTGTGATTTAATTACAACCAAAGAAGCAGGAAAAAAAAAAAAAAAAACCATATTGCTCTTAGAAGCAATATAATATTCTTTTGTTTTTGTTTTTGTTTTTGTATTTTAAAGCTTAAAAGCAATATGTAGAATGTGGACAATGATAGCTAAACGAATTAAAGAATGAAGTCAACCATTGGGGTTGAGAAATTGTTAGATAATTGTGATTGTGATGCTAATCCAAGACGTGCCAACAACATTTTGCAACCAGTGTGCCAAATCTTGTTGAAATCATGAAATAAACCTACTGCTACTACGTGGGAAGGAAAACCATCAGCAATTTAATACCTTTTCCAACAAAATCTTTGCCACAATGGGAAATGGCCAAATAATAATTCGGTCCAATAATTTTTTAGCATATAATTTAAGAAAAGTATCTGAAATTGGGATTTGTTTGTTAGAGAATGGTTTCTGACTTATTGTCTTGATGAAACAGTATTATGATATAATATAAAAGTAAAAATAATTTTGTATTTAAATTTATTTGTTAATATTTTTATATTTTTTTTAATATAAGGCAATTTTTTTTTTTTTTTTTTTAAAAGAAGCCGATTTTTGAACCTGGGCCAAATCCATATTTGATTAAAAATAAACATTTTGTCATGACCATCCTATTAACAGGTACCCTTTTTACAGCCCCCAATCAATAATCGACATATAAGCAAAAACATAAAAAGTACACAAAAATAAGTTTGACCAAAATACACTAGATTTTAGGGTGATAAAATTCCTAAAGGGTTAACCTTCCACCTCTAAGTTTTAGTTTTGAATTAAAAAATGAGTTTTGAGGCATTAAAAACGGATTTTGAGGCATTATAAACAGGATTTGAGGCATGAGAAATGGGTTTTGGGGCATTAGAAACGGGTTTTGAGGCGAGTCACGGCCGGTGGGGTTTGAGGCGTTCACCGCCGGCCAGACTCACGCCGTGGGTCTGGCCTGAGTCTTGTCGGCTGGGTTTTTTTTCCTCTGATTTGGTGTGATTGTTCTCAGTTTTATTTTTTGCATTTTTCTTAAATTAATGATGTGTCGCATAATAATTGAAGGCTTCAAAATGGGTGTTATCATAATGGACCTAATAGTAGGGGCTCTCAAAAGTCAGACGTATTAACAACCAGCTCTCACCAAATAAAACTTTTGTAGCAACTTTTACCGACATATGTGTATATCGAATTTAGGTTGTGTCAAGATATAAATATAAAATTATATTAGTAATCTCTAATCTAACTTATTTATTTAAACGGGTGAAACTTATCAACTATACATCGTTAATTTTGTGTTATCTGAATTGTAACTAATTCCGGATTCTCTCGTCAAGATGTTGCATAATGTTTTAACTGTACGTGGCTAATGCTATTCGATTGAAATCCTTTGCAATTAGTATCTGAATTGTAACGAATTTAATAGGGTTTGATTCGAAATTTGTTCCATCATTCTATCTCATTAACAGTTTGAACATGCTACAATTCAGAAAAAAAAATTGCCAAAATTTATTGAAACAAGTGAATCTCGAGTAGGAACTGTTTCTTCATCATCAGAGGGTCGATCCAATATATGCTATCGCTTTGAGAACTTAAAAAGGGTGACATCTACAATGACTACGAATAATTTATGAAATTTTGCGGAGGCAAAACGACAACATTTTCATCAATGAAATGGTTGCTAGCTAGATTGATTTTTGTTTTTGTTTTTTATTTAAAAAAACAAAAATCCTCAGGGTTGTACCAGATTCACCACGTGTTATCCTCCCATGCAGCTTTCCCTACGTGTCTGTTCTCACTACGAAGTACAAACACTCAAACGTTCCCTTTCCTGGCCAAATCTTCTCACTCTGTGTGTTTGTGTGTGTGTGTGTAGAGTTGCAGAGCCAACGATGCTAGTGTCTGAATATTTTAGCAACCTTGGGAGCGACTACGCACAGGTGGTTCCGTTAACGGTGTTCGTGGCGGTTCTTTGTCTCTGCTTAATCATCGGTCACTTGCTCGAAGAAAACCGCTGGGTTAACGAGTCCATCACTGCTATTTTGACCGTAATCTCTGTCTCTCTCAGTTCTCTCTCTTTCTCTGTGTATGTGTTTGTTTCTATGCGTGTGTGAGCAAATGCCCTTTTTGATTCTTCTTTTTTTTATTAATCTTTATTTTTGTGTTCTTTCGAATAGCAATATGGAAGGTGGGTTAATCTTGTTTACTTCAATCCTGTACGTATTGCCTCTGAATATTCTGTTTGAATAGGGATGCTTAGCTGGAGCCATAATCTTGGTTCTAAGCAAAGGGAAGAATTCTCACATCCTTACATTTAACGAAGAGCTGTTCTTCATTTATCTCCTTCCACCTATAATATTCAATGCTGGGTAAGGCCTGTGGGCATCTTATTCTTGAATTGGTACGGATGACTCCATATTTAATAACAAATTAATTGAATCTGCTATATTTTTATTGCAGATTTCAGGTGAAGAAAAAGCAGTTCTTCCAAAATTTCCTAACCATCATGTTGTTTGGGGTGGTTGGTGTTTTTATTTCATTTATAATTATTACAGCTGGTAACATTTAAATCTATCCTTTCATTTCTAGTCAATTCTCTGTGGTCATATTTCATGAATTCACTTCTGAACCTCTGCATGTTGTTGTTGGCCCAGGCAGCTGGTGGCTGTTTCCTAAGCTAGGCTTTGTTGGTCTGACCGCACGAGACTATCTTGGTAAGATTCTTGTCTTTGTCACCTTTCATATACATGTTAAATGGAAGACCTATATTGTTTAGGGATTTACTGTTTTTGTATTAACAATCATTATTTGCAAACAATTTTTTGTTGTTCTGATTCAGCTCTAGGAACAATATTTTCATCAACTGATACAGTGTGTACACTGCAGGTTGGTTGGATTTGTAATTATTCTCTTTGTTTTAATTGGAGGACAGCTGCTTTGAGTGTTGGCTGTTCTATGATAATTATCTACATGTAGGTTCTCCATCAAGATGAAACTCCTCTGCTATACAGCCTAGTTTTTGGGGAAGGAGTTGTGAATGATGCAACAACAGTTGTTCTCTTCAATACAATTCAGAAGCTTGATGTTTCAAGGCTAGATAGCAGGACAATACTTCCTGTTGTTGGGGATTTCTTTTACCTTTTCTTGACAAGCACTGCTCTTGGAGTCGTTGTAAGTCATGATGGTTAAAATAGGTATACAAGCATGATCTTTTCAATTGATGACTTGACCTAATACATAACAATCTTGCTGTCTAATGAATAAAGCGAGATCCTTTTGGGTTGAATTTGTGTGACTTTACCTATCCCAAAAGCTTAAATTTATAGGAAGTAGCCTTATTGGGCATTACCAATGGTGGACATAGGCCACTAAGGCCGAACCACCTTAAATCCTTCTTTCTTTCTCTGTTTCCGCTTATATCATTTATCTTATATTTTGTTTTAAAATAATTACTTTATGAGTTTCAATTCTCTGATAATAAGGTTAATTGTTCATTGAGCTGTGGCAATTTAAGTTTCATTTTTGAGAACTGCTCAGAATGTCTTTTGATCATTGATAACCTCTTCCAGGATTGAGGTACTTGGAGCATCAAGGATGGCCATGAGCTGAAAATAAATTGTGCTTTCTGCACAAAGTCAATAAAACATTTCAGTGAACTGTTAAATAAGGCCTCTTGATGTGGGTTAGTTCCTATAGTTAAGAGTAATGGTTAAAGAAAAGAAATATAATATGTTTTTAAGTGAAGGTGACATTATAAGCCAAACTTGATCAGATACAGCTCCAAGACTGAGCAACTATAATAAGCAGGGCAAATAAGCTGAAACAAATAATGTTCTATGCTAATGATTTGGATTACTAACTAGAATTAGAGTTGCGGTTGAGTAAAAGAACATTTCAATTTAACAATAAAGAGATGGTGTCCTTAACTTAAGCTGTCAGACTGGACAGAGACCCTGAAGGCAGTACCTAGACATCGGTTCTTTCTGTGTATCTTCCAGCTCATTCTTCCGGCTTTTTACACCTGTTAATAATCCCTCCCCAGAGTATCTTGCATATCCAACGTCTAAAACAGGCCATCTGGAAATTACCGTGAATTATGTAAACTTTTGAAATGCCTATTAGTTTATGCATAATACTCTTCCTTATATCTTCGCATTAATGAATGCCAATAACTAACTATGTCTATTTTGGTGAGAAAATCATGTCTTAAAACTTCATTGCAGGCTGGACTTGTGACAGCATATGTTCTTAAAACCTTCTACTTTGGAAGGTAAGTACTCGTTTCATTAAAGATCTCAAGTACATTCTGTAGTGGTGGTAATGTGAATGTCAGAGTTCATTACTTCTTTATATCTGGAGGTGAGAAAAGTGGAGTTTGGGGTGCCATCTTTACGAATCTGCCTTTTTATCTGCTAACAGACATTCAAGCGTTCGAGAAATTTCTCTGATGGTTTTAATGGCGTATTTCTCCTACATGTTGGCAGAGGTAATGATGTGTACTCGAGAGGTCCTTTCACTTTGTATGGTGTTATAATTTCACTGACGCAGAACGGCAGAAGTGTTAGATTGTTGATTCTCAAATCCATTTTGAATAGGGCGCTAAATATATATTTGGACCATATCACCGATTTGATATGAACAAGTAATTTTTTCAAGTAACATCTACATAGAAAGTTGAGTTATTAAGCACCAAACAACTGCTGTGATGGGGCTTTTATCTGACTGAGAGACACAGAAAAAGATATGAGAAGAAGGAAACCAAAATCCGCATCATGAAAGTGATGATCTTGAACTTTTAATATGTACAACACTGACTTGTTTTAACTACAATTTTGACTTCGTCATATTGTGAAACAATAATGTGTATGCTATCATTTGTTTGTGCAGTTGCTACAACTCAGTGGAATTCTTGCTGTTTTCTTTTGTGGGATTCTGATGTCACACTATGCGTGGCATAATGTCAGTGAGAGTTCAAGAATCACGACAAGGTATGTGTGAAGGAATTGTTTTGGATTTTAGTGACATTAAAAAGTCACAACTGATTATGCCCTCTACTTGGTTTATTGCCTCCTCTCTGCAGGCATGTGTTTGCGACAATGTCATTTATTGCAGAAACATTCATATTTCTCTATGTGGGAATGGATGCTCTTGACATTGAAATGTGGAGAATGACCAAATTAAGGTGCTATTTCTCTCCTACTACAGTCCAACTCAGTCATATTTCAGTAAGTTATTGATAAAAGTTCAGATCATCCAATTTAGTTTTGAGTTGCCGTATATTGACATGGATGTAATGGTATTTTGTATGTTAAACTGCTGTTTGTATGGTCCACCTTCATGTACACCATATGTGCTTCAGAAAAAAGTCCTAAATCTTTCGATTCAATACAATGCAATTGGGAAATTGTAACTTCTTGAGACATTTTTTGCAGCATTTAAATCGGACAAATTTTTTTTGTAATCATATGACAGATAGAGACTTTGAGTGGTATTAAAAATGGTAAGTAATGGCCAGTCTGAGGCTCATATCTTCTGGCTGTTACTTGCAAATTCTTATCATGGCATGATTTAATGTTCTCTCTTTCTCTCTCACACATTCGAATCGAATCTTCAACTTTTGTTTTTAGAAACTTTGGCTAACTTTGCGCTTTGTTTTTAGGGATCTCAAAAATATTAGTCAAGTATGAAGTATAATGCGACCTTTGGCATGAATATGGTTTAAATTAACATATAACGCTTAGGAGTATGAGTTTGAGTCTCTGACATAACAACCTTGTTCTCTCGAATAGCTGCATAAGTCTTTTATCTAAATTATGCATTCTCTTACAGATTTTTGTTCGTTGCAGCTTTGGAACTTCAATGGGCATCTATAGTACCTTAATCTTACTAATCTTGCTTGGACGTGCTGCATTTGTATTCCCACTCTCTACTCTTTCCAATTACATGAATAGAAAAGCCGAGAGAACACCAGTGATCACATTTAAACACCAGGTTAGTATTGCCATGATAACTTTTATGCATAGTGCGAGGGAAGGTAGTTACACACTTTCATGGCCTATGGATTTTAAAATTTCTATTTATGTAGCTAATCATTTGGTGGGCCGGGCTTATGAGAGGGGCAGTCTCTATTGCATTGGCTTTTAAACAGGTATGCATTTTCTGTTCATCATAATTCAAATCAGTTTGTTAGAGATGATAATCCAACATATTGTATAGATAATTTTACAATTTGGTAGAAATTCTGCATGAATTAATCTCTCTTGGTTTGTGAAGTTCACGTATTCTGGCGTTACATCGGATCCAATCAATGCTACAATGATTACCGACACCATTATCGTAGTCCTCTTCAGTACACTGGTATGTTGGTCTCTGTCTTCAAGTGGGTTTCCTTTTACAATGAAGACACAAATCTCATTACAACCATTATATGTCATGCAATTGTTAGTGATACATTGCAGAAATTTTTTTACCTCCAAAGATATGTTTTATACTTGTCAGGTGTTTGGTTTTCTAACAAAGCCGCTTATAAGGTATCTGCTTCCCCACCAAGAAACTATCAAAATCAGTCGTCGAGAATCTGTTCCTCCAAAAGAGGACTTGGGTGTTCGTTTGCTCTCTCTTGAAGAATCTGTGGGAACCAACATGAGACGTGCAAAGGATAGTTTGTCTCGGCTGATAGAAAGCCCTGTATGCATTATACATTTCTACTGGAGGAAGTTTGATGATGCCTACATGAGACCCATATTTGGAGGGCCTGTTAGCACTCCAATGGGCTGTTAAACAAATGACAGCAAGTCTACTAGATGGCGGCGAGGAACCCGGATAGCCTAACGGTAAATCGGGAATAAGCAGATTACTTGCTGTGCAGTTAATGTACAGGACATGCACAAGGTGAAGATAGGTCTGCTTTTCATCAAACTATGTAAAATACGCAGAAGTTTTGTTAATAGACTCATAATCAATTAGATGAGTAAGGTTTAACCTTCTTCATGACTACGCAAAATTTGTTAATAGACTCAAGATTCTACACCTCCTGGAAAATTTGATGATAGACTTATGTGTGAGTTTTGATGAAGCTAGAATTTTTTTTTCTAAGTTGCAACCTTGTCAAGTTTTTTCTTCCCACTTGTTTTTGGTACTCTTACGGGACCTATGCAAAGCCAGTAATCCAAGTGAGAAATGGAGTGCAAAATGAAAGGGGTTAATTGTTTAGCAACAGGGGATAATATAATCTTAAAAAAACAGAGACAAAACAGAGCCTTAAGCGATTCCATTTCAAATTTTATTGACAGGCAGTAAAATTCACATCAAAGATCAAAACTCAAAAGCTTCAGCGGAAAATGGAAAGAAATACTTGGGCAGATGCAACCAGAACTTGGGCAGATGCAACCAGAACTTGTTCAATCCACCGCATAGCAAAGAACTGAATAAAATAAGCCACCGCATAGCAAAGAACTGAATAAAATAAGCCGATCACAGGACATCAAAATTGACCCCCGAAAAAAAAAACAAAGAAAGCCTTCTCTAAATTCTCTCTGGGGTGTTTGACGTGCAAATTTTATTTGAAAAGGATCTCTTCCCACGCTTAGTGGGAAAGGCAGATCTATTTATTTGGACTGATCATCTTTTTGAGTCATGAAAAATTATTTGGACTGGAGATCTAGTCCAAACAACACGGTTTTTAGACTCTGAATTTTATTTTTTTATGCATTGTTAAGTTATTGTGCTCATAAAATTTACTAAGCATTGGAACAATTAGTAATTTATGGGAGTAGAGTAGTAGTCTTTGTCGATTTGTTGGAAAAAGAGTGAAACTCGGCAGAAAACCTTATTGAAATGCCAACGTATGAGTTGGGAAACAACTCGGTTTTTTTAAAAAGTGAAACAATAATTTCGACCTTTGACGCATGGAAAATCTAACGAGAAAGTTCAAAATATTTTTTTATTATAGGAAAGTTCATTTTAGGCCCTTAAACTACTAGGCATTTTAAGAAGACAAGTCAGACAAATAGAACATGCCACAAGCCCATACTAAATCTTCATTGTGCTCATACATACAAACTCAAGACAGAGGACAGAAAAAACTAAGTTATCAATATGCAGAAACATATTAGCTTTCCTAAGCGTCACCTTACATACTTGCTTCAGCACCATGTATTTGTAGTTGCAATAAGTTAGGGGAAATTATCCTTTCTCCCATGAACTACCACGCAATGACCATTTCCCCTCATCAACTACTAATTTTACATTATGACCCCATTAAACTATCATTTCGTCACCAAAACTCTCATTCCGTCAATTAAGGCCGTTAAGTCGGACGGTCAACTGTATTGTTCACGATATTGTTCATGACACTGTTCACGGTTGACCGTCTGACTTAACGAGTTTGACTAACGGAAGGGGGGTTTTGGTATTGAAACGGTGGTTTGATGGGGTTGTAATATAAAGTTGATAGTTGATGAAAGTATATGATAATCGAGTGGTAGTTCATGGGGGGAAAATATAATTTCCCCAATAAAATTATCAACATCCCCTTAACCTTTGCTGGCAGCAATAGCAAAAGCAAAGTCGAAATCAACGGTCAATTTATGCAAAAATAAAAAGGGTTAGTCATCGCTTAAAACAAAAGGTTTTAGTGAGAATGAATTACTCTCTCTAGGAGAAGATGGTAAGAGAAAGTTATACATATTCCTCTCATACTATCACTTAATTTGCGATGTTCTCCCAAAAGTTTAAAAAGTTGCAATGTACTCTCCTAATCTACAAATCCTCATTTAAAATGAATTTGAAACTTTTTAAATAGCCTAATCAGCCCAAATACCTAATTACATTGCAGCAGTAGACTTCAAACAATTGATGAACGAAAGGTCGTGTGGTTTGATTGATCACTCCGAGAGAATTAAGCAACGGAAGCTCTAACCAAAGATTCTTTTGGCACATAACAAAGAATGAAGCTTAAAGTTTGTTTGAGATTGCGTTCTGTAGCTTAAAAAATATTTTTAGTACTTAAAAAGTTGTATCAAACAAAACGCATGTTTGGTAAAAAAATTTCAAATGTTTTTTTTTTTTTTTTCTACTTTTTTACTATAAAAATTGTCAAAACACACTTTTAGGAAAATTTTAAAAATAAAGCTTATTCTAAAAAGCTCTTTTTGAATTTAAAAACTTTATTTCTCAAGACAATCTCAAACATGCTTTATTTCTCAAGACTTTAGTAGTAACATCAGGACGCCTCTAGGGTTTATCAGTATCATCAGCCAATTAACAGAAGCGTCATGATTTATTAGTATCATCTGCAGCCTGGTGGAACCCTAAACCCAAACACGATATCCAACTACACCCTAGAATTTACCCTAATATTGCTTACCTTCTGCTGTTGTTCTGGTTTGGTTAGCAGTTCAACAAAAGATTCCAAGCCAGCTAGAAGGAGAGAGTGGCTCGACCAGTGTAATCCCACTGCTGCTTGGACCGCTTGGTGATCACCCATTGGGAATTAATTCAAGCTACCTAGGTTAGAGCATTCTTAATTAGTGAGCTTTTTAGATTTAGCTCACTAATTAAGAAATGAGACAAATCATAAACGTATAAAATGCTTCAAGTAAGTTGGAATATTAATTAAAAGAATAAATTTAATGTTTTCTCAAAGAACTTTAAGTTTAATCAAGGATCCACATTCACAAACTTAGTCAAACACATACAGACAACCTAAAGTTGATTGATATGTGATCCTAATGGGAAAGCATTCCACATTCTAAATGTTCATTCACTTTAAAAAAAAAAAAAAAACAATGCAGAGGGTGTTTTTTCGCCGTTTAGCTTACGAAAAATTGCAGGGGAGGACTAACGAGTGACATCTCAAATGATTGACATCTAATTTGAGCGAACGTGAGTAATATATGAATGGTTGAGGGTGGAGTGTCATCTGCTGTATTTGGCAAAGTCTTCTTCCTATTTTTTTATTTTTTATTTTTCATTTTTTTTAAATAAAAAATTAAAATCATTTCTTTGTATTATTAAATAATTATTTTTACTCTTTTTTTTTTTCACAAAAAATTTAATATTTATTTCACTTTTATATCAGACCAAACAGTTTCGAGAAAGGGTAATGCTTGGTGTCCCAAGGTTTTTTTCCCAAAAACCATCCCAAATGATGTGGCTGGCCCCATTTTCTTTAAAAAATTCCATTCTCTCTCTCTCTCTCTCTCTCATGTCTCTCCCTTGTCTAGCTCCCATTCTCTCCAATATTTGATCTAGACCGTTAATTTTCATCTAACGGTCCAAAACAATCAACAAATAATAAATTCTTATTTATATTTTTAAAAAAATAAAAATAAAAATAATAAAATAATAAAATATTAATAAAATTAAAATTCAAAGAAATACCCTTGTTGAGAGTAAGGGGTGACTTTGGCCACCTCAGACCAGCCGGTCTAGGGTGACCGAGCCACCCCCAAAGGCTAAAAATAATAAATAATAATAATAAAAAAATTGGCCCTTGGGTGTGGCCGAACCACCCCCAAGGGCTTAAAAAAAAAAAAAAAAAAAAAAAGAAATTGGCCCTTGATGGATTAAACAATTATTTCATTGCCAAGGCGTGCACGAGATTAATCCCAAAAGCAAGGGAGCTGCTTAGTGAAATTGCTCATTCATTATATTACTTATCAACTCGTTTGGTAAATAGGTAGGGTACATTCACTAAATTAAAATTTTTTTAGGACATTGCAAATGAGGTTGTAAATTGAGGAGATTAAGTATAGTTTCTCTTTTTTCTTATTTATTTTTTCAATTGATTTTCCACTCCACATCCAAGAAACAAAATAAGGTTAGAGACAAAAGGGGAAAAGCATTGAAACCAAGACAATCAACAATGAATCAAGCTACCACATTCACAAACTTAGTCAAACACGTGCTAAGAAATGAAGAAGTATTAATATCTCTATCATTTTCAGCTTGCTCTCAAAGAACTTTAAGTTTAATCAAGGATCCACATTCTACGGACAACCTTTTAGCTCTTAAACAAAGTTGATTGATATGTGATCCTAATGGGAAAGCATTCCACATTCTACAGACAACCACATTCCACATTCTACAGAAAAGCATACAGACAACCTAAAGTTGATTGATATGTGATCCTAATGGGACAAGTTTAACGTGGACTAGTGACCCCTTTAAGAAATGAGACAAATCATAAACGTATAAAAGGCTTCAAGTAAGTTGGGATATTAACTAAAAGAATAAATTTAATGTTTTCTCAAAGAACTTTAAGTTTAATCAAGGATCCACATTCACATACTTAGTCAAACACATACAGACAACCTAAAGTTGATTGATATGTGATCCTAATTGGACAAGTTTAACGTGGACTAGTGACCCCTTTAAGAAATGAGACAAATCATAAACGTATAAAAGGCTTCAAGTAAGTTGGGATATTAATTAAAAGAATAAATTTAATGTTTTCTCAAAGAACTTTAAGTTTAATCAAGGATCCACATTCATAGACTTAGTCAAACACATACAGACAACCTAAAGTTGATTGATATGTGATCCTAATTGGACAAGTTTAACGTGGACTAGTGACCCCTTTAAGAAATGAGACAAATCATAAACGTATAAAAGGCTTCAAGTAAGTTGGAATATTAATTAAAAGAATAAATTTAATGTTTTCTATCCGTTTAAGTTTTGAATAATTGATGATTTAATATAGAAGCTGAAGTTTTGAGTTCGAACGTTAATTCTATAATGTACCTCTATTACAAACTTCATGTAGAAAGAAGAAATTCTATAATTTCTTTATAGAATTTATAATTTGGCTCAACAAATGGACTTTGTCCTATAATTTGGGGCACCGCTTGAGTTGTTGAAATACAAGTCCGCACGACAGCTAGACTGGAGAGTCGAAACAACACGGTTTCAGTCGTGTGGAAAATGTAACCAGAAAGTAGAAATTAAAGACTACAATCTCCACATTTTTCATAAGAAAGCTCACAAGAAATTGCAGCCAGGTCGAACTCTAAACCAGAAACAGGATCCAAGAACACCACATATATATATACTTGGATTGTGCTGCCTCATTATTGCTTCCCTTTTGCTTTTATTCTGCCTTGATTTGCAGTTCAACAAGGAGAGAGTTGGGTCGGCCAGTGCAATCCCACTTCTACTTGGATTGTGCCAAGCACTTAATTAATTCAAGCTACTTTTACATCATTCTTCAAATTTAAAAAATTCATAAAAAAAAAAATGTCATTTAACAAATTTAACTCTAGATGATAATATTGCTCTCTAAATATAAAGGGTTCGAAAGTGGAAATTATTTATTTTTAAATATTCTCTCTTTCATACTACATTTTCTTTTTTTTTTTTGTCTTTCTTTCAATTAAAGTAGATTTTTAATGCAAATGGCCAAAAGTTGGTTTCATTGATCAATAAAATATAATATTTAATTAAAGTAAACAAATATTTAGAGAGTTAATATTCAGTAGTTTTGAAAATTGACTAACTAAATCAACTAAACTAGATTTTAATAGTTAAGTTTAGAAAAAAATTTGAAGAGCTCATTTTGAAAGCTCTTAGATAAATTCTCCGAATATCAAGAGCAAAAAATTGAAAGCTATTTAGTTTTTTAAGCTTATATATTCATTTTCCTTTTCCTTTCTCATCACCCAGTAACAAATAAAGAATTAAAAAAGTCCTTGAACTTTCATCGCTTTTACATTGTAAAATTCAAAAACTATCAATTTAGTGTATTAAACTTTTAAAAGTTTGCAATGTCACCCCTCTCATTAGGATTTAGGCGTGACTGTGAGTTAGGTGTTTTTTGTTTTTTATTTTTTTTGGATTTTTGGGGTGTTTTTGTCTTTTTGGAACTTTTATGGGTATTTTTGTCTTTTTGAGGGCAAAAAGGGCACATGGCAACTCCTTTGGTAAATCGGTAGGGTACATTCACCAAATAAAAAAAAAATTAAAAAAAAAAAAAAAATTAGGACATTGCAAATAAGGTTGTAAATTGAGGAGATTAAGTATAGTTTCTCCTTTTTCTTATTTATTTTTTCAATTGATTTTCCACTCCACATCCTAGAAACAAAATAAGGTTAGAGACAAATGGGGAAAAGCATTATATTGAAAATCTTTGCTATTTTTATGTAAATCTTTGCTATTTTCCACTTGAAAATCCCGCTTCTGTTTTCCACTTGTCTGTATGTAAATCTTTGCTATTTTTAAAGAGAGCGAGATGTTTTTCAGCCTGTTCTTCTTTCTATAATTAAGTTTTTAATTTAAATAGAAATTTCTATTTCGATTAATTTTCCTATCTTTACAGGAAGAAGAGGAAGGGATGGTGGAGAGATATGCCAATCCTGGGTAAGGTCGGGCTGTTGAAACGCCAAAATGACCACCAAAGAATTACCTTCAAGAGAGAAGGAGAGGAGCCCCATAAATCGGGCCAGCTGAGCACCAAGAAGGACAACAAGAGCTTTGCCAAAATTAGGATCAGCTGGGCGGCTAATTTGTGATACAATTTTAATAATATGCCTAAGAGAATCATGACAAACAACAGCTTGAGCAAAGAATTAAGGTGGGTTTAATAACAATGTTGAAGTTAATTTTGAAAGGATCCACTTTTCTACAATGGAATCGAGATTGATCTTCCGGGCATACGAGAAGTGTTATAGGGGGCCACCTTCTTAAATCTAGCTAGGTTTAGAGATGCATTTTATGACTATGAAATGATTTGATTCAATTAACCATCGAAAATTCAAATGACGAATTGAAATCGATGGATAATTTTTAAATCAAGATAAATTTCCAAACTTTTCATTAGAAAGCTCATGACCAGAAAAATACTGTTCATTCACTTAAAAAAAAAAAACACAATGGACAGAATTTAGAAGGTGGGTGAACGTGAGTAATGAATGTTTGAGGGTGGCGTGTCTTCTGCTGTATTTGGCAAAGTCTTCTCCATCTATTTTTTTTTTTTTTTTTCATTTTTTTAAATAAAAAATTAAAATCATTTTCTTTATATATATATATATATATATATATATATATATATATTACTTTTTTTTCACAAAAAAAATTAAAGGAAATTTATTCAACCCCTACCATATCAAACAAACACTTTTTTTATTATTGTTCAAATGTTAGCTTGACTGGAGGTCAGAAACAACGCCGTTTTTTTTTTTTTCTCAAAAAAAAAAAAAAAATAAATAAAAAAGCTATGTACAATATCTTTTTTATAGGAAAGCTCGTGCGAAATTGCAGGCTGGTCAAACTCTAAACCCAAAACTGGATATCCAACTACACCATAAAATTATATATACAATTGTGTGTGCAAAGAGCATTGCATTAGCTGCCTCATTAATTATCATACGAATATGAGTCCTTTAATAATTTCCCCTCTTATTGCTTCCCTCCCGCTTTTATTCTGCCTTGCTTTGCACTTCACCAATGCTACCATCTTCCCTGATACTATCCGACCAGGTTTCCGACGAGGCTACTCACTAAACACCTCGGAGACCATTGTATCTGCCAATGGAACCTTCAGACTTGGTTTTTTTTCTCCAGAATACTCGACCAAGCATTACGTGGTTATATATAAGTATACATATCGGTACGCGTCATACGACGATATAGTTTGGGTTGCAAACAGGGAGCACCCATTCCCAAATTCCTCTGCGGTTCTTACCTTCAACCGGGATGGGAATCTTGTAATATCCGATGGCAGTTTGTTGTACGTTGTGACAAACACTTCAGGTGGCAACGATACCTATGCCAAGCTATTAGATACAGGTAATCTTATACTCACAAACACGGCCTCACATATTTTGTGGCAAAGCTTTGACTATCCTACTGACACTATTTTGCCCGGAATGAAGCTTAAAGATGCTAAGACAGGATGGTCATTAACA
>NC_081543.1:38113644-38126484 GCF_901000735.1 Corylus avellana | reverse complement strand
TGACATGTAGCATAGGATAAGATTCTATTTCTATTTTAATGCCCCAACTATTTAGAATTGCAAGATTTACACCCCACTACCTATAGTTCATATTTCACCCTTACCATTTATTTCAACTACAATTTACCCATACATATACTTATTATTAATCAATCTCATTAATTAATTTAGATTATTATGAGGTTATTAATAATAAACTTAATAACTATCTTGGGCGTTACACCCACTAAGCGTAGATCTGCACGTCAAACACGCCAGAGAGAATTTAGATTTCTTTTTTCTTTTTTTTGGGGTGTTTGGTCAATTTTGGTGGATTGAAGAAGTTATAGTTGCATCTGCCCAAGTATTCCTTTCCATTATCCGCTGAAGCTTTTGATCTTTGATGTGAATTTTACTGCCTGTCAAGAAAATTTGAGATGGGATCGCCTAAGGGTCTGTTTTGTCTCTGTTTTTTTATAAGATATATTATCCCATGTTGCTAAACAATTAACCCCTCATTTTGCACTCCATTTCTCACTTGCATCCTAAGAAAAAATGGATTACTGGCTTTGCATAGGTCCCGTAAGAGTACCAAAAACAAGTGGGAAGAAAAAACTTGACAAGCTTACAACTTGGAAAAAGTTACTAGTTTCATCAAAAAGGTTACAACTTGGATAAAATAAATTCTAGTTTCATCAAAACTTACACACAAAAGTCTATCAGCAAATTTTCCAGGAGGTGTAGAATCTTTAGTCTATTAACAAATTTTGTGTAGTCATGAAGAAGGTTAAACCTTACTCATCTAATTGATTATGATACTGCCGCTTCAAAACTTCAGCGTATTTTGCATAGTTTGAAGAAAAGCAGACCTATCTTCACCTTGTGCATGTCCTGTACATTAAATGCACAGCAAGTAATCTGCCTATTCCTGATTTACCGTTAGGCTATCCCGGTTCCTCGCTGCCGTCTAGTAGACTTGCTGTCATTTGTTTAACAGTCCATCGGAGTGCTAACGGGGGCCCCTCCAAATATGGGTCTCATGTAGGCATCATCAAACTTCCTCCAGTAGAAATGTATAGTGAATACAGGCCTTTCTATCAGCCGGGACAAACTATCCTTTGCACGGCTCATGTTGGTTCCCACAGATTCTTCAACAGAGAGCAAAGGAACATCCAAGTCCTCTATTGGAGGAACTGATTCTCAATGACTGATTTTGATAGTTTCTTGGTGGGGAAGTAGATAGCTTATTAGCGGCTTTGTTAGAAAACCAAACATCTGCAAGTATATGTAAAACATACCATGAAATCTTTGCAGGTAAAAGAATTCCTGCAATGTATCACTAACAATTGCATGACATATAATGGTTGTAGTGAGACTTGTGTCTTCATTGTAAAATGTTAGGAAATTAATCCTATTTCCCAAGACCCGTGATATGCGAAAAATAAGACGAATGCGGAATAACAAAGATTAGGCAATCACACACGACACAAAGATTTAAGTGGTTCGGCTTAACAAGCCAACATCCACTGGCGAAGACAACCCAGAGAAAATTCACTATCAAAAGATGGAGGAGCCAAAAACAAGTGATTAGAAGAAAAAGGTGATGCAAAGTAAGAGAAGAAAATAGAGATCAGCCGCTATCCGTTCCAGCAAAAGAAGAGTTTGTACATCTGTCTTTTGTATTCTATTTTGTGAATAATCTCTCTTGTGTGATAGTGAGATTTTGGTGTATTGGGGCTTTGGGATCTGAGTGATTTTCTCTTTACTGTTTTTGTTCTCCATCTTTTGATAGTGAATTTTCTCCGGGTCATCTCCGCCAGTGGATGTAGGCTTGTTAAGCCGAACCACTTAAATCTTTGTGTCGTGTGTGATTGCCTAATCTTTGTTATTCCGCATTCTTCTTATTTTTCGCATATCACAGGTCTTGAAAAATAGGATTAATTTCCTAACAACTGTTGGGTGGTCTTGGGCCTCTCTCAACCCCAAAAGCTAGCTCAAGAGGTGAGGCTTTCCCTTACACTTATAAAGTGACCACCAGCCCCTTCCACAACCGATGTGGGATAACCCCAACAATCTCCCCCTCACACATCGGGCCCTAGGTCGGAACAGCGATAACCCGTTTCTCCCGTGGACTGTTGGGCCGAGACTTATTGGTAAACCTAGGCTCTGATACCATTGTTGGGTGGTCTTGGGCCCCTCTCAACCCCAAAAGCTAGCTCAAGAGGTGAGGCTTTCCCTCACACTTATAAAGTGACCACCAGCCCCATCCACAACCGATGTGGGATAACCCCAACAAAAGGAAACCCACTTGAAGACAGAGACCAACATACCAGTGTACTGAAGAGGACTACGACAATGGTGTCCGTAATCATTGTTGCATTGATTGGATCCAATGTAATGCCAGAATACGTGAACTTCACAAACCAAGAGAGATTAATTCATGCATAATTTCTACCAAATTGTAAAATTATCTATGCAATATGTTGGATTATCATCTCTAACAAACTAACTGATTTGAATTATGATGAACATAAAATGCATACCTGTTTAAAAGCCAATGCAATAGAGACTGCCCCTCTCATAAGCCCAGCCCACCAAATGATTAGCTAGATAAATAGAAATTTTAAAATCCATAGGCCATGAAAGTCTGTAACTACCTTCCCTCGCAGTATGCATAAAAGTTATCATGGCAATGCTAACCTGGTGTTTAAATGTGATCACTGGTGTTCTCTCGGCTTTTCTATTCATGTAATTGGAAAGAGTAGAGAGTGGGAATACAAATGCAGCGCGTCCAAGCAAGATTAATAAGATTAAGGTACTACAGATACCCATTGAAGTTCCAAAGCTGTAATGAACAAAAATCTGTAAGAGAATGCATAATTTAGATAAAGACACATGCAGCTATTAGAGAGAACAAGGTTGTTATGTCAGAGACTCAAACTCATACTCCTAAGCGTTATATGTAAATTTAAACCATATTCATGCCAAAGGTCGCATTATACTTCATACTTGACTATTATTTTTTAGATCCCTAAAAACAAAACGCAAAGTTAGCCAAATTTTCTTAAAACAAAAGTTGAAGATTCGATTCGAATGTGTGAGAGAGAGAAAGAGAGAACATTAAATCATATGCCATGATAAGAATTTGCAAGTAACAGCCAGAAGATATGAGCCTCAGACTGGCCATTCCTTACCATTTTTAATACCACTGAAAGACTCTGTCTGTCATATGATCACAAAAAAGCATTTGTCTGATTTAAATGCCGTGAAAAATGTCTCGAGAAGTTATAATTTTCCCAATTGCATTTTATTGAATCAAAAGAATTAGGACTTTTTTTCTGAAGCACATATGGTGTACATGAAGGTAGACGATACACATCCATGTCTATAACATCCCACCCCAATGACACACAATATTGTCCGCTTTTGGCTCCCCTCGAACCAAACTTCCTAGGAGATCACCCATCCTGGGACTACTCCAGCAGAAGCACGCTTAACTGCGGAGTTCTGATGGGATCATGACCATCACGGCTTTAAAACGCGTTGTGGTCATTAAGAGTGTAGTATACATTTAAGCACATCCTCATCTCCATACCTAGGCGATGTGGGATGTCACAATCACCCCTTCTTAGGACCGAGCGTCCTCGCTGGCGACCCTCATGGGATTAGCCCATTCTTGGCGTCCGCTCTAGCGAGCGCCCGCTAGCGACCTTCATGGGCTTGTGCACGCTCCCACCATCTCAAGATGGGCAATGGCTCTGATACCAATTGTAACATCCCACCCCAATGACACACAATATTGTCCGCTTTTGGCTCCCCTCGAACCAGACTTCCTAGGAGGTCACCCATCCTGGTACTACTCCAGCAGAAGCACACTTAACTGCGGAGTTCTGATGGGATTATGACCATCACGGCTTTAAAACGCGTTGTTATCATTAAGGGTGCAGTATACATTTAAGCACATCCTTATCTCCATACCTAGGCGATGTGGGACGTCACAATCACCCCCTCTTAGGACGCAGCGTCCCCGCTGGCGACCCTCATGGGATTAGCCCATTCTTGGCGTCTGCCCTAGCGAGTGCCCGCTAGCGACCTTCATGGGCTTGTGCACGCTCCCCCTATCTCAGGTAAGGAAATGGCTCTGATACCAATTGTAACATCCCACCCCAATGACACACAATATTATTCGTTTTTGGCTCCCCTCGAACCAGACTTCCCAGGAGGTCACCCATCCTAGCATTACTTCAACAGAAGCACGCTTAACTGCAGAGTTCTAATGGGATCATGACCATCACGGCTTTAAAACGCGTTGTTGTCATTAAGGATATAGTATACATTTAAGTACATCCTCATCTCCATACCCAGGCGATGTGGGATGTCACAATCAAGTCCCCCATTCTCCCTTTGTCTCACTTTTTCTCCTTCCACACACAAACACATACGGCCTAGATTGAGAGAGAAAGAGCTGTAGATTGAGAGAGAGAGGTGATGCTGGCCATGAGAAAGAAAGAAAGAAGAAGGAGAAGAAGAAGAATAAAAAGAAAAGAAAAGGAAAGTGACGAATTTTTAGGGGGTTTCGACCAAGGTGCTTGTGAGGTAAAAACTTTAGTCTTTTCTTGTAATTTTCGTTATGCTTGTGAGATTAGAAGCTAGAAATTGTGTGGATTTATGGGGCTTTGATTTGGGTCCGAAAATTAGGGTTCTTGAATGGGATTTTGTTATATTGTTAAAATCTTTAGTTTTTTTGGGTATCAAGCTTGAAATCATAATGATTTAAGGGATTTTTAATTAGGTCCGAAAATTGGGGAAATTTGATAAGAAACCTAATTCCTAAAATTAATGTGGGGCTTTTATGTGTAGTAAATTACTATGCATGATTCAAGCTCTGGGTTGTAAAATTAATGGGTTGAAACTCCAATTTTACTTATTGGTAAAGTATGGACATAAACCCTAATTTTATATAGTTTGAATTAATTTTGGGCTTTTGGTATGTAAACACTAAGAATGTTGTTTGAATTGATTAATTACATTTAAAGTGTTAATTAATCCTAGGTTTTCATGGCTTTCATGGAAATTGATAACTATAGGGTTTAGGTTCTAATATGTCATAATAGAATCATAATGATTATTGTAAGTGTTATGAGAATTATAAAGTTTGGGATAAATTGCTAGATTAAATGGCTTAGAAGAGAATAACAATTATAGGGTTAAGTGTAATACTTAACCTAGAGTGTATGCATATGCCTCAAGATTTAGTGATTTAATATATTATGATGTAGAATCATAGTTCAATGTAACTAAGTTATTAGATAATTAATCCATTAGCTAATGGAGCGTGATACTTGTAGTGTTCAAGTATCTTTATAGAGTATGAGTTGTTAAGCTAAGAATAGAGCTTAATTATGTGTTTATTATGTAAATGCTTAGGTGCATTGCGGTTGAGTCAAGAATCCACCAAAGGGTACTCAAGCAAACAAGGTAAGTATTTTACTTACTGGGCAAAAGGGGATACTATTCTTAAAGTATAAAAGATGTTTTGGTTGAACGATTGATGTATGATGTTTTGAGATACTATGACTACTAATGATGTTCTATGAGATGTGTTGGATAAATGTTTGATGTGATGTTTCTATGAGCTTTATGGGTTTGCAAGATAATGAGATGATTATGTTGTTATGTGCATTGGTTGGTTTACATGGTTTACATGGTTGATGACATGATTCTATGATTTTATGATATGAGTTATGATAGAATATGAGTTCAAGGATTTATTGACATAAGCATGAACATAGCATGAGCAATGAAATGGAAACAGGGTTCAACTCCGGTAGTGATTGAGTATGGTCTCACTACCGTAGAGCTGGCCCATGCATAATGGAAACAGGGTTCAACTCCGATGGTGATTGAGTATTGTCTCACTACCGTAGAACTGGACTCATGTATAACAGAAAACAACATGACGACCCCTGGTAGCGATGACAAGTCTCCTACCGCAGGGTTGGTCTCATGATGGAAATGGCACAAGATGATGAGCATAAGCATAAGCATGCATATCATATGATTGCATGAAAATGATGATAAAGGCACGATAACCCGGCCTTACTTTGTAGATGGCACAAGTAGCGGCAAGCAAAGTAGGGTTAGGGACAAATGATGTTGAAGAAAAGGTAACTGGTCTTGCTTTGTAGATGGCCCAAGTAGCGGCAAGCAAAGTAAGAACGGTCCTTGTTTTGTAGATGGCACAAGTAGGGGCAAGAAAAATAAGGATTGGCCTTACTCTGTAGATGGCACAAGTAGGGGCAAACAGAGTAAGGACAGAGACAAATGATGTTAAAGGAAAGGTAACTGGTCTTACTTTGTAAATGGCACAAGTAGCGGCAAGCAAAGTAAGAACGGTCCTTGTTTTGCAGATGGCACAAGTAAGGGCAAGCAAAACAAGGATTGGCCTTACTCTGTAGATGGCACAAGTAGAGGCAAGCAGAGTAAGGACAGGGACAAATGGTACACACAGAAACAAGAATGACAATGATGAACATGAGTTTGCATGGCAAGAATGTTATGATGATGATGATGATATATGATGCTTGCATTGTTGCATATGATGATTTTTATGTTAGACGTATTTGTATGCATACGAGACGGGAGATGGAACCGTGTGTATGTATATCGTTATGGATAGATGATACATGGTGACTTTCCATATGTTTAATTGTTAAGCTATAAATATGTAAGTATGTATAAAGTTAGATGGGTTAGTATGCACATGTTCCGAGAGCGGAAGATCGGGCTTACGTATACTTTCACAACTGATCTAATATGTTTTCAAATGATGATTCTTTTTGAAAGTCTAATGAGTTCTATACTACTGAGCGTCTATATTTTATGGAGACGGCAGGCTCATGAAATCCGCATGCATCATGGGTGGTGGTGATTCCCATGGTGTAGATGATGTTGATGCAGGTACAGGGACCCTAGATGATGATCCAGTAGCTATATATCTGGGTTACCACGGTGCCTGAGGCCTGGACACATTGAGTACTTATTTTGTTGGACTACTTGATAGCCCTCTTTTGAAGAGCATTCATGTATATGCTTAGACATTGTTATTTTGTATATGGCTCGTGTCGCATGTGACCCTTTTGTATAGCCATTCTTTTATATGTAAGCTTTAATCACTTAGATGTATTAATCAGCTCTGATGTGTTATGTCTTATGTTATTTATATTCCGCTGCAAAGATATGACCTCTGATGAATCATTGATGATGCATGTAGCTCTGTGAGACTTATGATATTGTCAATCAGGTTAATGCATGGGTTCGTGGCATACTGTGGTATCACCATGCCATTGTGACAATCTGCTTTGTTGTGGGTGGTTGGTTTTTTTTAAAAGAAAAATTTTTAATCTTGCTTTTATCAAGCGGGTCGTCACAGAATTTGGTATCAGAGCCATTGCCCAGCCTGAGATGGGGGGAGTGTGCACAAGCCCATGAAGGTCACTAGCGGGCACTCGCTGGGGCGGACGCCAAGAATGGGCTAATCTCATGAGGGTCGCCAGCGGGGACGCTCGGTCCTAAGAGGAGGTGATTGTGACGTCCCACATCGCCTGGGTATGGAGATGAGGATGTGCTTAAATGTATACTACACCCTTAATGACAACAATGCGTTTTAAAGCCATGATGGTCATGATTCCATCAGAACTCCGCAGTTAAGCGTGCTTCTGCTAGAGTAGTACCAAGATGGGTGACCTTCTGGGAAGTCTGGTTCGAGGGGAGCCAAAAGCGGACAATATTATGTGTCATTGGGGTGGGATGTTACAATGTCAGTATACGGCAACTTAAAACTAAATTGGATGATCTGAACTTTTATCAATAACTTACTGAAATATGACAGAGTTGGACTGTAGTAGGAGAGAAATAGCACCTTAATTTGGTCATTCTCCACATTTCAATGTCAAGAGCATCCATTCCCACATAGAGAAATATGAATGTTTCTGCAATACATGACATTGTAGCAAACACATGCCTGCAGAGAGGAGGCAATAAACCAAGTAGAGAGCATAATCAGTTATGACTTTTTAATGTCGTCCTAAAATCCAAAACAACTCCTTCACGCATACCAGGTCGTGATTCTTGAACTCTCACTAACATTATGCCACGCATAGTGTGACATCAGAATCTCACAAAAGAAAACAGTAAGAATTCCACTGACTTGTAGCAACTGCACAAACAAATGATAGTATATACATTATTGTTTCACACTATGAAGATGTGAAAATTGTAGTTAAAACAAGTCAGTTGTACATATTAAAAGAAGTTCAAGATCATCACTTGCATGATGCGGATTTTGGTTTCCTTCTTCTCACATCTTTTTCTCTGTGTCTCTCAGTCAGACAAAAAGCCCCATCACAGCAGTTGTTTGGTGCTTAATAACTCAACTTTCTATATGTAGATGTTACTTGAAAAAATTACTTGTTCATATCAACTCGGTGATATGGTCCAAATATATATTTAGCTCCCTATTTAAAAAGGATTTGAGAATCAACAATCTAACACTTCCACACAAAGTGAATGGACTGCTTGAGTACATGTCATTATCCTGATATCAGAATATACCAAATTAGATACTGGTTTATTAATATTCTGATTTCCTTTGTTATTGTGTTTCCTATTCTGAGTTATGTACAGTTAAAACACACAAAAATATATCTAAAGTTAGGCATAAGTTTTAACATTGCATGTTCACCACTCAGGATCAGGGTCCTCTGTCCAGATATTTCCCACGTATATTATTATATGATATGGGTGTATCCCTTGGCTCATTGGACCTCTTCTAAATTAATAAAGTTATAACCCATTAGTGGATGTTTGTAGAATTGATTGTGGGAATTGCCGTGTACTTGTACTTGTTAATCCGTCGATCCATATATCCACATGTAACAATCCCATGGTAGCTAGCTGCTCAGGCCAAGAACCGGCTTAGAGCAACCGCCGATTGCAATTCAAGGTGCGGTTTGTTCGCGAGTGGGGTGAGAATGTCTCAAGAGGTACTGGTCAAAAGGGTGTTTGCATGGACAGCTTCCACGCATTGAAATGAGCGTTTAATATGGATTGTTATGTATTCATCAACGATAATAGCCTCGTTCAAAGGTGCCAAAGCAATGGGAGTGAAATTGTGCATTGTGACATTGTGTATTTTTGAAAAGTCCTTCACAATGTTGATTAAAATTGTGCATTTGGTATACATTCTGAATAAATAATAATGACTAATCTCCGGTAGATGTTGCGCAATCTTTGACCACCTAAAATTACCAAATGAACAACAAATTGCCTTAAAATAAGACCATGCATATAAATATACCAACATATTCTAGTTCACAGAACAAGAGTGAAGAGAAAATTTTGAACATAAGATTGGAAGATTACCTATTACCCCACTTGGAGTGGAGTTCAAGAATCAAGAGCTGCTCTTGTGGGGTAAGATTTCCACGCTTTTTACATCTGGTTTTACATAATTTAGCCAATCTCAATCTGCAGCTCTTGCCAGTTCTCCTCAACCCTTAAAACAGAGAAAAAAATGGTTAACAAAAAGGCTGATGAATGATCAAATTGCAACATGTTGTATAATTAATAATAAGCAGCTTTTTTTCTTTTTTCTTTTTTCTTTTTTCTTTTTTTTTTTTTCTAATTGAATAAGAAAAAAGGTTACAGGGAGATAATAATAATAAGCAGCTAACCAGGACGTTTTGCAAGCAAATTCCAACGGCCCTCACCTTGATGAGTAATATAGTGAGTGAAATAATTTCACTAAGCAGCTCCCCTGCTTTCGGGATTAATCCCACGCACGCCATGGCAATGATTAACATTTCATTGGTTGCAGGGGTTGAAGAACTTCTGGTTGCATCCGCCTCAAGTATTCTCAAAGCTTGCATAGATGTATTTCTTTCCGGCATCTGTTGAAGCTTTTGATCTTCTGATATAAATTTTACTGCCTCTTAAGAAAGTTTGAGATGGAATTGCCTCTTTTGTTACTATATTTACAATTGCATAATGGTTTTTTTCCCTGTTGATAATTATTAATCCCTCGCATTTGGCATTCCATTTCTCACTTACATCCCTGTACTGTTGGCTGTAAAGTTACAAAACAATACCAAATCTAAAACAATCAATCGCCATCCATACATGCACTCTAGAGAAGCAATGTCACATCTTTCTAAGAAAACATTGTATTAGTATGTGTATTAGGTCAAATTGGACTATATAAGTTATTACAATGAACCACAATTGTGATTAGTCCCTTTGGATATGAAGTGGTCAGTGCACCCTATATCATGACACTTTTTGTACAAACTATTCACAGATTTTTCTTGAATATCTTGGCAAAGCTATAGAATAATCACAATACATTTATTAGATCGATAGAGTTGTTACTCTTAACACAAAATTAACTTGTCACTAGGGACGAAACTAAGATTTTTCATTGAGAGGCCAGAGAAAACCTAATTTTGACAAGGATCCCCTCGTTCCGTCATTGTCTATTAGACTGTGACGACATAAAAGTAGTATAAACAAGTTTTCAAGATACATATAAAAAACTGTAATATGAGATTATATGGCTAAAGACCCAAAGATCCAATACACAATGGAATAATGTTACAGACCATAAGTAAAGAGATTGAATGTTTTCTGACAATTTACTCTGAGAATATGCGCGTTTATGGTTGGACTTTCAAAAGTTACCGGCCTTCCATAGTTGAAATCGTTGCACCATTCAGAGAACATATTTGTGGCTTGTTGTTCACTGGGTTTGCCTTTGACATACTTCTCACATTCAAGAAAGCAGGTTCTTTGGGATAAGGTAGAACTACACTTTCATTGCTAAGCATAGGAACAACGTCAGACATGGTCGGTCTATCATCTGCACTTTCTTGAACACAAAGGAGAGCTATGTTAACATATCTTAATACCATCTGCATAGAGGATATATCATCAAGTAGTGGATCCACCAAATCTGATCCCCTATCATTTGTCCATAATTCCCATGCCTTAAAATCCCAAAACAAAGAAGAAGAGGAAAATTACAAAATGTTAGAATGATGGTAAATGATTAAATACATAATTTTCTATTAGTTTAAGCTTTTGACACCAATAATATGTTCTATACGATCTATTTCGTGTTCTAAAATTTCAAGAATAGAGGACTAAATTTGTTTTAATGGCAATAATGCACATTTGTTCAACAACTCCCGGTTATGAATCAAAGTAAATTATAAGTGTTTTCAATTTCTACAACAAAAAATGCAAATAAGATACTCACATATCCAATAAGATGAAGACAGTCATGTTGATAAAAACCAGTATTCTTCTTGCCACTCACAATTTCCAACAATAATACGCCAAAACTAAAAACATCGGATTTGATTGAAAAGAGGCCTTCCAAAGCATATTCAGGGGACATATAACCACTGTACACCATCATCAAGTTAAAAATATTAGTAATTGCTACTTTTGTGTTGATTTTTATAATTCAAAAGTTTCCTTAATTATATTACTTACTAAGTGCCAACAATCCTATTTGTATTTGCTTGCGACTCATTTCCGCCAAATATTCTTGCCATCCCGAAATCTGATATCTTGGGATTCATGTCTATGTCCAACAAAATATTGCTTGGCTTCAAGTCCCTATGAATAATCCTTAATCTGGAATACTGATGAAGATAAAGAAGTCCTTGAGCAATTCCTTCAATAACTCTAACACGAGTCCTCCAATTTAATATCCTACGCTTCTCTTGATCTGCTTTACATATATGAGTAAATTGATAATTAGTGAATCAAATGCAAAGGACCATAAAAATCAAACATGCAAAAAGCAAAAAAGAAGAAGAATTATATATATATATATATATATATATATATATATATATAATCAAAATGGGAGATATTACAAACCAAAAAGGAAGAAATCCAAGCTTTTATTGAGCATATACTCATAAATTAGTATTTTTTCATCTCGTTCAATGCAGCAGCCCAGAAGTCTAACAAGATTCCTGTGTTGAAGCTTGGCTATGAGCATTGCTTCATTTTTTAGCTCCTCCCAACCTTGCCCGGATCTTTTTGATAATCTTTTTACAGCTACCTCATTCCCTTTTAGCAATATTCCCTGAAATTATTTGTTGTTATAAAGAATACAAAATACAAAAAAATAGTGAGCTACATTCATAGGAAATATACATTACCAATGATAAAGAGTAAAACCTTTTAGCTCTTAAACAAACAATCCATTTTGAGAAATAAGAATTGAATGCAATATTTTGTTGTTGTGGAATCTCTAGTCCTTGAGCCAAGACTAGAGACCAGGGGCGGAACTAGGATTTGAGGTATGGGGGGATGGAAATTTTTTTTTTTTTTTGGTTGAGGAGATGGACGGACTTATATAAATAAAAAAACACATAAATACACATAATTTCTTTATATGTATGTTTGTATAAAATAAAAGCATAGAAATGCTGCATCTAATCTCATGGCATCACAAATACACAATAATATAAATAACTAGGAAAATAGATTAGAATTAAAAAAAAATTAAAAAAAAAAAACTAGCAAAATAGCTTAGAATAAAAATAAATAAATAAATAAAACTAGCATAACATAATAAATTTAACACGATTTATAGGGTCCAAGAAAAAAAGTACCTTTGAGCGTGAACTATTTTTCCTAACAATCTCCATAATCCCCAAATAACAAGAAGAGAAATGCTAAGAGTCGAGTCAAACAATTGCGCAATCATAAATAATTAAATCATCTAATTTGTGATGTCAAACAAATGTTGTAAACCTAAATGACGTCAAATAACTATGCAAAAAA
>NC_081543.1:38096287-38113544 GCF_901000735.1 Corylus avellana | reverse complement strand
CACTTCATATCCAAAGGGACTAATCACAATTGGGGTTCATTGTAATAACTTATATTGTCCAATTGGAACCTAATACACATACTAATACAATGTTTTCTTAGAAAGATGTGACATTGCTTCTCTGGAGTGCATGTATCGATGGCGATTGATTGTTTTAGAATTGGTATTGTTTTGCAACTTTACAGCCAACAATACAGGGATGTAAATGAGAAATGGAATGCCAAAGGAGAGGGATTAATAATTAACAACAGGGAAAAAAACCATTGTGCAATTGTAAATATAGTAACAAAAGAGGCAATTCCATCTCAAATTTTCTTAAGAGGCAGTAAAATTTATATCAGAAGATCAAAAGCTTCAACATATGCCGCTTTGAGAATACTTGGGGTGGATGCAACCAGAAGTTCTTCAACCCACTGCAACCAATGAAATGTTAATCATTGCCAAGGCGTGCGTGGGATTAATCCCAAAAGCAGGGGAGCTGCTTAGTGAAATTGCTCACTCACTATATTACTCATCAAGGTGAGGGCCGTTGGAATTTGCTTGCAAAACGTTCAGGTAAGCTGCTTATTATTAGTTATACAACATGTTGCAATTTGATCATTAATTAGCCTTTTTGTTAACCATTTTCTTCTCTGTTTTATGGATTGAGGAGAACTGGCAAGAGCTGCAGATTGAGATTGGCTAAATTAAGTAAAACCAGATGTGAAAAGCGTGGAAATCTTACCCCACAAGAGCAGCTTTTGATTCTTGAACTCCACTCCAAGAGGGGTAATAGGTAATCTTCCAATCTTATGTTCAAAATTTTCTCTTCATGGTCTTATTTTAAGGCAATTTGTTGTTCATTTGGTAATTTGAGGAGGTCAAAGATTGCGCAACATCTACCGGAGATTAGTCATTATTATTTATTCAGAATGTATACCAAATGCACAATTTTAATCAACATTGTGAAGGACTTTTCAAAAATACACAGACAAAGCACAATTTCACTCCCATTGCTTTGGCACCTTTGAACGAGGCTATTATCGTTGATGAATACATAACAATCCATATTATTCGCTCATTTCAATGAGTGGAAGCCGTCCATGCAAACACCCTTTTGACCAGTACCTCTTGAGACATTCTCGCCCCACTCGCGACCAAACCGCACCTTGAATTGCAATCGGTGGTTGCTCTAAGCCGGTTCTTGGCCTGAGCAGCTAGCTACCATGGGATTGTTACATGTGGATATATGGATCGACGGATTAACAAGTACAAGTACACGGCAATTCCCACAATCAATTCTACAAACATCCACTAATGGGTTATAACTTTTATTAATTTAGAAGAGGTCCAATGAGCCAAGAGATGTCATGCACCCATATCATGTAATAATATACTTGGGAAATATCCGGACAGAGGACCCTGATCCTGGAGTGGTGAACATGCAATGCTTAAACTTATGCCTAACTTTAGATATATTTTTGTGTGTTTTAACTGTACATAACTCAGAATAGGAAACACAATAACAAAGGAAATCAGAAAATTAATAAACCAGTATCTAATTTGGTATATTCTGATACCAGGATAATGACATGTACTCAAGCAGTCCATTCACTTTGTATGGAAGTGTTAGATTGTTGATTCTCAAATCCATTTTGAATAGGGAGCTAAATATATATTTGGACCATATCACCGAGTTGATATGAACAAGTAATTTTTTCAAGTAACATCTACATAGAAAGTTGAGTTATTAAGCACCAAACAACTGCTGTGATGGGGCTTTTTATCTGACTGTGAGACAGAGAGAAAAAGATGTGAGAAGAAGGAAACCAAAATACGCATCATGCAAGTGATGATCTTGAACTTCTTTTAATATGTACAACTGACTTGTTTTAACTACAATTTTCACATCTTCATACTGTGAAACAATAATGTGTTTACTATCATTTGTTTGTGCATTGAATTGTCTAAATGAAGAAAACAAAAGGTTTTCAAATTCTCTCATTCTCTCTCTTTATCTAATTTTATTTTCATCTTCTTTTGCTTTATGTTTATATCTCAATATGAGACTATTAAAACGTATGGGTTCTAGTTGTAATATATTTAACTGTATTAATGAAGAAAACAAAAGGTTTACAAACTCTCTATCTCCCCCTCTCTCTCTCTTTCTTTATTTTTCTTTTTATCTTCTATTACTTTCTCTCTTTTTTTTCTTTTTTTTTTGAGACTCTTACTTTTTTTTTTTTATATCTCAATGTGAGACAATTAAAACGTAGGGGTTTTATTTGGAATGTATTTAATTAATATCTTAATGGAGAAAACCGAAGGTTCCCAAATTCTCTCTTTCTCTCTGTTTATTTTTCTCTTTTTTTCTCTTACTTTCTATTTATGTCTCAATGTTCCTTTGTAAATTTCACACTCAATTCAAGAAAAAGACGAGAGGGAGGGAGAGTGAGAGTTTCAAATAGCTGTTTCTCAATGAAAAATTATACTACAGTTCTTTTATTTCTTTTCTTTTTTGCTAGAACATTTATTTTCCATTATATTAGTATTGTCGTTTTATATGTTTATTTCCGATGCTTATGTTCTTCCATTTTTATTTTTTTCCCCTATATATATATTTTTTCTCTTTATTTAATTTTCTTTTTATCTTCTCTTGATTTATGATTATATCTCAATGTGAGACAATTAAAACATATGGGTTTTATTTGTAAAATATTTAACTGTTTTAATGAAGAAAACAAAAGGTTTACAAATTCTTTCTTTCTCTCTCTCTCTCTCTCTCTTTATTTTTCTTTTTATCTTCTCTTGCTTTCTTTTTATATCTCAATGTGAGACAATTAAAACGTAGGAGGTTTTATTTGGAATACATTTAATTGATTTCTTAATGAAGAAAACAAAAGGTTCCCAAATCCTCTCTTTCTCTCTATTTATTTTTCTCTTTTCTTCTCTTACTTTCTATTTATATCTCAATATTCCTTTGTAAATTTCACACTCAATTCAGGAAAAAGACGAGAGGGAGGGAGAGTGAGAGTTTCCAACAGTTATTCCACAATGAAAAATTATACTACAGTTCTTTTCTTTCTTTTTTTTTTTTTTTTTTTTGCTAGAACATTTATTTTCCATTATATTAGTATTGTCATTTTATGTTTATTTTCTGTGCTTATGTTCTCCATTTTTGTTTTTTCCCCCTATATTTTTGTTTTCTATTTTTTTTTTTCTGCTTTTACTTTCTATTTATATCAATCAATTCCGGAAAAAGACGAGAGAGACAAAGAATTTCTATTCTTTTTTTCTCAATGAAAAATTATACTACAGTATTTTTTTCTTTGTTTTTTTGTTTTATTTAGCTAGAATAGTTATTTTCAATTATATAAATTTTTTCATTTTTTCATTTTTTTTTCTCTTTATTTCCGGTGCTTATGTTCTTCCATTTTTTTGTTTTTGACCCTTATTTTTTTTTTCAAATTTATATATTATTATTATTTTTCAAATGATTACTTTTCTCTTGTAAATTTTACATTGAATTCAGGAGATATTAATAGTGAGAGAGTTTCTTTTTGTAGAAACTAAATTTTTCCAATATATTTCACTCTCAATTTTCCAATAGTAGTTTTTTTTTTTTTGGTCTTTGTCTTTGTTTTCCTATATGTCTTAAAATTAGTTTCTTTTACTTTTATATATGTGAAGGATGGTTGAAAAAAAAATATTTATTTTCATTATACTTTTATTGTCATTATATATATATTTTTATCTTTATTTTCATGCTTATGTTCTTCCATTTTTGTTTTTGTCCCTTATATATATTTTTCTATTATTTTCTTCTTTTATTTTCTATTTATATCAATCAATTCCCAAAAAAGACAAGAGAGAGAGAGAGAGAGAGAGAGAGAGTTTCTATTCTTTGTTTCTCAATGAAAAATTATACTACCGTTGTTTTCTTTCTTTATAATTTTTTTTTCCTATAACAGTTCTTTTCAATTTTCCAATCGTTGTTTTTCAATGAAAAACCATACAACATTTTTTTGTTTTTTTGCTAGAATAGTTATTTTCAATTATATTAATATTTTTCCTTTTTTTTTTTTTATCTTTATTTCCTGTGCTTATGTTCTTCCATTTTTTTTTTACCCTTATTTTTTTTCTTCTAATTTATATATTATTTTTTATTCAAATGATTACTTTTCTTTTGTAAATTTTACACTGAATTCAGGAAATAATAGTGAGAGAGTTTCTTTTCGTAGAAACTCAATTTTTCCAATATATTTCACACTCAATTTTCCGATCATAGATTTTTTTTTGTCTTTGTTTTCCTGTCTTAAAATCAGTTTCATTTAATTTTACATAAGTGAAGGATGGTTGAAAAAAAATAAAAAATCTATTTGACAAAACATTTTCTAATATTTGTGGATTTCATTGGAACCGAGAAAAATATAGAAAAAATAGTTCTTTTTTATTATATTAGTATTTTTCATTTGTTTACATTTTTTTTTTGTCCTTAATTTCTATTCTAATTTTATATATTATTTTTCATTCAAATTTTATTAATTTTATTTAATACAAGTTACAAATTTTCTTTTGTAAATTTAACTGACTTTTGTTGTTCATTTTTATTTTTGGGTGTTCCAATATTCCTGTCACTGTTTTTTATCTCTTTCTTTTTTAAAAGAAAAATTAAACTACCAATATTCTTTTGTTTACACAATCAGTAAACATAATTGTAATCATATATCAACATGCTCATTTATTTTAGAATACTTCTTTATTTTTGTCAATGATATCATTGTTGAAATATAATGAACTTTAAGGAATTGAACTTTCTTCTCACAAACAATTTTTTTGGGAAGTGGTATCATTGTTAGAATATAATGATTAATCAATCATTTTCTATAATTGATTAATCTAGGTTTTTATTTTGAATTTTTTTTCCTTTATATTTCACTTTAAACTACATATATGGGAACCAATATTTAACACGTTTCAATTTATAAGAACTAAAATTTATGAATTTTTAAATTTATTGGATATGTGGGTTTGTGCTATTAAGTAAAACTATGGTTTAAAACAAAATGTTTTCAAATTCTCTCTTTCTCTCTCTTTATCTATTTTTTTTTTCATCTTCTCTTGCTTTATGTTTATATCTCAATATGAGACAATTGTAATATATTTAATTGTCTTAATGAAGAAAACAAAAGGTTCACAAATTCTCTCCCTCTTTATTTTTCTTTTTATGTTAATTATATATAAAAAAAAAAAAAAAAAAAAAACCCGGCGCGTAGCGCGGGCTCTAAGCTAGTTATAAATAACACAACGCTCCGTACTAGCTAGTGGGTTCTTTTAGATGTTTGCATTTTTCAAATGTGCTTTCATAGCAATGATGTTTGAGATTATTTCCCGTTTGAGAGGATTGACGAAGACGAATGGGGAGTGAAGTTGGACAAAGAGAGGAAGGGGCGAGGACATTGGCTTTAGTTTTAAATATTGTAAGGATAATCAACTTTATCAAAAAAATTGTAGCTTTTCGTAGAGAAATCTTGGCCATTGGTTTCTTAGTACCACTTAAAAAAAATTTCTTGTTTAGAAGTTAAAATGGAGAAACAATTTATAAGGATTAGACATTGTAGTATTATCACAATTGAGTGGATTAACACAATTTGAAAAAATGTATTTTAGTTTGGATGTTGACATTTTCTTTTAAGAAAAAAATTCTATATTCCTACAAATCTTCTTATTCGAAAAAAGTTGTTTAAGAATTGTGGCTTTTGAAGAAATATATAATATTCTAATTAACGAACTATTGGTTCAAGTGATATGTTTTGGCCATAGACAAAAGGTTTTACAATATTATTTACGTAATTAATTTTTGTTTCTTATCAAAAGTCAAGTAACTCATAGAAAAGGGGAAAAGTAGTGAACAGGGAGATATTAATTCAAAACATTTATTTAAATCGAAATTTGAAAAAAAAAAAAAAAACTATTACCTTTAAAGTGAAAAACATGATCGTGGGACGTGGGTCCGGCCATATATATATATATTCTGAGCAAAAGTAATGCTTTTGGGTTAGGTGTAGAACTTCTCGATCGAAATGAGAAATAGTAAACCATGTTGGATACTGAAACCAAAAGCCCAATAAAAGATGTAAAAAGCAATGGGGCCAAGTCCAACAGTTGTTTGATCGTGAACATTTTCAAATATGATGAATTGTGGTGATTATATATATATATATATATATATATATTAGTTGCCCTAGCATGCATGCACGTTAGAAATTAGTCTTGGGCCTAACTCAACCCAAAAGCTAGCTCATGAGTTGAGGTTTTTTCCCTCACATTATAAATGGCTCATCTCCTTAATACCCAGGCAATGTAGGACTTCCAACACGCCCCCTCACGTGTGGCGGGAGGACATCCAAGCCAACAAGTGCGACAATGGGTGACGGTGGGCCACAGCCAATTAATTGGGTTAGGCTCTGATACCATATAAGAACATATAATAAGATAAATATGAAGGAAATAGAATAAACACAGAAATTAAGGTGGTTCGGCATATAGCCTACATCCATACACTAAAGCCATTATTGGCTACATCTTTCCTTGATGAATGATTTGATTACATAGCTCTATTTATAGAGCTTTAACATAATTTCAAATACAAAACAAATCCCTTGAATTAAGGGTAATTAATAACAAATCAAATCATCAATAATTACAAATCAAATCCTCATTAATCAAAAGGATTTATATCCTTAACATGCCCCCGCAAGATGAACGGTCCGTTAGTGATCGTTAATCTTGAACATATCGAGTGGCTGGAGTTGATGGCACCTGATTTGAAACATGCTCTTGAACTTGAACTTCGGCGACTGTGGCCGGCACTTGAACATCGGCAACTTTTTTTTTTTTTGCCGGCATCGGTTACTTTGACCAGAATTTTGACATCGGCAACTTTTGGCCGAAATTTTGTCATCGGCAACATTTGGCCGGAATTTTGTCATCGGCAACTGTGGTCGGAATGAGCCAACTATGGACTTGAAATGGGCCACAAGGCCAAAAGATTTGCCTCTTTGGGCTTTTTTTCAGACCAAACAAAAAGTCAATTTCTTCTCTTGCCGTTGGACCTCAAACCAAAACTTGATTCTTACCGGGTGAGATGAACAAGAAGACACAGTAGGTGTTGAATGCGGCTGCAATGACAATGAGGAGCCGTGTTGAAGGAGAAGGCACCGGATCAAAGCCGTGGATGGCCGGGACGGCGGCAAAGAGATCAAATCGGACTGCGAATGGCAGAACTCGACACTGGGCCATGGCAAGAGGTGGTGTTGAGTTGGTGGATTGTTGGTGAAGGCACAAAGCTGCCGGATTGCATTTTTTTTGTTTGTTTTAATATGGTCATATATAATTGTAAGATCTACTGTGAAGAGATCTACAAAAATATTGACTATCAAGAACAGGTAAACAAGATTGAAAGAAGAAGAAGAAGAAAAAAAATCAAAGGAGCACTAGATCGAACAATGGCGTTAGCCAAAAGGCTCTGATACCATATTAGAAATTAGTCTTGGGCCTAACTCAACCCAAAAGCTAGCTCATGAGTTGAGGTTTTTTCCCTCACATTATAAATGGTCCATCTCCTTAATACCCAGGCAATGTAGGACTTCCAACATATATATTAGTTGCCCTAGCATGCATGCATGTGTTGTAGAACTTTCCTATTTTCAAATTTTTTGGAATATTAATATAGACATATATAGTTGCTACCATTCTCCTTTGGAATTTTGTGTTGTAATATTTACGTACACATTGTGTCATGGGACCAATTAATTCTTGTTAGATTTTTCCAGTCAACCTCAACTATTCTTCAAACATGTTTTGATCGTAAGTTCTGTGAATGCATGTGGAATAATATTGTTCAACATTTTCCAACACATTTTCTGCTTGGAAAATATATCTCTCTCTCTTTGAAAGTTCTTCTGCAGTTTCTGCTCTCTTTCTCGATCTGCATACTCTTCTCCCAGAAGAGTATTCATAATTGATTCATTGTACGTGTTGAAGGAATTGAGTTGAGTCTTTTCCAAATCAGTAAGTCTATTCCCACATGAAATTGACTAAGTTTTTTTGAATGTGATTCATTGACTCTTTTCTTTTATTCTACAGTTTCCATGCCATCGGACCCCACAGCTATATGTTTGGCAACTTTGATGAAAGTGTAATATTACTAGAAAGAAAAAGGAGGCCATGCCCTTGCTCGTGTCCTTTTAGATGACGGAAAATATCTTTAATTAGTAATCACTTCGTGTATTTATTTTTTAAGGTTAAATTTTAAATCTTTACACAAATCAGATAAGCCACGGCTTTGCTGTTTTAAACTTGACAGAAATAACCACCAAAATCTGAAACCTTCGCCATTTAAGCCAACCCCTTTTGGTCAATTGATTTCGATTGAATTTTCCTATAGCTACTAGTAATAATAGCGGAAAATTCAAGCACATATATGGTAGAAATCGTACAAGGAATTAAGCACTTGTTCGCCTCTTTATGGTTTCTTCGAATTGCACATGTTTGACTAAGTCTTTTGAATGCCGCCGGAAACCCAACGGCTTAATATTTGATTGGAAGCTTTTTGGTAAAGTGGCCGGCATTATGAGGGTCACTATCCAAATTCATGACTTGTCCCAATTGGAGCTAGCATCTTTTAGCCAATTGTTTGTACTTGTGTTTTACAAAGGCTGTGTTTGTCAAAAGATTTGAAAAATGAAGTGAATTGGAACTGCAACAGATTTGATTGATGTGAGAAAAAAAAAAAAAAAAAAAAAAAGTAAGAATATTTTGTATGAAAAATTGAAAAAAAAAAAAAAAAAAAAATTGTTTTGTTGTATTGTTTTTTTTATTTGAATAGAAATAAAAAGTGATTGATGTGATATAAAAAGTAAAAAATATTAGAATTGATTTCAAGAGGAATGATAGGGCTGTGTTTGGCAAAAGGCTGGACCAGACCAGACCCAAAAATCCAAAAAATTCTTTTTAAAATAAACTCAAAACATTTTACTTCACATCAATCACTTTTTATTACTATTCAAATAAAAAAATCACTACAAAACAAATTTTTTTTCACTTTTTTATACAAAATATTCTTGTTTTTTTCTCTTATATCAATCAAATCTGCTATAATACCGTTTCACTACATTTTTTTCATTCCATTGCCAAACACAACCCTTTTTTTTAGTCCTTTCCCAAACACATCCTTTGAGTTTTTGAGAAGAAAAACAAAGAATGGATTGATTGATGTGATATATATAAAGTAGAAAGAAGTTTTGTATTTTTTAGATATCAGAAGTAAAGAAAATTATTTGTTAATAAGAAGAAATGATGTTGACTTTTTAAGTAAAATAAATGGTTACCAGACTGTTGATCAAGCTAAAAATGATACAAGGAAGCAGTTGTTTTTTTTCTTTTCGAAAAATCAAATTAAGTCCTTAAGTTATCAGCAATTTCAATTTAGTCCTTAGTTAATGGTATGTCATGCCAAACCAATGAATTAGTATCGTTTTGCTCTTGTTAAAGTTAATTATAAAATCAAATTAACTTTGATCTAATCATTGTGATTAAATAATTAAGATTTAATAGTTATTATTAAATAACAGTTTAATTTCAAAAATATATCTACAATTTATTTTTTTGAAAAACACAAATAATTATCTCTTCTATTCTCTTCAAATTTTTTTTCCCTCTACTTTAAAAATTATCAGATTCTTTCTCTTGGTAGAATTTAAAATTTGAAGGTATTTGGGTTTAGTTTCGGTTGTGCAAAACAAAATTAAATTACATAAGTTTCTTGAGCTTCATTGTATTCAGGGGTGGAACTAGAACGTTTAGTTTGAGGAACAAAATTATAAAAATAAAACAAAAAATTGGAAGTGTGAGTTAATATTATTATTATTATTATTTTGGACCACCCTATGGCATGGGGGGTTGGCCCCCAAATCAAAGGGTGGCTCCGCCTTCGATTGTGTCGTGGATAAATATTTGTTGTTACCCAATTTAGTTGCATACCATTTTTGTGGGAGCAAATAATTTCTAATGAAAAGTGACATTATAAACACACTTTAAGAACAATTTAGAGTTTCTATTTCTCTTATTTTTCTAACAAGTGCAGCCTGGTTGAACTATAAGCCCAAAACAGGATCCAAGAACACCATGTATACTTGCATGTGTGCTGCATTGCATAGCTATTAGCTGCTACAAACACGAGCCCTATAATAATTTCTCCTCTTATTGCTTCCCTCCCGCTTTTATTTTTCCTTACTTTGCACTTCACCAATGCTACCTTCCCTGATACTATCTTGTATCTGCCAACGGAAGGTTCCCTGATACTATCTTCCGACCAGGACAATCAGTAAACAACTCGGACCACCTTGTATCTGCCAACAGAAGGTTCGCACTTGGTTTCTTTTCCACAGAAAACTCGACAACGCATTACGTGGTTATATACTGTTGAAGCAGTTTTCCGAATGATGACGTGGGAAATGGCCTTGTGTAATACTTGACAACCGAAGGTTAAACTGAGTATGAAAGACAAAGAAAAGGGATCAAAGCTGACGGCGTTGTTCGGCCAGAGAAAGCTCCGATGCCTAAGTTAGTCACAATGTTTAAGAGAAAAATGAACTTGGAAACTATGGATCAGAGAAAAGATAAGCAAATTATTCAATTTTGGAGGGTAAAAAGAAGTTACCGAAATAGTGAAAGTGGACCCCCCTTTTATAGGCATCGGATTGTTCCTGTTCATCTAACACTGTGAACTTTTACCGAGGGTCGACGTGTCAACAATATATCGGGGAACATCAAAAAGGATACTTATTCAGATATGTTTATTATTTCCTGAGGGTAACACTGGTACCTGCCTCAGGCTCGGCTAACCGAGCCTGATAACCGAGTGTCGATAATATAATTTATATAAGCCTAAGTCTGCTGAACATGAGTTTATTTTGAACAGAAAAAATAACCGAGCTTTAGGGATGGGCCGAAGAATAGCTTAATGGACCTAACTTAGCTGTTTCATGACCCAACAGTTACCTCCCAATTTATATATTCTGTTAGAATAAAGAAATTTCAGATACACACACACATATATATAAGACATAGATCAGCTTTCTATAAGCTCGGTTTTTGTCTTTTGACAAAATGATGCGAGTTGGCTTTTGAAATTCAAATTTTGAATTTTTGAATTTCATAAAATAACTGAAGCATTTTATACTACCTCCGCCTTTTTGCGAGCCACGCGTCGGTTTCTCGGTGGTTTTACGCTTTTTGTAATTGCCACGCGTCAGCTTCTGCACTGAGAAAGAAATGAAGAGACGTCGCCTCGCCGAACCTTAGTCCCTAGGGTTATTTAATACACCGGTTCGGTTTCTTCGAAAAAGTCTTTAAAAAGCCTCCTTCTTCTTCGTTTAAACCCCACTGTTCTATCTCGCAGAAGCCATTGTTGCCCTTTCGGAGTTCTATCGATCTCCCTCTTTCTTTTCAACTTGGTATTTTCTTCATAAGAGCCTTTCTCACAAGTAGTGTATTTCAGAGTTTCGGTTGAGTCTGTTTCTTTGGCTAAACTTCTCATCTACTTAAACTACCCCATACTTCATTACCTTGATTTCGTCCTCCCTCTCCATCTCTTGTCTTATATTCCTCTACTCTCGATACCTGATGAGTCTCAGGGTTGAAGACGTTCCTAAGGAACTAGGCGAATCACACCCGGTTACTTGGATATCAAAGTTATCTGAACGTGATGAGCCTAAAATCCGTGAAGACTGGCAAATCCCAGACTCGGTTCAGCTGCACTTTGACATCGACCGTGTTGGAGCAATAGCGGATGCTGACAACAATGAAATTTGCGTATACTTGGAGATGTTCCGAGCAGGGCTGAGACTTCCTTTTCCGAGGGTAGTTCGAGAGCTGTTGAGTTATATTCGGATAGCTCCCCACCAACTAGCGCCGAATGGCTGGAGGTTATTCTTTGCCTGCATGATCGCTTGGCCGAGCATCCTCGGTGCGGACTCCTCTCTTACAGTGATGGAGTTTCTAAAAATTCATCAATTGACTAGATGCCCCAAAACCAGGTACCTGTTCACCTTCCAAACCCGAAAGAAATATAAGCTTCTCACCTTTCGATCTACTTATCTGAGTAACAAAGGATGGAAAGACGAGTTTTTCTTCGTTCGAGGTGACTGAGAATTTGCAACTTCGGAAGTAATTAGAGATCTGAGTGTCCCTCGGGCAATTATTGCTCTGTCGAATCTAGGTATAAACCGAGCTTAGTTTGTACTTATTTTCATCTATTTTTCAGCAAAACTAATCTTAAATATGCTTCCAGGTCAACAGGAACCAAGTTTGACCTTCAGTGAAGATCGGCATGTGAAGGATGTGATACGACATGCCGAGCTTAATCCATTAGAAATGGATTATGACGCTGTTATGACCGAGGAGAATAAGATATGGTATCTGTGGACCCCGGCACCTACAAGGCTGGTAGAAGCTATTCCGCCGAGAGTTCCAGTGACCGAGGTGCCGAGAAGGCCGACTGCTAGGGCTGCCGAGTCTTCCAAAAGAAAAGGCAAGAGGAAAGCTGAAGATGTTCCTCTGAAGAAACCCTCGGCGAGGCCGCCAATTAGTGCAAGAGTCTCCCTAACCATTGCTAATGATCTTGAGGATCCCAAAATCCCCTCTTTAAAGAAGAGTAAGAAACGGGTAATGACCACTGCAAGAAAGAATAAGAAGAGAGCTAAGACTACCGAGGATAGCTCGCAGGCAGTGGGGCTCGTTGCCGACCCTGCATCAGAGGGAGTGATGGCACACTCGGCAGACGTACATGAAGAAACGGGAAACAGGGGCGCAAATGGCCCGAGTGTCCCTGAGCCTGAAGCAACTGCTCCCCACATCAGGGTATACTCCAATGTCCTTGGCGGGGTCAGGGAGTTCCTGAGTAGACAGGATAAGTCGGCTCAGGATGCCCTTCTTGCAAAGTGGACTCCTCCGTCTTCTTCTTCCAAACCTGTTAGAGCCGAAGTTCTCACTTCTAAGGTTCTGGAAGTCGCTCCACACTCGGCTGTTCCTCGTTCTTCTACTCCTACTGAGGCTGTTCAGATAAGTTCTTCTGAGTCCGAGGAAGAAGAGCCAATAGAGGTTGGTGAAGTTTATGCCTTCTTGGCTTCCAAAAAAACGACCGCAATACCCTTGGCGGTTATTTACCCAGGACAAACCGAAGGTGAGCCTTCGTTCCCACACCCCAAGGTTGACAGAACCGAGCCTATGGTTGTTGGAGTTGCAAGTAGTGGGCCTGAGGTTGAAGAACTGGTTACTTTTGGTCCCACAATCATTGAAGCTGCTGATCAAGTGCCAGTATTTGTCGAGCCCATGGACACCGAGCAAACTTTTGTCGAAGGAGTGTTTGAAGTGTCCGTGGATGATGAACAGCAGGATGCGGATTTAGCAGCAACTGCTGGTGGAGTTGCTGAAGAGGAAGTGGGTTTCAAGTTTCCAGTTGGCGGCGAATCACCACACCTTGGAGAGTCGTCCCAACCTGAGAAAAATGAGCTACCGAGCGTGACCATGGAGAGTCCCCTTGAGCCTCCGACCAATATTTTCATGGAGAATCCTGCCAGGTCTTTCAGGGTAACCGACTCCTCGGCAGAGCGCACACCTGACACATTCTTTTGGACCTTCGGGGAGCCTTTACTCGGTTAGGTGACAAGTAGATTGAGAACCCCTTCGCTCTCTTGGCCGGTGTGATTCCGGCCAATAATCCAGTGGAAGTCAGCACCCAGTTTCCGAAGGAAGTGATGGAACATATGTTGTATCATCAGCTCGAGGTAAATATATTCCCACCCACTCGATTTCTGATAGTAATATTTTTGTTCTAATAAACTTCTTTCCATTTGCAGGGATCAATGAACAACATGAACTACTACCTTCATTTCAGAAGGTCTGTCGAAATTTCGGATCGGGCAGCTGAGGATGCCAAGAAGAAACTCGAAGAGGCTGAAGCTGAGATAAAGCGGCTAGAGGCTCAAGGTGCTAGAGCTGTCTCCCGATCCCAGGACTTGGAGTCCAAGCTAGCTATTGGGAAGGTAAAATGCGAGAGCTTACTGGCTGATTTCTCGACCCTTGAGGAAGGAGCAACTTGGCTTAAGAAGAGCTTTGATGAAATCTCAGCATTAGAGCCCGAACATACTCAGAAAAAACTTGAGGAGGCCGATGCTGAACTTAAACGAGTTCAAGAACAGTGTTCTCAGCAAGAGAAAGAGCTCCTCCTTGCTAAACAGCAGATTGGTGACCTGGAGGCTCGGTGCTCTCAAAATCTTTCCTGAATTCGAAAACAAGGAATCCAGGGGATTGCTGAGAGAACCCGAAGTAGGAAGTTGCTTATCGACAACTTTGCCCTAGAGGATAAGGTCGCTCTTTTCAAGAAAGGCATGCTTAGGCCGAACTTCAACGCCGCGCTATTGAGTCTCGAATCAAACAAGTCTCTGAAGAACTGGAAGCGGCTCAAGAATATTCGGCCACTCAATGTACCAAAGCCGAGGTGGCTGAAGGAAAACTGAAGGCAACCGGAGAGCAGCTACTTGCTTCAGAGAAAAAACGAAAATCGGCCAAGAAGAAAGTCAAAGCTGCCGTCAAGAGGGTTGAGGGTTTCAAAGGGAAATTCCTGCGAGCTAAGGAGCAAGTGTTCAGATACAAGAACAAAGCTCAGAATTTCTACAAGCAGCTTTCTTTTGCCTCCTGAGCCCGAGATGACGGTTGGGGCACAGGTTTCATCTCAGGTTTCGAAACTTTTCGCAGCTGGTCGAAGAATCCTCCCGAGGGTGTTGACCTTAACACTATTAAACCTGAAGATGTTCTTCCCACAAAAGAAGCCATTTCAAAAATTTCCATACTCGGTACGGAGCAGATGCCCGACTGTAAAGGCATTACTGCCTTCGGCTTCAACCCGTTTGCTTGGCGCCAGACCGGAGAATCTTCTGCTGTGGCTGAACGTTCTGAGGCTGGAAAATCTTCATCTGTGGACTCGAAACAGCCAATAACTGTATCTGATGAAGAATGGGACCATGCCTCTTCTTAATTCTTTAAGTGTAAATACCGAGAGAACACCTCTCTTTTTTGTATCTAATCACCTTAGCTTGTAAATGAAAGAAATTTCCACAATGAGAGAAAGAAATTTTTGTTTTTACCTTGCATACCGATAGATCTCAGCAAATTATGCTATGTATACCCCCCCGATTCCCATAAGTTATAAATGTAATTTATACTGATGGGAATCTTAATAAGGCGTAAAAAAAACTTGAACTAATATCGCAGCGTGCTGCATGTTTGACCGAGAATGCGCTGCTTGTGAGTGAATCACGGTCAACCAGGATAATTATACATTTTACTTGAGGAAAGTGCTTGGTATGAAAGCTTAATACTTAGTGGGTGCTGTAATTGTAGAGATGCTTATGAACTTCATCAACGGGAAAGTGCCTTAGTGATGTTTACTGAAATACGTTCGGGAACTTCTCTGGCTATATTTCTCCGAAGTAGAACCTTCGAGTAAATGTTAAGTCTGGAAAACGCTTTGTTCAGCTATACTTCCAAACTCTTCCTTGGGAAAGCGCCTTAGCAATGTATTGCCGAGTTACGCTCGGGAAATTCTCAGGTAATATTTCGCCAAAGGGTTGGAAAGTGTTATAAATACTTTTTCCAAAGATGACTCTCGGAAAAGCGCTTAGTTCAACTATATTTTCCGAGTGTAGAATAGAGGGCGCCATAACTGTTGGCTGCTGAGCTTGGCATGTTTGGCATGCTTGGACGTTTGGCATGCTCATGCTCTTCTTCCTCGGGAAAGCGCCTTAGTGACATTTGACCGAGCAAAACTCGGTAAATTCTCTGGCTATGTTTCACCGAGGTAGAATTTTTTAGAGTAAAGGTTTACGTTTGTTTAATGAAAGTGCCTCGGTAAGAACATATCGAGTGATGCTCGAGAATTCTATGGCCATACTTCACTGAAGGGTTAGAGGGTGTTATCAACACCTTTCTAAAGATAGTTGTTTTTTTTTTTTTTTTTTTTTAAATATTATCTCTGATCGTTAACCGAAGGCATGGTCTGCCACATACTTAAGCTTTCTGCATGACTATAATCTCAGAGGATCCTTCATTAATATGCATCGATTAACTACGAAAAGAATACAGCAAAAGTGATGCTCTGAGAATTATAATTCTATACAAAATACTTTTTAAGATGTTCAGCATTCCATGGTCGTTGGAGTTGTTTCCCTTCGGAGTTTGTAAGATGGTAAGCTCCCGCTTTGCCACATTTGATCACCTGGTACGGTCCTTCCCAATTTGGTGCAAGCTTTCCCTCGGTTGCATTTTTGGTTGCCAGAGTGACTTTTTTCAAAACCAAATCTCCAACTTGGAAACTGCGATGCTTTACTCGTCGGTTGAAATATTGAGCTACTCTCTGCTGGTATGCTGCCATTGTGACTTGAGCTTGATCTTCTTTTTCTTGTAGCAAGTCCAAATGTAGCTTCAGACCTTTGCTGTTGAAATTGGGGTTGAATGTGTCCACTCGAAAACTCCCTGATCCGACCTCGGCAGGGATGACAACCTTGGTTCCGTAGGCCAAGGCAAAAGGAGTTTCCTCAGTTGGAGTTCTTCTGGTTGTGCGGTATGCCCATAGAATTTTGGGAAGATCTTCTGCCCATCCTCCTTTGTGCTGACCGAGCTTCTTCTTCAGAATCTTGAATATGGTTTTGTTCGTTGCTTCTACTTATCCATTTGCCTGAGGATGTCCCAGGGATGAAAAGTATTGCCAAACATGAAGTCCGGCACACCAATCTCGAAGGGACTCACAGTCAAACTGCTTACCATTATCCGTAACAAAGGCGTGTGGAATCCCATATCGACAAATGACACTTCTCCAAAGAAATTTCTCGATGTTTTTTGCAGTAATATTCACCAAAGCTTCAGCCTCTGCCCACTTGGTGAAATAATCAACAACGACCACAACGAACCAAACTCCCCATTTTCCTGTAGGTAATGGCCCTACTATATCTACCCCCCATTGCGAAAATGGCCACGGTGAGGAAACCGAGCTAAGCTATTCCGGAGGCTGTTTGATAATGTTGGCAAAGCGCTGGCAACTGTCATAAGTTTTGACCATGTACATGGAGTCCTAGTTCATACTCGGCCAAAAGAATCCTGCTCTCACCGCTTTGTGTGCTAAAATGCGGGCTCTCGAGTGATATAATCACCCTCTTCT
>NC_081543.1:38093642-38096187 GCF_901000735.1 Corylus avellana | reverse complement strand
GAAGTTTGTCCACCTCCTCGGCAATTGCTATGTTTCTGTCAGGAGCAAATTTCCTTCGCTTCTGCTTTACTGGTTTAACTTCTGGATTAATGTTCAAGTGATGAACAATATCCTTGGGATCAATCCCTGGCATGTCTTCAAGAGACCATGCAAAAACTTTGAGGTTTTGCTGGAGAAACCGAACAAGGACTTCTCTAATCCTAGAAGTTAGTTGAGAACCGATCTTGACAACCTTTCCTTCAGCTATAGGTACATCAATTAATGGCTCAGCTGGCTCCTTTCTTAACTGCATTTTCCACTCGTCACCTAGATTGCCGATCGTCAAAAGGGCTGACTTTGGGCATTTCTTCAAAGACATATGGTAACACCTTCTGGCAACAACTTGGTCCCCCACAACTTCGCCGACTCCCTCAATGGTTGGGAACTTCACTTTCAAGTGGTAGGTAGAAGTAACCGCTCTCAATTGATTCAAAGCTGGACGACCGATGATCATGTTATAAGCTGATGGTCGATCAATGACCAAAAAATCCACCATAATAGTGGATTGCTTGGGAGCGGTCCCCGCAGTGACTGGAAGAGCAATTAACCCAATGGGTTGGACATGCTCACCTGCAAATCCTATCAATAGTGACAGGAAGGGTTTCAACTTCTCTTGGCCAATGCCCAATTGTTGAACAACTGTCAATTAAATAATATCAGCCGAACGTCCATTGTCCACCAACACTCAGTGAACGGCATGGTTAGCCACCGTTAGAGTTATCACCAATTCATCATCATGTGGCATCGAGACTTCTTTCCCATCTTCCTCCAAAAATGTTAGAATACTCGGTTCTTGTTTCTGGATTTTTTAGGGTTTTTCAAGCACGAGGATTTCTTCCATTCTTGCCTGTTTGGCGTAAGCCTTCCTCGCCAAGCTTGATTCTCCTCCACTAGCAAGGGCTCCCGAGATGGTGCGAATCTCGCCAATAATAGCTTGGTTCTGGGCATTCTGCTGCTGATTCTGCGAAACCCTCGGCTCATCACGCCTCTGCCTTTAGTTGCGTGATCGATCATTATTCTGTCCCAAATGCTGACCCTGACCATCTTGGGTGCTCTTCCCCTTGACATTTTCCTCAGCTAAGAAATTCAACTACTTTCCATTCCTCGGAAATTTTTCAATCTCGAACCGAAGACTGATACAATCCTCGGTTTGATGCCCATGATCATTATGATATTCACAAAACTTTCGAGTACTGCGGTTTTGGGGAAGAGACTTCATCCTTCCTGGCCATCGAAAGCTCGGATCCTTTCTAACTTCCATGAACACCTTATAAACAGTTGTATTCAGGGGTGTCCATCCCACATATTGTTGATGCTGATTTGGCCAAGGCGGTAGATCAACCTTCTTTTCCAGAATCTTAGGATTTTGGCGGTTCTTATTTTTCTTCTCTACAAAAACCCTCGGTTTTCTCATAACTGGATCAGCAACAGGCTTATTCTCGGCAGCTTAAGATTTCAGGAAGGCTGAGATAGTCTCTTCCTGGTTGATGAATTCCTCGGCCTTGCTATTGAATTGTCGCAAAGTTCCTATTTTTGGCTTTTTGGACAATTCGGCCATCAGAGGCCCTTCAGTCTGTATACCGTGCATCAATGCTGAGAGAATGGTTTGCTCGTCAGTACTTTCTACTGCCAGTTTCTCCCGATTGAATCGCAACAAATAATCCTTCAAGGTTTCGCCTTTTCCTTGCACAAGGGATAATAAATATGCTGGATTCTTCTTTCTTTTTCGAGCGGCAAGAAACTGACCTAAGAACTGCTGCCCAAGATAATCAAAATTATCAACAGATTTCGGATTCAAACTTCCAAACCAGTCTTTGGCGACTCCTTTTAAAGTTAAAGGGAAAGCTCGGCAAGCGATTTCGTCAAGAGTTTCATAAAGGATGATATAAGCTCGGAAACTTTCCATATGGTCGGACGGATTTCCACTTCCATCATATTCGCCAATCTGAGGAACCTTAAAACTACCAGGCATGGGAAACCTCATCACCCGATCAGTAAAAGGTAGATTGGTATGTTGCATTAGATCCTCGGTGGCAGACCAATTTTCTCGATTTTCAATTAAGAAAGCCATCTTTTCAAACTTCTCCTACAGATCTTTAACGTCTTTATGCACGGCAGCCTCCGCAGGTTTGTAAAGATGTGACCGAGCATGACGGGAATGACTATGGTGGGTTTTGGCGTGACTGGACTCGCCATGGTGTGACCTGCCACCAAGCTGTGAACTTTTGGCGTGCTCTCGCCGGTGAGTGTTTGCTTTGGTCTGAATAGTATGAGGATTCCCTCGTATTGAACTTCCAGCGTCTTGTTGGGTTGATTGATGCCGAGCTGATGGTGGTGGATCCCTAAAGGATTCCTCTCGCCTTCTCTTCTGTGCCGAATCTTTTCTAGGAGGCAGCCTAGAGACGATCTCTTCATTCTGCTTTCTCATAGCCTCAACAGATTCGGCTATTCGCTTCATGAAATCTACCATGACGGCTGCTTGAGGATTTGGATCGTGTGAGGTTTC
>NC_081543.1:38091614-38093542 GCF_901000735.1 Corylus avellana | reverse complement strand
AAATAAAAAATGAATATTTTTGTAAGGATTTTCAAATCTTTGGAGTTGTCATGGACCCCTAACAATGCTAACATAATGGTGAGTCCGCCCCTGAGTATATTGCAATTAATCATATTTAAGGAAATAAGTGATAAGAAAATATCTATATATTAAGAGTTCTTAACAGCCAAAGATATCAAAAAACACTAGAACATGAACATGAGTGATAAGTCAATACACGCCAAATAAAAGCAGGACAGACTCATAGTTGCAAAAAGCAGGACAAGTAAGGGTGGCGTGTAAAAGCGGCTAGTCACATTGCTTGGTCAGTGACTACCCGCTAATCACGCTTGGAGGCATTGGTTGGCTTGACTTGACTTGACTTGACTGGAGAGTTGAACAACGCGGTTTTTAGATTGTGGAAAATCTAACGTGAGAATAGAAAACGCTACAATACGGTCCACATATTTCGGAGGAAATTTAATGAGAAAGTGCATTCAAAGAAATGGAGAGGATCTTTTTCATTGCAGGCCAGCAGGGGCAAAATTAGAATATTTGATTTAGAGGGGCAAAATTTTAACAACAAAAAAAAAAAATCTTGGAGGGCAAAAATTAAATTTTAAAGGTATTAAATTTTTTTTTTTAGACCATCGCTTGGGGCTAGTCCCCCAACACAGGGGTAGTTCCGGAGGAATGCTACAATGCATTCTACCCACCATCTCCCCACATCTCTTCACCTTGTCATCTTGATTTTTTCAAAGAAAAAAAAAAAAAGCAGAAAGAGAAGAGATGGTGGGAGATGGCGGGTAGAACGAAGAAAAGCATATCTCGGTAGTTCCGCCCCTGGCTCCAGCACTCTATGAATACCCGTGAAATGCTTCAATGCATTCTGTGGACCATCTTTACCCCATCTTCTCCTTTTAATTTTTTTGGTTTTTTTAGTATCAAAAAGTTAAAGGGAGAAGATGGTGGGGAAATAGTCCACAGAATGCATTGAAGAATCCCTCATAAATACCCCATTGCTCCCCAACTTCTTCTCCTTTTCGTCCTCCTCCTTTTTATTAGTCATTGAGTTTAAATGGCTCAGCTAACAGCATTATTAGTTTCATTATTAACGCTTGTTCTATCAATATCAGGTAATAACAATAGCCCAATAGTGTAAAAAGCATACAAAGTTCTCACCTTTAATACAAATCTTTCGAACTCAAAAATTTCACTAACCAAGTTGTTTTTGTATAGGAGTAATTTCAACGACCTTCACAATAATAAACAAGTGCGAGTATACAGTATGGCCAGGCATTCTGTCCATCGGCCGTTCACCGGCAATGTCAACAACCGGCTTCGCGCTCCAAAATGGCGAGTCCATGACCATCACGGCACCGACCTCCTGGGCCGGTCGCTTCTGGGGCCGAACCAACTGCTCCCAAGACTCCACGGGCAAGTTCTCCTGCGTCACAGGTGATTGTGGCTCCGGAAAAATCGAGTGCTCCGGGAATGGCAGCGCGATGCCAGCGACCCTGGCCGAGTTCACGCTCGGCGGCGCGGGTGGGTTCGACTTCTTCGACGTCAGCTTGGTCGACGGGTACAACCTCCCTATGAAGGTCGTACCCGAGGGTGGGACCGATCAGAATTGCCCAAGCGTTGGCTGCCTGGCCGACCTCAACGACTCGTGCCCCTCGGAGCTGAAGGTCACTAGCGCCGACGCCGACGGGAACGTTGCCTGCAAGAGCGCGTGCATGGCCTTTAACCAGTCCAAGTACTGTTGCACTGGCGCGTATAGTTTTCCTAGCACATGCAAGCCGTCTAGATACTCTCAGATCTTCAAGAGCGCGTGCCCACAGGCTTACAGCTACGCGTACGACGATAAGACGAGCACTTTCTCATGCGCCTCCGCAAATTACACAATTAGTTTCTGCCCCACCCGTAAGTTCCTAACACCAGGTAAATTT
>NC_081543.1:38071641-38091514 GCF_901000735.1 Corylus avellana | reverse complement strand
CATCTGCAATCTCATTGCATATGCTGAAATCGCCGCAGACAGGATAACTCCCATTCGTCGTTGAGTTCAAATATAGGTCTTTTATCACTCTTTCCAGAATAAAGTTCCCGGATACATCCAACCGTATACTTCTTATATCTTCATTGGTGTAGTTACTACTAGGCCAAGTAATGTAGTCCCCATCAATCACGAATATATCAGCTAGAACACCAGTGAGTGAACTAATCCAGTATGGTTCCGACTCCTCTGTTACGATTAGTTCTTTCCGAGAAGCCAGATAATGCAGGGAGAAACGACCAGGAGCTGGGTCTTGGATACTTGTATTTGATGTTATTAATGACCATCCTGTCTTAGCGTCTTTAAGCTTCATTCCGGGCAAAAGAGTATCAGTAGGATAGTCGAAGCTTTGCCACAAAATATGTGAGACCGTGTTTGTGAGTACAAGATTACCTGTATTTAATAGCCTGGCATACGTATCTTTGCCACCTGAACTAGTGTGGGTCAGAACGTGCAACAATCTGCCATCGGATATTACAAGATTCCCATCCGAGTTGAAGGTAAGAATGGCAGAGGAATTTGGGAATGGGTGCTCCCTGTTTGCAACCCAAACTATATCGTCGTATGACCCGCCCCAATATGTATACTTATATATAACCAGGTAATGCTTGTTCGAGTTTTCTGGAGAAAAGAAACCAAGTCCGTAAATTTCATTGGCAGATACAATGGTCTCCGTGGTGTTTAGAGATTGGCCCGGCGAGATAGTATCACTATCAGTGAAGAAGGTAGCATTGGTGAAGTGCAAAGCAAGGCAGAATAAAAGCTAGTAGAATGACAAAAAGTGGAGGGTGTTTAGAGTAAATTTACCTGGTGTTATGAAGGGTGGCGCAGAAACTAATTGTGTAATTTGCGGAGGCGCATGAGAAAGTGCTCGTCTTATCGTCGTACGCGTAGCTGTAAGCCTGTGGGCACGCGCTCTTGAAGATCTGAGAGTATATAGACGGCTTGCATGTGCTAGGAGAGATATACGCGCCAGTGCAACAGTACTTGGCCTGGTTAAAGGCCATGCACGCGCTACTGCAGGCAACGTTCCCGTCGGCGTCGGCGCTAGTGACCTTCAGCTCCGGGGGGCACAAGTCGTTGAGGTCGGCCACGCAGCCAGCGCTTGAGCAATTCTGACCGGTCCCACCCTGGGGCACGACCTTCATAGGGAGGTTGTACCCGTCGACCAAGCTGACGTCGAAGAAGTCGAACCCACCCGCGCCGTCGAGCGTGAACTCGGCCAGGGTCGCTGGCATCGCGCTGCCATTCCCGGAGCACTCGATTTTTCCGGAGCCACAATCACCTGTGACGCAGGAGAACTTGCCCGTGGAGTCTTGGGAGCAGTTGGTTCGGCCCCAGAAGCGACCGGCCCAGGAGTTCGGTGCCGTGATGGTCATGGACTCGCCATTTTGGAGCGCGAAGCCGGTTGTTGACATTGCCGGTACATAGGGGTCGGACAGAATGCCTGGCCATACTGTATACTCGCACTTGTTTATTATTGTGAAGTTCGTTGAAATTACTCCTATACAAAAACAACTTGGTTAGTGAAATTTTTGAGTTTGAAAGATTTGTATTAAAGGTGAGAACTTTGTATGCTTTTTACACCATTGGGCTATTGTTATTACCTGATATTGATAGAACAAGCGTTAATAATGAAACTAATAATGCTGTTAGCTGAGCCATTTAAACTCAATGACTAATAAAAAGGGGGAGGAGGAGGATGAAAAGAAGAAGAAGTTGGGGGTTGTGGGGATCCAAATATCTTCTTCTCCAAAAGATAATATGAGGGAGGAGAGAGAGTGTATGGTGAGATTTTTAAGAGTTGGAAGCAATGGGGTATTTATAGAGTGCTGCAGCCAGGGGCGGAACTACCCCTGGCTTGGACTCAGCCCAAGCGGTGGTCCAAAAAAAAAAAAAAAATTAAATACCTTTAAAATTTAATTTTTGCCCTCCAAGATTTTTTTCTCTAAACCAAATATTCTACTTTCGCCCCAGCTGGCTTGCAATGAAAAGGGATCTTCTCCATTTCATTTGAAATGAAGAGTTCCGGTTAGTGCATTTTAAGAGGCTAAAATTGTCTAAATATTTTTGAGACAACATTTTTTTGGACAATATCACCCCCTCAATACACTAACTAGACACTCCATTTCAAACAAAATGGAGAGGATCCTTTTCGCCTGCAATGTATCAGCAAGGAAACAAACTGGGGAAACAAAAAAAAAGCAGCAGGGAAAAAAAAAAAAGAAGGTAAATTATTATAGGGGTCATATTTGTATCAGGCAGCTATGCAATGGTCTTTGTAGTTAATTTGCACACACAATTATATAAATACTCTTTGAATATCATTTCTTGAAGTAGTACACATCAAACTAAAAATATATAAAATACATATAAAATCATAAAAAGTGGGCAAAAAAGGCAAATATATCCATCTATGATACCATAAAGAAATTAAAAGGTTCAAATCAAATGCCAGGATCCACGGAAATTGCTGAAATAAGAGGACCATAGACTCCTATATACGGGATAGCAGTTGTCCCCTTCCCAGCTCAGTAGAAACGGATCTCTAAGGTATCATTAGTCACGGCAACAGTAAAAAAATTTATTATTGCCTTACCCACTCCACCATCCTCCCTTACAATGTTGAAATCCTTCCATACTAGCTCTCCCTGCAATATTCTAATCCATTTATGTCAACCATTTCATGCTACCAGCTGCTTGAGTAAATGAAAGTGGAAGTATATTGTAATAATTACCTGAATGTAAATATCAAATATACGCCTTCCCAAGTTGCTATAGTTTTTATCATCAGTGAATACTATCTCTGCAAAATGGAGGTTTACTTTGTAATTTCCATTTTCCAAACAAAAAGCATAAGAAGTAAGAGAGAGTTGAATAGAAAATTTAACAACAGGCTCTATTGGTGGCTTGAATGAAGTAAATCCCCTATCACTTGTCCATAATTCTCATGCCTTAAAATTCCACAAAAAAAAAAAAAAAAGGAAAATTACAGGATGTTTGAATGATGGTAAGTGATTAAATAAATAATTTTCTATTAGCTTAAGCTTTTGAAACCATTAATACGTTCTATACTATACTTCGTGTTCTAAATTTCAAAAATGGAGGACTAATTTTGTTTTAATAACGATAAATGCATATTTTCTGAACAACTCCCAGCTTTGAATCAAAGTAAATAAGTGTTTCCAATTTTTAGAACAAATGATGCAAACAAGATACTTATATATCCAATCAGATGGAGAGAGTCGGTTTGATAAAAACCAGTATTCTTCCTACCACTCACAATTTCCAACAATAGTACGCAAAAACTAAAGACATCGGATTTGATTGAAAAGAGGCCTTCCAAATTAAAGCATATTTAGGGAACATATAACCATTGTGCACCATCATCAAGTTAAAGATATGAATAATTGCAAGTTTTATCTTTTTACTAAATATAACCTCACTAACGCAAATAACATATCTTTTTGACTTAAAAGCTCTATTTTTCAAACACAATCTCAAACAAGCTCTAAGTACTAAAAGAAATTTTTAAGCTCCCTTAGAACATGTTTGGATTACGTTGGGAAATAGAGGTTTTAAAGTTAAAAAAAGCTTTTTAGATTTTTTTCACTTTTCCCAAAAGTGCATTTTGACAATTTTAAGAGTAAAAAAAAAAAAAAAAAAAAAAAAAAAATATATAGAAATACTTTTGAAATTTCTTTTTCTTACTAAATATATCAGTTTTTTAGGTACTAAAAATACTTTTTAAGCTTACTAATGCAAAGAGCGTATTTGAGATTACGTTGAGAAATATAGCCTTTAAAGCCAAAAAAGAGTTTTTCAGATAAAAGCTTTATTTTTAAACTTTTCTCAAAAATGCGTTTTTGAATTTTTTTTAGAGGAAAAAAAGGTCAAAGAAGTTGTTTTGAATTTTTTTTACCAAACAGACCAATTTTTTGTTTGGTACACCATTTGTTATGCTAAAAGTACTTTTTAAACTCTCTAACGCAATTTCAAAATATTACAGTCGAATAATGCTATAAGTTACTCTTGTGTCTCTCTTGTGTGACTCTAAAAATGATGTAGCTTTTAGAATTAGCGTTGAGCTTAATTGTGATTGATTACTATTGAATTTTCAAATGATGATTTTAAAAGTCATCTCATTTTTTGAGTAATACAAAAAGGACACGAGATAAACTTTTAGCATTACTCGACGCTAGTCTCATAAGTAATACTACAAGTACCTTTTGTGTCTCTTCAAAAATAATGTGACTTTTAAAATTACTATTAAAATTTAATAATAATTTTAAAAGTCAAGTCAATTTTAAGAGACACAAAAATAATAAAAGAACTACAATTAGCATTGCTCTAGTCTCCTAATGAAAACAAGTCAACTCGACTTATGGTAAGCAGGTGGCATTCTTATCAAGACAATAAATGCAAAGCCAATATTCGACGTGGCAAATTGATTTTCACACACATACCTCTCCACACATTAACTTTTGCAACGACTTTGCCTAAAACTGGTACACATATACATTTCTTCGTATTAAATTAGGAAATTCTTAGGATATTAAGAATTCAACGTTAATTTATTTCCTCAACAATCGTTATCATATTTATTCAATTCATATTTTATAAGTGATAAACTGATATGATTAAATCTAAATCATTTAATATGAAAATAATATTTGAAATTTTAAGAAATATACTCAGTAGAATACGTTTGGAATTTATAGGCAAAGTGGATCCTCCATATAATATGTTACATATTACGTATACGTCGTATTACTTTTAAAAAAATATCACAGGTATACATGATTTTTTTTCTTTTGAGGTAAAATTTTTAGACTTTCATTAAAATCATGAAGAAACAATATTTTTCATGAATACTAGATTATTAATTTTCCATTCAAACTTACTCCAATATGTATAAGGTATATCAATTTAATAGACTGATTTGAAAGAAATTCATCTAAATCAATTTAAAAGAAACTTAACTCTGTCCCTTTTTATTTTTTATTTTATGAAACTAATAATATGATAAAAGTCTTCCTCCTAAATCCTTCATTATACCATCCATTTCTCTTAGGATATAAACCTAATTATAAAGACTCTCCCCTCCCCACCAACACCCCCCACTATATATATATATATATATATAAACTCTCCCCTCTCCAGCTCCCCTTATTAAAAAAATATGCGAGTGGCCTAAAAGGTATATAATTTTTTATTGATTATTGATCAGTGGGTCACATTTTCATTTTCTAGCAATAAATGTAAAAGCTTCATTTTCTATTCAACGACATCATTTTCCAGGGTCTACGTTGAGAAAGTCTAGAGAAACTTGTGGTTACAATAATTTCCAAATAAAAAGGGCACCCGGAATGAGTAGCTGACTCATCGTAATCGTAATCATTTCGTTTTCCAACAATAACGACTCCTTGAGGAATTATCTCCTTAATTTCAAGAGATGTATTGTTGATTCAATTTTGGTAATCGGTTTAATTTGAAAAAGGAGGTTGAGCACTGCTGGAATGCTTTATATTCAATACAGAATAATCCATTTCTCAGTCTCAATTCCATTCATTTACAATTCAATACACCATTGAAATCAATACGTACAATAACCAGTAAAACTGTTACAAGTGGTATATTCAGCTTTTTATCAAACATCTTCTTTGTTCCACAATATGATGAATATTATTAAATAATTATTAGCTGGAATATCACAAAATTGCCTAATTGCCTCTTTTTGTTCTTGTATTTACGATTGAATAGTTGTTTTTTTTTTTTTTTTTAGACAAGGCTTTCTTCTTCTTTCGAGCTTCACTCTTTTTCCAACTAATCGACGAACACTACTACTCTACCCTCACAAATTACTAATTAATTACTAATTGTTACAATGACTTAACTATGCATAAAATTAACTAAAAAAAATAAAATAAAATTCAGAGTCTGAAAACCGTGTTGTTTGGACTCTCCAGTCCAAATAATTTTTCATGAGTCAAAAAGATGATCATGCCAATAATCTTTAATCAGTACCTTTAAACAAAGCTTGCTTTACGTGAAACACGCCAGAGAGAATTTAGAGGAGGCTTTTTTCTTTTTCTTTTGGGGTTAATTTTGGTGTCCTGTTATCGGCTTATTTTTATCCGGTTCTTTTCTATGCGGTGGATTGAAGAAGTTCCGGTTGCATCTACCCAAGTATTTCTTTCCCATTATCCACTGAAGCTTTTGATCTTTGATGTGAATTTTACTGCCTGTCAATAAAATTTAAAAGGGAATCGCCTGTTTTGTCTCTATTTTTTTTTTCAAGATATATTATCCACTGTTGCTAAACAATTAACCCCTCTCATTTTGCACTCCATTTCTCACTTTCATCCCAAGAAAAAATGGATAATTACTGGCTTTGCATAGGTCCCGTAAGAGTACCAAAAACAAGTGGGAAGAAAAAACTTGACAAGGTTACAACTTAGAAAATGTTTCTAGTTTCATCAAAACTTACACACATAAGTCTATCAGCTAATTTTCCAGGAGGCGTAGAAATTGAAGTCTCGAGTCTATTAACAAATTTTACGTAGTCATGAAGAAGGTTAAACCTTACTCATCTAACTGATACAATGGTCATTAGGATGCTGCTGCTTCAAAACTTCAGCGTATTCTGCATAGTTTGATGAAAAGCAGACCTATGTTCATCGTGTACATGTCCTGAAAAATGTGGTGCTTGTTCTTGGATCCAGTTTCGGGTTTAGAGTTCGACCTGGCTGCAATTTCTCATGAGCTTTCTTATGAAAAATGTGGAGATTGTAGTCTTTAATTTCTACTTTCTGGTTAAATTTTCCACACGACTGAACCGTGTTGTTTCGACTCTCCAGTCAAGCTGTCCTGCAGTGACTTGTATTTCAACAACTCAAGCGGTGCCCCAGATTATAGGACAAAGTCCATTTGTTGAGCCAAATTATAAATTCTACAAAGAAATTATAGAATTTCTTCATTCTACATGAAGTTTGTAATAGAGGTACATTATAGAATTAACGTTCAAACTCAAAACTTTAGCTTCTATATTAAATCATCAATTATTCAAAACTTAAACGGATAGAAAACATTAAATTTATTCTTTTAATTAATATTCCAACTTACTTGAAGCCTTTTATACGTTTATGATTTGTCTCATTTCTTAAAGGGGTCACTAGTCCACGTTAAACTTGTCCCATTAGGATCACATATCAATCAACTTTAGGTTGTCTGTATGCTTTTCTGTAGAATGTGGAATGTGGTTGTCTGTAGAATGTGGAATGCTTTCCCATTAGGATTACATATCAGTCAACTTTGTTTAAGAGCTAAAAGGTTGTCTGTAGAATATGGATCCTTGATTAAACTTAAAGTTCTTTGAGAGCAAGCTGAAAATGATAGAGATATTAATACTTCTTCATTTCTTAGCACGTGTTTGACTAAATTTGTGAATGTGGTAGCTTGATTCATTGTTGATTGTCTTGGTTTCAATGCTTTTCCCCTTTTGTCTCTAACCTTATTTTGTTTCTTGGATGTGGAGTGGAAAATCAATTGAAAAAATAAATAAGAAAAAAGAGAAACTATACTTAATCTCCTCAATTTACAACCTCATTTGCAATGTCCTAATTTTTTTTTAATTTAGTGAATGTACCCTACCGATTTACCAAACGAGTTGCCATGTGCCCTTTTTGCCATAAAAAGACAAAAATACTCATAAACGTTCCAAAAAGATAAAAACGCCCCTAAAATCTAAAGCAAAAAAAAAAAAAAATTGGTAAAGTCCACATACCCCCCCTAAAACTATTACTCAATTGACAATATCCCCTAAGACTAGTAAAAAGACAAAAATGCCCCTGTATATATTTCTCAATGAGACAAAAATACCCCTATAAATAAAAAAAACAAAAAAATTTAATTTAAAAAGAACAATTTAAAAAAAAATTTAAATGAAAATTTTTAATTTTTTAAAACGAATATATTTTTTTTAAAATGGAAATTTTTATTTTTCAAAATTTTTTTTTTTTTTTTTTTTTAATTTGGTTTTCGAAAACGAAATTTTTTATTTTCTTAAACGAAAATTGTTAATTTTTATAAGGGTAAAGTCCACTTAACCCTCAAACTATCACCCCAATAACAAACTACCACCAACTATTAATTACTACAATTTACCGCCCAAATTACCAAAACAATGACAATGTACTTCCTACTGCTAGCAAAATGACAAAATTACCCCTATAAAATTTTCAATAAGACAAAAATGCCCTTAAAAATTTGCAAAAAAAATTAAATTTTAGTATTTTTGTTTTTATTTTAGTAAGGGTAATTTTGTCATTTTTAAGAAATTGGAGGTACATTGTTATTGTTCTGGTAGTTTGGGGGGTATATTGTTGCAATTAATAGTTTGGGAGGTAGATTGTCATTGAAGTGGTAGTTTGAAGGGGTTAAGTGAACTTAATCCTCCCCCCCAAAAAAAGACCTAACTCACATCTACGCCATGGGTGAGTTAGTTTTACTGAATTCTTTTTTTTTTTTTGGCCTTTTCTTTTTTGGATTTTTAGGGGTATTTTTGTCTTTTGGAGGGTAAATGAGGATATTGCAACCTTAATGGTAGACTAGTAGGCACATTAACTAACAGTCTAACACTACAAAAATAAGACCATGAATATAAATATACCAACAAATTCTAGTTCACAGAATGAGCGATGAGAAAATTTTGAACACGAGATTGGAAGATTACGGAATACCTATTACCCCACTTGGAGTGGAGTTCAAGAATCAAAAGCTGCTCTTGTGGGGTACGATTTCCACGCCTTTTATATCTGGTATTAGATAATTTAGCCCATCTCAATCTGTCAGTTCTCTTCAACCCTTAAAACAGAGAAGAAAATGGTTAACAAAATGGCTAATTAATAATCAAATTGCTACATGTTGTATTACTAATAATAAGCAGCTACCTGAACGTTTTGCAAGCAAATTCAAACGGCCCTCACCTTGATGAGTAATATAATGAATGAGCAATTTCACTAAGCAGCTCCCCTGCTTTTGGGATTAATCCCGTGCACGCCTTGGCAATGAGATACATTTCATTGGTTGCAGCGGGTTGAACAACTTCTGGTACTTGCATCCGCCTCAAGTATTTCTTTCCAGTATCTGTTGAAGCTTTTGATTTTTTGATATAATTATTAATTCCTCTCATTCGGCATTCCATTTCTCACTTACATCCTCTATTTTTGGTAGTACAGTTTTTTTTTTTTTTTTTTTGTGACATAATTTTTGGCTGTAAAGTTAAAACTTGAGAACAAAGACAAAACAATACCAGAATCTAAAACAATTATTCGCCGTCTATACATGCACTCTAGAAATGCAATGTAACATCTTTCTAAGAAAACATTGTATTAGTATGTGTTGAGTCCCATGATAAATGCGTATTAGGTCGAATTGGACTATATAAGTGATTACAATGAACCCCAATTGTGATTAGTCCTTTTGGATATGAAGTGGCCAGTGCATCGTATATCATGACACTTTTTCTACAAACTATTCACAGAAAAGTGCTATAGAATAACCACAATACATTTATTAGATAGAGTTGTTACACTTAACCTAAAATTGACTATTCAAAACTAAGATTTTTTCATCGGGAGGCTAGGTACAACCTAATTTTGATAAGGATCCCTTCGTTCCATCCTTATCTACTAGACTGTCATGGCGTAAAAGAACGGCAATTTCTCATGAATTTTCCTATGAAAAATGTGGAGATTGTAGCCTTAATTTTCTACTTTCTGGTTACATTTTCCACACGATTGAAATCGTGTTGTTTTGACTGATCTCCAGTCAAGCTAGCTGTCGTGCGGTGACTTGTATTTCAACAACTCAAGCGGTGGCCCCATTCCTTGGTTGTTTTTGTGGTTCTCTTGTCTTGTGACCCCACCTTTTGTCTCTCTTTGGCTTCCCTGAGAAGTTTTTGGCTGAACCATTTTTACAAGGGGACCCATTCGATATTTTATTTATTTATTTATTTATTTATTTATTTATCGATGAATATAGGCGTAGTATATGTTGGGTCATGAAACAGCTGAGTTAGGTCCATTAAGCTATTCTTCGGCCCATCCCTAAAGCTCGATTATTTTTACTGTTCAAAATAAACTCATGTTCAGCAGACTTAAGCTTATATAAATTATATTATCGACACTCGGTTATTAGGCTCGGTTAGCCAAGCCTGAGGCAGGTACTGAGTGTTACCCTCAGGAAATAATAAACATATCTGAATAAATATCCTATTTGATGTTCCCCGATATATTGTTGACACGTGGACCCCTTTTCAGGAAATGGAAAACTTGTTACTTTGACTTTATCTTGCTTTTAAAATTATCCCTTGGCTTTCAATATTAAAATCAAATTGAAAATCGAATTGGGTTAAATTAATCAATTCGGGTCTTTGAATTAGGTTGGATGAGATGGAAAATAATTGAATTTAGCCCACTTAATTACTCACTTTCTCTTATTTAGTGAGCCACTTTTAAAAAGAATTAAACATCAAACTTTTTACATCTTTTTTTACTTTAGCTAAATATTCTTTTGATAAAACTTCACTTAACCCCTCTAAACTTTCGGCACTTTTGTAATTATCTTACAAAGTTCAAAACTTTCAATTTAATTTATACAACTTTAAAATTTTTGTAATGTCATCCCTCTGGATTTTTTGTTAGGAACAAAAAATCCTAACATAGGCCTTGAATATTTCGAAAATACCCATGTTTTAGTTAAGGTAATTTTGTTATTTTATAAATTTTGCAAGGATAAAAAAGGTTATTTCACTCATTTGTCGTATGACTTAACCCAAATCCTAACTAGATGGGTGACATTGTAAACTTTTTAAAGTTTGATACACTAAAGTGATAATTTTTTAATTTTATGATGTAAAAGGGATAAAAGCTGAAAGATTAAGTGTGAAGTTTCATCTATTCTCTTTTAATTTTTTATTTGTTATTAGGAGATGAGATAGAAAAAGAAAATTAATATATAGGCTTAAAAAACAAATTAAATAGCTTTCAATTTTTTGCTCTTGGTATTTGAAGAGTTTGCCTAGGAGCTTTCAAAATGAGCTCTTCAAATTTTTTCTAAATTTAACTATAAAAATCTAGTTTAGTTGATTTAGTTAGTTGCTTTTCAAAACCGCGTAATATTAAACTCTCTAAATATTTGTTTATTTTAACTAAATATTATATTTTATTGATGAAACCAACTTTTGGCTATTTGCATTAAAAATCTACTTTAGTTGAAAGGAAAAAAGTAGTATGAAAGAGAAAAAATATTTAAAAATAAATAATTTTCACTTTCGAACCGTTTATATTTAGAGAGCAATATTATCAACTAGAGTTAAATTTGTTAAATGACATTTTTTTTATGAATTTTTTAAATTTGAAGAATGATCTAAAAGTAGCTTGAATTAATTAAGTGCTTGGCACAATCCAAGTAGAAGTGGGATTGCACTGGCCGACCCAACTCTCTCCTTGTTGAACTGCAAAGCAAGGCAGAATAGAAGCAAAAGGGAAACAAATTAAACAATAATGAGGTAGCACAATCCAAGTATATGTAGTGTTCTTGGATCCTCTTTCGGGTTTAGAGTTCGACCCGGCTGCAATTTCTCATGAGCTTTCCTATCAAAAATGTGGAGATTGTAGACTTTTCTACTTTCTGGTTACATTTTCCACACGTCTGAAACCGTGTTGTTTCGACCCTCCACTCTCCAGTCAAGCTAGCTGTCGTGCGGTGACTTCTACTTCAACAACTCAAGCGGTGGCCCCATTCCTTGGTTGTTTTTGTGGTTCTCTTGTCTTGTGACCCCACTTTTTTTTCTCTCTTTGGCTTCCCTGAGAAGTTTTTCGCTGAACCATTTTTACAAGGGGACCCATTCGATAATTTATTTATTTATCGATGAATATAGGCGTAGTATATAACCACGTAATGCTTTGTCAAGTTTTCCGTGGAAAAGAAACCATGTGCGAACCTTCGGTTGGCAGATACAAGGTAGTCCGAGGTGTTTACTGATTGTCCTGGTCGGAAGATAGTATCAGGGAACCTTCCGTTGGCAGATACAAGATAGTATCAGGGAAGGTAGCATTAGTGAAGTGCAAAGTAAGGCAGAATAATAGCAGGAGGGAAGCAATAAGAGGGGAAATTATTATTATAGGGCTCATATTAGTAGGCAGCTAATAGCTATGCACACACGCAGGCATATATGGTGTTCTTGGATCCTGTTTTGGGTTTAGAGTTCAACCAGGCTGCACTTGTTAGAAAAATAAGAGAAACGGAAACTCTAAATTGTTCTTAAAGTGTGTTATAAATATCACTTTTCTTAAGAAATTATTTACTCCCACAAAAAATGGTATGCAACAGAATGGTAACAACAAATATTTATTCAGGATACAATTAGGGGCGGAGCCACCCATTGGTTTGGGGGGCAACCCCCCAAGCCATAGGGTGGTCCAAAAACATTAATAAATGAACTTTTGCCCCCCCCCCTAAGAATTATTTTTGTTTTTTTAAAAAAAAATTTTGCCCCCAAACTAAACATTTTATTTCCACCCCCGGATACAATGAAGCCCAAGACACTTATGTAGTTTAGTTGCGTTTTGCACAATCCAAACTAAACTCAAATACCTTCAAATTTTATAGATCTTCCAAGAGACAGAATCCGATAATTGTTAAAGTAAAGGAAAAAAAATCTTAAGAGTATAGAAGGGATAATTATTTGTGTTTTTCAAAAAATTAAATTGTAGATATATTTTTGCAATTAAACTGTTATTTAATAATAACGGTTAGATCTTAATTATTTAATCACAATCATTAGATCAAAGTTAATTTGATCTTATAATTAACTTTAATTACAATCCAGTAAATCCAACCATTGGGTCTACCTACGAAACATCATATAGTTTAGATCATACTACTAGATTGAATGATCCTGACCACCCAGAAATGAATGGCCAAGATCAGATCGTTCTGAGCTCCAATGCTTTGTGCCAAGTGCGGCACTAGCAGAGTAATGCTACAAGTCTTTATTGAGTCCCTCCAATAATCATCAATCACAAGTCCAATGATGATTTTTATAGTCACATCATTCTTATAATTAACTTTGGACTCCTCCATTAGTTTTCATCGTTAAACTCAAACGGTTTGACTTTTTTTGCCCATTATACCCCCACGTTAAAACTACGCCGTTTTGGGTCTCAAAACTATAACACCCACCCAACTCAAAACAACATCATTTTGAGCATTAATTTTTTTTCTTTAAACAACAAAAAGCAAAATATTTTTTTAAAAAAAAAAATTGGGGTGGCGGCCACCCCCATGGCTAATCTCGGGGTGGTCGAACCACCCCATAGCCAAGGGGGTGGTCCGGCTGCCCCCAAAAGGCCGAAAAAAACAACGAAATGGCTTTAGGGCTTTTAGGGGTGGCCGGACCACCCTCTTTTGAGTGCACTTTCTCATGAAATTTCCTCCAAAATATGTGGACCGAATTGTAACCTTTTCTACTTTCATGTTAGATTTTCCACAATCTAAAAACCGCGTTGTTTCGATTCTTTAGCCAAGTCAAGTCATGCGTAACCAATTGCCTCCGAGCGCAATTAGCTGGTAGTCACCTCAGCCGCTGACCAAGCATTCAAGCAATGTGACTACCCCCTTTTACACGCCACGCCTTACTTGTCCTCCTTGCATTTGGTGACCTCAAAACACCACCGCAAAGCCGCGATAAGCATTTGGAACTCCTTTCTGTTCATTGACTTATCATTCATGTTCTAATCTTTTTTGATATCTTTGGCTGTTAACAACTCTTAATATATAGATATTTTCTTATCACGTATTTCCTTAAAATATGATTAACTACAATATAATCAGGGCGGACTCACCTTGTCTGTTAGGGGGTCCATGACAACTCCAAAGATTTGAAAATCTTTACAAAAATATTCATTTTTTATTTTATAGCCCCCGCAAATGGCAATGATTTGAACTTTTCTTTTTAGTCTAACTGCCAGACTTATTAAGAGCTTATTTGAAATTGTGTTTGAGAAATAGAACTTTTAAATCAAAAAGAGTTTTTGGGCAAATGCTTCATTTTTAAGCTTTTGTCAAAAGTGTTTTTTTTTTTTTTGTTTTTGTTGCTATTTTTAGACATCTTTGATCATTAAAAACGCTTTTAATTTTTTTTACCAAACGAGTACTTTTTTCTTCAAACGAATTCTTTGAGTATTAAAATCACTTTTAAGCCCCTCAAACGCAATCTCAAACAAGCCCTATTTTTAAGAGCCTGTTTGGAATTGTATTTGAAAAATAAAGCTTTTAAGTCAAAAATTTTATTTTTAAGTTTTACCAAAAGTGTGTCTTAACAATTTTTTGAATAAAAAAAAAAAAAACTTTTAAAATTCTTTACCAAACAGGTACCAAACAGGCCAACTTATATTTGGCATGACTTTTTCGATATTAAAAGTACTTTTTAAACTCTCAAACACAACTTCAAACATTCCCTAAACCATTAACCATTAAATGACCAAATTTTCTATCTCAACTTATGTCATCTTCGCTCTAAAAAGGAAAAAGAAAAAAATAAAATAAAAATTATGTCATCCTCTAAGATGGCAACGTCAAACCTGAGGCTAGGTCAGCCACCACAAAATAGAGGACATAGTACCTCTTTTGTGTTGTGAAAACAGAGCTTAAAACAACCACTGTGAAAAACAGAGGTCCTGTAAGAGTACCAAAAACAAGTGGGAAGAAAAAACTTGACAAGCTTACAACTTAGAAAATGTTTCTAGTTTCATCAAAACTTACACACATAAGTCTATCAGCTAATTTTCTAGTAGGCGTAGAAAACAAACAAATTCCTTCAATGTATCATTAAAACAAACAAAAATTCCTGACAGTCAAAAAGATCTGCCTTTCCAGCCTTGCTTCCAACGAACAGAGGTGTATTTTAGTGTTGTAGACCACATCAGCTGTTAAAGCTTTCCTACAAGTTTTGTGATTTCTTACATTAATAAACAGTGAAGGACTCCCACGTTGAACATCAAATTAGCCAATATAACATTTCTCTTATGAATAATCAATAATAATTTTGGATATGAAGTGGCTACTGCATGCTTGATCATGACACTTTTTTCTACAAAATAAGTCTAATTCACTGCATTTTCTTGAATATCATTACAAATTGTTAGTCTTAACGCAAAATTGACCAGTCACGTTTACAAACAAGTCTTTCAATTTGTTCATCAGTGTTGTAACAAGGACCAAGGTGTGTTCTGTTGCAACTACTGAAATGTTGCAGAAATATTTGAGGTTCCTATATATATTAGTTTTAATTACAACTTTCAAGTGAAATAATATAAACACTTCTAATTTCATTACAGAGACGAAAACTAATATCTACGGACTATTTAATAAGATTAACCACAAATGCATGCATTCTTCTTTGAATGCCAATTGCGAGTAGATCTTTTCATGATACATATCAGAACCCTACTACCACATTATGTGGCTAAAGACCCAAAATAAACAAAGCCCAGCTGGCTCTGTTAAGTGGGTTTTGAGATAAAATAGGAAGAAGAAAAGTGTATGAATATGTTTTTTTGATGGTTTACTAGGATAGTACGATGCTTTTGGCCGGATTTTCAAATGTTATCGGCCTTCCATAATTGAAACAGTTGCACCATTCAGAGAACATATTTGTGACCTACTGTTAATTGAGTTTGCCATCGCCATACCATTCACATTCAAGAAAGCAGGTTCCTTGGGATAAGGTAGAACTGTAGTTTCATTGCTAAGCATTGCGACAACATCAGACATAGTAAGCCTATCCGCTACACTTGCTTGAAGACAAAGCAGAGCTATGTTAACATGTCTCAATACCATCTGCATAGAGGATATATCATTAAGTAGTGGATCCACGAAGTCGGATCCCCTATCATTTGTCCATAATTCCCATGCCTTCAAATCCAAGGAAAAAGGAAAATTAGAGGATGTTAGAATGCTGGTTCATGATTAAATACATAATTTTTTATTAGCTTGAGCTTTTGAGACTAGTAGCACCCTCTATACTCTACTTAGCGCTCTAAAATTTCAAGAACAGATGACTAATTTTGCTTTAATAATTAATGATGAATGCACATCTGTTCAACAACTCCCCACTATGAATCAAAGTAAGTAAGTGTTTTAAATTTCTACAACAAACACATGCAAATAAGATACTCACATATCCAATAAGATGGAGCCAGTAACTTTGATAAAAACCCGTATTCTTCTTGCCACTTACAATCTCTAGCAATAAGACGCCAAAACTAAAGACATCGGATTTGATTGAAAATAGACCTTTCAAAGCATATTCAAGAGACATATAACCACTGTACACCATCAAGTTAAATATATTAGTAATTGCATGTTTTATGTGTATGTCTACACATGTATACTATTATGTTGATTTTTATAATTCAAAAGTTTCCTTTATATTACTTACTAAGTGCCAACAATCCTATTTGTATTTGCTTGTGATTCATTTCCTCCAAATATTCTTGCCATTCCGAAATCTAATATTTTGGGATTCATATCAATGTCCAACAAAATATTGTTAGGCTTTAAGTCCTTGTGAATAATCCTTGACCTGGAATACTGATGAAGATAAAGAAGTCTTTGAGCAATTCCTTCAATGACTCCAACACAAGTCCTCCAATCTAATATCATGCGCTTCTTTTCATCTGCTTTACGTATATGAGTAAATTAACAATTAGTGAGATACATGCAAATGACCATAAAAATCAAATAAAAATATATATATCAAAATTGGAGATATTACAAACCAAAGAGGAAGAAATCCAAGTTTTTATTGGGCATATACTCGTAAACTAATATCTTTTCATCTCGTTCAATGCAACAACCCAAAAGTCTAACAAGATTCTTGTGTTGAAGCTTGGCTATGAGCATTGCTTCATTTTTAAGCTCCTCCCAACCTGTCCAGATCTTTTTGAAAATCTTTTTACAGCTACCTCGTCACCTTTTAGTAATATTCCCTGCAATTATTTTTTGTTGTGAAAGATACTAAAAATAATAAAAAAAATAGTAAGCTACATTCATAAGAAATCCATTACCAATGATAAAGACTAAAACCTTTTTAACTCTAAAACAAACAACCCATTTTGAGCAACAAGAACAGGATGCAAAACATTTTGTTGTAGCGGAATCTCTGGTCCTTGAGCCAAGACTAGAGATCGACATTCCCGATTCGGGCCTAAAAAACGTCGATGCATTGACACCTCTAGAGTCTTTGAGCAAGACTATAATATAGCATATTGGGACAAAACTCAACTCAAAAGCTTAAGCCTATGAGTTTAAGGACAACTATGTATACTATACAAACCACCTAACTTGTGATATTTCACATGTGCATACTCAATATCAACTATTAAGTGATTGACAAACATATACTATCTAATTACATATAAGACTAGCACACGCCAAGCAAAATTTTATCTTCCAATGGCTTACACAATAAAAGTTTATTTGAATTGGTATTCTGAGTGGCTTCATAGTATACACAACAACAAAAGTGACATGTGCCTGTTTGTGCTTGTTAACATGGAAAGGTTTAGCTGGCAAACTGTCAACCTTTTACATACATTCCATATCCAAAGCATTGTGTTTAGGTACATTGAAGCATACCTTGTAAACGGATCAAAAACCACCTTCTCTAAGCTTATTTGTAGCTGAGAAATTATCAGTTGCAGCACAAACACTTGCAAAACTGATTAATGGCATTTGGACTTCTCTTTTCCTACTATCTCCATCCTCTGAATTTTGCCTTTTGGGTCATGCCCAAATCTAAAAGTAACAAATCCTCCCCTGCATTTTAAAACAACACAAGTTTAAGGATATATAGATTGCTAAAATAACGTTGTGAACCATTCTTTACTCACCCTTAGCTTCCTTCTAAGCTTTCTCCTCGTCACATAATAAACGAAAAGGCCCAATGTAACAACCACTATGAATAATGAAGAATATTATTCGTGTAGAACATGTAGTCCGTACATGTAGAATATAACCAAGCAATGGTTGATCGAATTTTCTGTAGAAAAGAAACCAAGTCGGAACGTTCCATTGGCAGATTGAATGTACTCCGAGGTGTTTAGTGATTGGCCTGCTCGGTGAGAATCAGTGGTGGTAGCATTGTTGAAATGAAAAGCAAGGCAGAATAAAAGCAGCAGGGAAGCAATAAGAGGGGAAATTCTACGGCTCATGTTTGTATCAGGCAGCACAGTTCTGCTCTTTCTCATGAGCTTTCCTATGAAAAATGTTTTGAACTTTCTCGTTAGATTTTCCACGCGTCAAAGGTCGAAATTATTGTTTCAACTTTCTAAAAACCGTGTTGTTTCCACTCTTCCAACTGATACATTGGCATTTCAATATGGTTTTCTGCTGAGCTTCACTCTTTTTCCAACTACTCTACTCCCACAAATTACTAATTGTTACAATGCCCAGTAAATTTTCTGAGCACAATAACTTAACAATGCATAAAATTAACTAACAAAAAAAATAAAATTCAGAGTCTAAATACCGTGTTGTTTGGACTCTCCATTCCAAATAATTTTTCATGAGTCCAAAAGATGATCATGCCAATAATCTTTCATGGGTACCTTTAATCCTTTTCAAGCCACCTAAATCCTCTCGCCTTGCCTCACCACTAAGAGTGGGAAGATATCTGCCTTTCCCACTGTGACGACCCGCTTGATTAAAGCGAGACTATTTTTTTTTTTTTTTAAAAGCATTACCCACAACAAAGCGGATTGTCACAGTGGCATGGCGATACCACAGTATGCCATGAACCCGTGTATTAACCTGATTGACAATATCATATGCCACACAGAGCTACATGCAACATCAATGATTCATCAGGGTTTATATCTTTGCAGCGGAATATAAATAACTTAAGACATAACATAACCCATCAGAGCTGATTAATACATCTAAGTGATTAAAGCTTACATACAAAAGAATGGCTATACAAAAGTGTCACATGCGACACGAGCCATATACAAAATAACAAAGTCTAAGCATATACATGTAAGCTCTACAAAAAGGAGGCTATTATCTAGTCCAACAAAATAACATTTGATACAACTATGCTTCAAATGTTGTAGTAGCCCAAATACATAGCTACTGGGTCATCCTCAATAATCCCCGCACCTGCATCAACATTAACCACATCGCATGTACCACGAGGATCAACACCACTCATGATGCAGGCGGATTTGTGAGCCCGCCGTCTCCATGAAATAGAGACGCTCAGTAGTATAGAAATTACTAGGCTTTCCAAATAACCATCATTTGAAAATATACTTACAATTTAATTAGCTTAACAATAAAACATATTGATAGTCATCATTATCATAAAATCATATGCTATGCATGCTCATGCAACGTCATCTTTTCATATCATCCATACATATACATATATAACATCATCTCCTCATAACATCCGTCATGCATATATACATAACATAACATCATCTCCTCATAACATTCGCCATGCATAAATACATTACATAACATCATCTCCTCATAACATTCGCCATGCATATATACATAATATAACATCATCTCCTCATAACATTCATCATGCATGTATACATAATATAACATCATATCTTCATAACATCCACCATACATATATACATAATATAGCATCATCCCCTCATAACATCTACCATACATATATACATAATATAACATCATCTCCTCATAACATCCACCATACATATATACATAATATAAC
>NC_081543.1:38051228-38071541 GCF_901000735.1 Corylus avellana | reverse complement strand
GACATCCGGAGGAGACACGTTTTGTTAGACTTGATGGGATTCAAGTCAAGGTGGAGATTGTTGAGGGTGACATGAACCCATCTATTTGCTAGTGGGCCCGTGAGGTGGCTTCTCCTAGTTGGCTTTGTAGTAGGAGTATTGTTTCACCGACTCTTTCTCCAAGTCCTCCTAGGTGTAGGAGTTTGAGATTGACTTGGAGAAGGTTTAGTCCACCTTGCTTTTGGATTTCCTTTGACCGACTTTGAGCCTTATAAAAGGCATGCTTCAGCTTGGTTTTAATGTGTGCCAAGCCAAATAGCTTTGTGTGTGCAAAAACGTGAAGCACCAAAGAGAGGAGAAAAAAGAGAAAAAAAGTGAGAGTAAGAAAGAGTGTTTTTCCCTTTTTTGTTATTATTCTCCTTTGGGTAAAGTGAGAATTGGGTGTATTTGGGGCTTTGGGTTTGAGTGGTTTTCTCACCCTGTTACTCTCTTGTACTCATCTTTTGATAGTGAATTTTCTCCGGGTCGTCTCCGCCAGTGGATGTAGGCTTGTTAAGCCGAACCACTTAAATCTTTGTGTCGTGTGTGATTGCCTAATCTTTGTTATTCCGCATTCTTCTTATTTTTCGCATCTCACGGGTCTTGGGAAATATGATTAATTTCCTAACAAAAGTGCAGGCTGGTCGAACTCTACACCCCAAACACAAACAGGATATCCAACAACACCATATATTATATATACAATTGTGTGTGCAAAGAACTCTGATAATTTCCCCTCTTATTGCTACCATCATACAAATTATCGTTATCATACAAATATGATAATTTCGCCTCTTATTGCTTCCCTGCTGCTTTTATTCTGCCTTGGCTTTCACTTCACCAATGCTACCATCACTGGTGATACTATCCGACCAGGCCAATCACTAAACACCTCGGAGACCATTGTATCTGCCAATGGAATGTTCAAACTTGGTTTCTTTTCTCCAGAATACTCGGGAAAGTATTATGTGGGAATATGGTTCTATAATGATTCTGACGGCAAAGTAGTTTGGGTTGCAAACAGGGAGCACCCATTCCCAAATTACTCAGCCGTTCTTACCTTCAACCCGGATGGGAATCTTGTAATATCCGATGGCAGTTTGTTGCGCAGGCTGACTTACACTGCTTCAAGGGGCAACGATACCTATGCCAGGCTATTAGATGCAGGTAATCTTGTACTGACAAACACGGCCTCAGATGTTTTGTGGCAAAGCTTTGACCATCCTACTGATACCATTTTGCCCAGAATGAAGGTTAAAGATGCTAAGACAAGATGGTCATTAACATCATGGCAAAGTGATGAAGAGCGTGCTCCTGGTCTTTTCTCTCTGCAATATCTGGCTTCTCTGAAACAACTAATCATAATGAAGGAGTCTGAACCATACTGGACTAGTCGACTCAGCAGTGCCCTAGCTGATATATTCGTGATTGATGGGGACTACATTAATTTTACTAATAGTTATTCTTCTGAATTTCGAAGAATGGTGTTGCAAGTAACCGGGGACCTTTACCTGCAAAATTTCCAACATTTGGATTTGGATTTGACTGGGTCATTACGTTGTGGGGCTTATGCTTCTTGCGGTGATTTCAGCATATGCAATGAGACTGCTTATTCACCATGTGAGTGTTTGCCAGGATTCGGAGGCTATAGAACCTGTAAGAGACAAACAGATTTGCAGTGCAACCATGTTGTTCAGAAAGATGGGTTTCTTCGCATGTCTAACGTTTTTTTTCCCAGTGTTCCCCATCTGTGGAACGACATTGACAATGCTGCAGAGTGTGAATCAGTTTGCTTGGAATGCTGCGATTGTACCGGTTATGCTTATGATCAAGAGCATCGCTGCCAAGTATGGTTTGGTCCTCTGTTAAATCTGAAATTCTTCTTAGAAAGTGATGCATATAAACAAGACTTCTATCTGAAACTTTCTCTTATGGGCTTGCCTCTCAAAGGTATTTCAGTTATTGCTGTTTTGGTGTCTTCTTCCTCTAATTAGTAAGTTTTCTGATACAATTTTTTGATCTAGGATTAAGGAATTTGAAGGATAGAGGAAACAACCAATTATGGAAAATTGTCATTCCGACAGCATCTCTTGCAGTGGTTGTTACATTGGGCCTTGTTTATTATGTGACGAGGAGAAAGCTCAGAAGGAAGGGTGAGTAAAGAATGGTTCACAACTTTATTTTAGCAATCTATAATTATATCCTTAAACATGTGTTGTTCTAAAAAACAGGGGAAGATTTGTTACTTTTAGATTTGGGCATGACCCAAAAGCTAATAATTCAGAGGATGGAGATAATAGAGAAGTCCAAATGCCATTATTCAGTTTTGCTAGTGTTTCTGCTGCAACTCATAATTTCTCCGCTGCAAATAAGCTTGGAGAGGGTGGTTTTGGACCAGTTTACAAGGTATGCTTCAACGTTCCTAAACGCAATCTTTTGGATATGGAATGTAAATAAAAGGTTAACACTCCGACAGCTAAACCTTGCCATGTTAACAAGCACAAATAGGCACATGCCGCTTTTGTTGCTGTGAAACCTCTCAATATACCAATTAAGATAAACTTTTATTGTGAGTGTGAGTTTACATGAAATCGAATACATATATGAACAAAAATGAAGAGGAAGAAATATATATACAAGCATTTTTTAGCCCTTTTGACAAATAAAGTGCCATTTTACTTTTTGGTGCATGACAAATAAACTATAGTGCATGCAGACACAAATTAGTTGGGAGCCAAAAACTTTTAATATATGTTTGTAGTTGATGTTGAGTATACACATGTAACTGTAAAAGGATTAAGTCTTACATTAGAAAGATATCACAAGTTTGAAAGGTTAATACAACATAATTGTGTCCAAACTCACAAGTTTAAGTTTTTATGTTAAGTGATGTTCTAACTGCTATATTATGATCTCACTTAAAAACTCTTAAGGTGTCAATGCATTGATTTTTCTACGCCCTAGTCGGGAATGTTGGCCTCTAGCTTGGCTCATGGACTAGAGATGCCACAACCACAAAATGTTTTGCATCTGATTCTTCTTTTTCAAAATGAGTTGTTTGTTTTGGAGTTAAAATGGTTTTAATTAATCTTTATCATTGGTAATGGATTTCTTATGAATGTAGCTTACTATTTTTTATTTTTTAGTATTTTTCACAACAAAAAATAATTGCAGGGAATATTGCAATCAGGTGACGAGGTAGCTGTAAAAAGACTTTCAAAAAGATCTGGACAAGGTTGGGAGGAGCTTAAAAATGAAGCAATGCTCATAGCCAAGCTTCAACACAAAAATCTTGTTAGACTTTTGGGTTGTTGCGTTGAATGAGACGAAAAGATACTAGTTTACGAGTATATGCCCAATAAAAGCTTGGATTTCTTCCTCTTTGGTTTGTAATATCTCCCATTTTGATATATCTTTGATTTTTGATTTTTATGGTCCTTTGCATGTGACTCACTTATTGTTAATTTACTTATATATGTAATGCAGATCGAAAGAAGTGCAAGATATTAAACTGGAAGACTCGTGTTGGAGTTATTGAAGGAATTGCTCAAGGACTTCTTTATCTTCATCAATATTCCAGGTTAAGGATTATTCATAGGGACTTGAAGCTTAGCAATATCTTGTTGGACATCGACATGAATCCCAAAATATCAGATTTTGGAATGGCAAGAATATTTGGAGGAAATGAGTCACAAGAAAATACAAATAGGATTGTTGGCACTTAGTAAGTAATATAAAGGGAACTTGAATTATAAAAATGAACATAAGAGTATACATGTGTAGACATACACATAAAACATGCAATTACTAATATATTTAACTTGATGATGGCGTATAGCGGTTACATGTCCCCTGAATATGCTTTGGAAGGCCTATTTTCAATCAAATCCGATGTCTTTAGTTTTGGCGTCTTATTGTTAGAGATTGTGAGTAGTAAGAAGAATACTGATTTTTATCAAAGTGACTCTCTCCATCTTATTGGATATGTGAGTATCTTATTTGCATCTTTTGTTGTAGAAATTGAAAACACTTATTTACTTTGATTCATAGTGGGGAGTTGTTGAACAAATGTGCATTCGTCATTAATTAGTAAATCAAAATTAGTCATTTGTTCTTGAAATTTTAGAGCGCTAAGTAGAGTATAGAAGGTGCTACTAGGCTCAAAAGCTTAAGCTAATAGAAAATTATGTATTTAATCATTAACCATCATTCTAACATTCTCTAATGACTAATAGAAAATTAGTCATTTGTTCTTGAAATTTTAGAGCGCTAAGTAGAGTATAGAAGGTGCTACTAGGCTCAAAAGCTTAAGCTAATAGAAAATTATGTATTTAATCATTAACCATCATTCTAACATTCTCTAATTTTCTTTTTTCTTTGGATTTGAAGGCATGGGAATTATGGACAAATGATAGGGGATTGGACTTGGTGGATCCACTACTGAATGATATAACCTCGATGCAAATAGTATTGAGATATGTTAACATAGCTCTGCTTTGTCTTCAAGCAAGTGCAGCGGATAGACCTACTATGTCTAATGTTGTCGCAATGCTTAGCAATGAAACTGCAGTTCTACCTTATCCCAAGGATCCTGCTTTCTTGAATGTGAGTGGTATGGCAATGGCAAACCCAATAAACAATATGTCACAAATTTGTTCTCTGAATGGTGCAACTATTTCAATAATGAAAGGCCAATAACATTTGAAAATCCGGCCATAAGCATTGTCCTATCCTAGTAAAGCATCGAAAAAAAATTCAAGTTGTTGGCCAGGTCCATAACACTATTCATACTTTTTTTTTTTTTTTTTTTTTTTTTTCCTATTTTGGTCCTTGTTACAACACTGACGAACAAATTGAAAGACTTCTTTGTAAACGTGACTTGTCAATTTTGCGTTAGGGTAACAATTTTTCTTCATAAAAGTAGTGTGATTATTCTATTACATTTGGCCTGTTATTCAAGAAAATGCAGTGAATAAGACTTCATTTGCAGAAAAAGTCTCCTGATCAAGGATGCAGTAGCCACTTCATATCCAAAATGATTATTTATAAGAGAAATGTTATTTTGTATCCTTCTTGCATATTCAGCTGACGTGGCATGTTCAATCCACTCTTAATTTTTTTTTTCTTTTTAATTAAGTTTAATCTAATGGTAGATTGAGCATGCCACGCCAGTTAAGTATGGTGGAAATTAAGATGCAAAATAGTATTTATCTATTCATAATTGAGGCTCTAGGTAATTACTTACACAATCCAATTTGGCTTAATTCACAATTTTTGTGAGACTCACTTGATACAAATATTGTTAGGTTTTATGTTGGCTAATTCAATGTTTAATTTGGGAGTTTGTGCACAGACACACAAGTCCTTCACAATGCATTGTAAGATATCACAAGACTTATAGGAAAGCTCCAATACCACATCGCATGGCCTATCTAGCTATGATACTATTTGTGTCGACCCAGAAAAATGCTCTAGTTATATCTGCGTTATAACCTCAAAAGAATTAGTCAATTTGAAACTTTTCTATAATTCCTTATAAAGCACAGTTTCACGTAGTAACTAAGTAATGTGAGACTTAGCACAAATGACTATCTTTATAAACCACACACTCTGTGTTACACTGAACATCCATCAAAGTCCTAATAACTATGTCATGCATTTTCCCAACAACACTTAATAAATGAACTCTTAGCCTGATCATCACTACTTTCTCATTTTTATTATGAACTCTATAGAGTTTAAAGCAGTGAACATTTGGTAAAGAGATGATATCCTTATCGTGCAACATTGAATTAATGAAATTATCAAAGAAATCTGACAATGAACACAATAAAATCAGGGCTTGATTCTCATCTTCAATTTTAATATCAATATTTTTCAGATATGTAATAATTTTTTTAAATTAATCAAGATGACCATAAAAAGGCGTACATTCCTTCATCTTAAGGGCATATAACCGTTGCTTCAAATAAAATTGGTTAGTGAGAGACTTTTTCATGTACAAATTTTCCAACTTCCTCTAAAGAACAACGACAGTTTCTTCTTTGGTGACTTCTCTCGAGACTTCATCACATCGACACAACAAAATTGCATTGTAAGCTTTTTTTTTTTTTTTTTTTTTCAAGTTTCGCAATTTCTTCCTTTGATAATGTTGATGTTGCATCGCCATCTAAAATCTTTCCCAAACCTTGTTTTCGAAACAAAACACACATTTTAATGCACCTAAGACTGAAACTATATATATTATGAACTTTAAACTTTCAACTTTCAACTTTGCAGTAATCATCTTGAAAAAAAAAACCTCAAGATGTAATATCAATTTGTTGTGACAATATTTCGGATAACAAAGAAGTAGGAAAGAACATAATAAAATAAGCCCACACATTCTCGATCTCCGTCATGTTTGACGTTCTCAAATGCAGGTTTTGTCTAAAGCAAGAATGGGAAAAAAGCAGATCTCTTCTCAGCTGTTATTGGTCAGGCAAGGCGACAAGGATTTGGGTTGTTTAGTGTAAAATCTCGAAAAAGATTAAACGGTAATCATGAAAGATTGAAGGAATCTTCATATTTTTGACTTGGTAAACCACCGTGGAATGTCATCCATTTCTCAATACCCGGTTTGTTTGTTGAACCCTGATTTTTCTCTCATTTTCTTATTTTTATTATTTTTATTGGATTCGTGAAGTTCGTGGGACTTATATCATATATATATATATATATATATATATATTCAATGGTAGTTTTGAAAAATAAGAAAATGGGAGAAGAACTGGAAAAAAAAAACAAAAAGAAGCGCATTTGAATATACATCAAATTTCCTTGTCTCCTAATTTAGTTATAATTCTTTTGGACTTTTTTTCTCATACTAAATCTTTTACTAATAGAAGATTACTAAACTAATGTATAGCTCATTTATGGCTAAACAAAAAATAATAATAATTAATTAAGAGAAATGTAATGAGTACTAATGAATGAGCTACACATTAGTTTAGTAACCATTTGTTAATAAAAAATTTTATGCCTCTAACATTTCTCTTACTGTGAAACTCTCTCCTCTCCGGTCCGATCCTCTGTTAAACTTTTTTGGACTCTCATTTCTAATCAAATTTATATTAAACTATTAAATTTAGTGCAATCAAATATACTCTAACACTATTTTTTTTAAAAAAGGATAATTTTAAATTAAATTAGATGAGTAAGGTTTAACCTTCTTCATGACTATGCAAAATTTGTTAATAGACTCAAGAATCTACACCTCCTGGAAAATTTGCTGATAGACTACTGTGTGCAAGTTTTGATGAAACTATAATTTTTTTTTCTAAGTTGTAACCCTTACTGTTTTTCTTGTTCACCACAATCCTACGCTGTATCATAACCTTTATGATGAAACTAGAAACAATTTCTAAGTTGTAAGCTTGTCAAGTTTTTTCTTCCCACTTTGTTTTTGGTACTCTTACGGGACCTATGCAAAGCCAGTGATCCTTTTTTTTTTTTTTTTTTAGGATGCAAGTGAGAAATGGAGTGCAAAATGAGGGGTTAATTGTTTAGCAACAGGGGATAATATAATCTTAAAAAAAACAGAGACAAAACAGAGCCTTAGGCGATTCCATTTCAAATTTTATTGACAGGCAGTAAAATTCACATCAAAGATCAAAAGCTTCAGCAGATAATGGAAAGCAATACTTGGGTAAATGCAACCAGAACTTGTTCAATCCACCGCATAGCAAAGAACCGAATAAAATAAGCCGATCATAGGACACCAAAATTGACCCCAAAAGAAAAAGAAAAAGCCTCCTCTAAATTCTCTCTGGGGTGTTTGACGTGCAAATTTTAATTGCAAAGGATCTCTTCCCACGCTTAGTGGGAAAGGCAGATCTCTTCCCACTTTTAGTGGTGAGGTAAGGCGTCGGATTTAGGTGGCTTGAAAAGGATTAAAGGTACTGATTAAAGATTATTGGCATGATCATCTTTTTGACTCATGAAAAATTATTTGGAATGGAGAGTCCAAACAACACGGGTTTTAGAGAATGAATTTTATTTTTTGTATTAGTTAATTTTATGCATTGTAACAATAAGTAATTAATTATTAGTTTGTGGGAGTAGAGTAGTACTAGTCTTTGTTGATTAATTGGAAAAAGAGTGAAACTCGGCAGAAAACCATATTGAAATGCCAATGTAACAATTGGGAGAGTGGAAACAACACGGTTTTTAGAAAGTGGGCGGAAACAATAATTTCTACCTTTGACGAGTGGAAATCTAACGAGGAGAAAGTTGAAAGCATTTTTCATAGGAAAGCTCATGAGAAAGTGGAGCCTGGTCGAACTCTAAATTAATCCAAAACATGATATCCAACAACATTAACACCATATATTATTATATAGACAATTGTGTGTGTGTGCAAAGAAAGAGCAATGCAGAGCTGCCTCATTAATTATTATACAAATATGAGGCCTATAATAATTTCTCCTCTCATTGCTTCCCTGACGCTTTTATTCTGCCTTGCTTTGCACTTCACCAATATTAATGCTACCTTCATCACCGACAGTGATACTATCCAACCAGGCCAATCACTAAACACCTCGGAGTACTATCTGCAAACGGAATGTACAAACTTGGTTTCTTTCCAACAGAAAAAAGGGCAAAGTATTACGTGGCTATATTCATCACAAATACTAGTGAAAATGTAGTTTGGGTTCAAACAGGGAGCACCCATTCCCAAATCCCTCTGCTCTTCTTACCATGGACCCGGATGGGAATCTTGTAATATCCGATGGCGGATTATTGTTGCACCTGGTGACTAACACTAATTCAAGGGGCAACGATGCCTATGCCAAGCTATTAGATACAGGTAATCTTATACTCACAAACAGGGCCTTGGATGTTTTGTGGCAAAGCTTTGACTATCCTACTGATATTCTTTTGCCCGGAATGAAGCTTAAAGATGCAGCTAAGACAGGATGGTCATTAACATCATGGAAAAGTGATGAAGACCCTGCTCCTGGTCGTTTCTCTCTGCAATATCTTGCTTCTCGGAAAGAAGTAATCTTAAAGGAGGGGTCGGAACCATACTGGACTAGTTCTCAGGGGTGTTCTAGCTGGTATATTCGTAATTGATGGGGACTACATTGCTTGGCATAGTAAGAAATCCTTTGAAACTAGAACATTAGTGTTGGATTCAAACGGTCAGCTTCTGGTGCAGACATGGATGGAAGGTGACCAAGGTTGGTCCTCGCAACTGATAACGACTTGTGGGGCTTATCCTGTCTGCGACGTTTCCAGCATATGCAACGAGACTGCAGACGCAGATTCTAGATGTTACTGTTTGCCAGGATTCAAAAGAGAATCCGCGTTCGCTGGATGTAAGAGAAAAACTGATTCGCAGTGCAGAGATAATAATATTAATGTTCAGAAAGATTGGTTTCTTCGAATTCCTCAAGTTTATTTGCCCAGGTATCCCCTGCGGTTGCACGTTGGCAAGGCTTCAGAGTGCGAATCGGCTTGCTTCAACAACTGCTTTTGTACTGGTTATGCTTATGACCAAGAGCATCGCTGTCTGGTATGGGATGGCCCTCTTTTAAATCTGAAGCATTTCTCATCAGATAATTTATATGAAACAGAGTTCTATCTCAAACTTGCTCCTCCGGAATTTACCAAAGGTTAGAAAAATACAACAACATGTTAGTTTTTGTTCACTATTATATATTGCTGTTCTTGTGTTATCTGTTAGGAGATCAGAAACATCAAGGGGTCAAAAAAAAAAAAAAATAATGATATTGTAATTAATCATATTTAAGGAAATACATGATAAGAAAATATCTATGTATTAAGAGTTTTTTTTTTTTTTTTTGAAAGAAATATGATGATTATCATTGATAAAATAACTGAGGTAGAGCATAAGACTCCATCAACAATCAAAAGATAGAGCAACTTGCTCCATCAAAATAATGTCACCAATGATCCCTCCAAAACCTATCACTAATATTATATTCTTAACAGCCAAATATATCAAAAAAGACTAGAACATGAATGATAAGTCAATGAACTCAAAAGAGTTCCAAATGCATATCGCGGCTTTGCGGTGGTGTTTGAGGTCACCAAATGCAAGGGGGACAAGTAAGGTGTGGCGTGTAAAAGCGGGTAGTCACATCGATTGGAGCATTGGATATGTTGGATTGGACATCAACATATATCCAATCCAAGAAATAAAAAAGTTAGGCCGCGGGGCCTTAATGTCCTCAAGTCATACACGGTTCCAATTAAACCGTGTATGACTTGAGGCCGATCCAAGAAATGTCAGCGTAAGTTGGCTAGAGGCCGATGCAAGAAATGTCGCGTGTGGAAAATCAAACGATCGAGAAAGTAAAAAGGCTACAGTACGGTCCACATTTTTTATAGGAAATCTCGTGAGAAAGTGCTGGCTGGTAGAACTCTAAACCCCGAACACTAACAGGATCCAATTCACCATACTTGTGCAAAGAGCAGTACTATGCTGCCAGATTCAAACATGAGCCGTAGAATTTCGCCTCTTATTGCTTCCCTCCCGCTTTTATTCTGCCTTGCTTTGCACTTCACCAATGCTACCTTCTTCTCTGATGTTGATACTGATACTATCCTGCCAGGTCAATCTCTAAACACCTCGTACTCCATTGTATCTGCCGAAAGAAGGTTCGGACTTGCTTTCTTTTCTCCAGAAAACTCGACCAAGCATTACGTGGTTATATATAAGTTTACATATTGGTACGTGTCATACGACGATATAGTTTGGGTTGCAAACAGGGAGCACCCATTCCCAAATTCCTCTGCTATTCTTACCTTCAACCGGGATGGGAATCTTGTAATATCCGATGGCAGTTTGTTGGTCGTTGTGACAAACACTTCCGGTGGCAACGATACCTATGCCAAGCTATTAGATACAGGTAATCTTATACTTACAAACAGGGCCACACATATTTTGTGGCAAAGCTTTGACTATCCTACTCATACTCTTTTGCCTGGAATGAAGCTTAAATATGGTAAGACAGGATGGTCATTAATAACATCATGGAAAAGTGAAGAAGACCCAGCTCCTGGTCTTTTCTCTCTGCAATATCTGGGTTCGCGGAAAGAATTAATCTTAATGAAGAGGTCTGAACAATACTGGAGTAGTCCACTCATTGATCACCTTGCTTATATATTCGTGATTGATGGGGACTTCTTTAATTGGCCTATTACTAACTACACCAATGATATTAGAAGAATACGGTTGGATATATCCGGGAACCTTCTGCTGCAGACATGGATGAAAAGTAGCTATTGGTTCTCGTTCTGTTTGCACTACAACAATAATATTAATTGTACCACCACTGATACAATCCGACCAGGCCAATCACAAAGCACATCGGAGACCATTGTATCTGCCAATGGAAGGTACCAACTTGGTTTCTTTTCTCCAGAAGACTCGAGAGAGTATTATTACGTGGGAATACGGAACTCTAATGTTTCTGGAGCCAACGTAGTTTGGGTTGCAAACAGGGAGGACTCATTCCTAAATTCCTCTGCCGTTCTTACCTTGGACCCGGATGGGAATCTTGTAATATCCGATGGCAGTTTGTTGCACGTTCTGACTAACACTACTTCAGGTGGCAACGATACGTATGCCAGGCTATTAGATACAGGTAATCTTGTGCTGAGGAACAGAGCCTCAGATGTTTTGTGGCAAAGCTTTGACCATCCTACTGACAGTATTTTTCCCGGAATGAAGCTTTTAGATGCTAAGACAGGATGGTCATTAACATCATGGAAAAGTGATGAAGACCCTGCACCTGGTCTTTTCTCTCTGCAATATCTGGGTTCTCGGAAAGAACTAATCTTAAGGAAGGGGTCTGAACCACACTGGACGAGTCCAATCATTGGTAAGCTAGCTGATATATTCGTGATTGATGGGGAAAACATTATTTTTACTAATAAGTATCCTTCGGAATTTGTAAGAGTGGCGTTGCAAATAACCGGGGAGCTTCAGCTGCAAAGGTCAGACAATTTTCAATATTTGGATTTGTCTGGATCATTACGGTGTGGGTCTTATGCTTTCTGCCGTGAATTCAGCATATGCGATGAGACAGCCAATGAGCCATGTGATTGTTTGTCAGGATTCAAACCTTATGCTCAAGGATGTGAGAGAGAAACAGATTTACAGTGCAGCGATGTTGTGCAGAAACATGGGTTTCTGAACATGTCTAAAGTTTATTTGCCTACTAATCCCCAGCAGTTGCAGTACGTTGGCAATGCTTTAGAGTGCGAATCAGCTTGCTTGATAAACTGCAATTGTACAGGTTATGCTTATGATCAAGAGCATGGCTGCCTAGTATGGGAAGGTCCTCTGTTAAATCTGAAACAATTCTCAGAAAATAACCCATATAAACAAGACTTCTATCTCAAACTTGCTCGTCAGGACTTGCTTCCAAAAGGTATTTCAGTTATTGCCTATTGGTGACTACTATTTCTGTCATGTCCTTTTCTTCCTCTAATTAATAAGTTCTTTGACTCTGGCTGAATTTTTTTGAAGAGATACCTCTAGGCATTGCCAATTTATATATCACTTTATTATATATTTCTCTGATTTCCTTTTGCAGACACAAACTCAACGAATGGAACTGTAACAGATCCAGGATTTAAGAATATGAAGGATACAGGAAATAACCAATTAAGGAAAATTGTCATTCCGACAGCATCTATTGCAGTGGTTGTTACATTGGGCCTTCTCGTTTATTATGTGACGAGGAGAAAGCTCAGAAGGAAGGGTGAGTAAATAATGGTTCACAACGTTATTTTAGCAATCTACATATATATATATATATATATATATATCCTTAAACCTGTGTTGTTCTAAAATGTAGGGGAGGATTTGTTACTTTTAGATTTGGGTATGACCCAAAAGGCTAATAGTTCAGAGGATGGAGATAGTAGAAAAAGAGAAGTCCAAATGCCATTATTCAATTTTTCAAGTGTTTCTGCTGCCACTGATAATTTCTCAGCTGCAAATAAGCTCGGAGAGGGTGGTTTTGGACCTGTTTATAAGGTATGGTTCAACGTCCCTAAACGCAATGCTTTGGATATGGAATTTAAATAAAAGGTTAACACTTTGACAGCTAAACCTTGCCATGTTAACAAGCACAAGCAGGCACATGCCACTTTTGTTGCTGTGTATGGTGTGAAACCACTCAATATACCAATTCAGATAAACTTTTATTGTGTGTTAGTTTACATGAAATCGGATACATATATATATGAACAAAAATAAAGAGGAAGAAATATATATATACAAGCATTTTTGGGTGCATTTTTTACCCCTTTTGACAAATAAAGTGCCGTTATACTTCTTGGTGCATGACAAGTAAACTATAGTGCATGGCAGCCACAAATTAGTTGGTAATTTTGGCATTAAAAGTTTTTCTGCTAAGGAGCCAAACACTTTTAATATATGTTTGTAGTTGATGTTGAGTATACACATGTGAATGTAAAAGGATTAAGTCTCACATTAGATTGAGTGGTTAATACAACATAATTGTGTCTAAACTCACAAGTTTAAGCTTTTGTGTTTAGTGATGTTCTAACATGCTATATTATGATCTCACTTAAAGACTCTTAAGGTGTCAATGCATTGATTTTTCTATGCCCGAATCTGGAATGTTGGCCTCTAGCTTGGCTCATGGACTAGAGATTCCATAACCACAAAATGTTTTGCATCTGATTCTTGTTTCTCAAAACGGGTTGTTTGTTTTAGAGTTAAAAGTTTAGTCTTTATCATTGGTAATGGATTTCTTATGAATGTAGCTTACTATTTTTTTTTTTTTTTTTTAAGTATTTTTCACAACAAAAAATAATTGCAGGGAATATTACTAAAAGGTGATGAGGTAGCTGTAAAAAGACTTTCAAAAAGATCTGGACAAGGTTGGGAGGAGCTTAAAAATGAAGCAATGCTCATAGCCAAGCTTCAACACAAGAATCTTGTTAGACTTTTGGGCTGTTGCATTGAACGAGATGAAAAGATATTAGTTTACGAGTATATGCCCAATAAAAGCTTGGATTTCTTCCTCTTTGGTTTGTAATATCTCCCATTTTGATATATATATATATATATATATATATATATATATATATATATATATCTTTGATTTTTATGTTCTTTTGCATGTGTCTCACTGATTGTTAATTTACTCATATATGTTAAGCAGACGAAGAGAAACGCAAGATATTAGATTGGAGGACTCGTGTTGGAGTCATTGAAGGAATTGCTCAAGGACTTCTTTATCTGCATCAGTATTCCAGGTTAAGGATTATTCATAGAGACTTGAAGCCCAGCAATATCTTGCTGGACATCAATATGAATTCCAAAATATCAGATTTTGGAATGGCAAGAATATTTGGAGGAAATGAGTCACAAGCAAATACAAATAGAATTGTTGGCACTTAGTAAGTAATATGAAGGGGACTTCTGAATTATAAAAATGAACATAATAGTATACATGTACAGACATACACATAAAACATGCAATTACTAATACATTTAACTTGATGATGGTGTACAGCGGTTATATGTCTCCTGAATATGCTTTGGAAGGTCTATTTTCAATCAAATCCGACGTCTTTAGTTTTGGCGTCTTATTGTTAGAGATTGTGAGTGGCAAGAAGAATACTGGTTTTTATCAAAGTGACTGTCTGCATCTTATTGGATATGTAAGTATCTTATTTGCATCTTTTGTTGTAGAAATTGAAAACACTTATTTACTTTGATTCATAGCGGGGAATCGTTGAACAAATGTGCATTTATCATTAATTATTAAAAAAAAAAAAATAGTCATTTGTTCTTGAAATTTTAGAACCCTAAGTAGAGTATAGAAGGTGCTAAGCTCAAATTAATAGAAAATTATATATATTTAATCATTAACCATCATTCTAACATCCTCTAATTTTTCTTTTTCTTTGGATTTTAAGGCATGGGAATTATGGACAAGTGATAGGGGATTGGACTTGGTGGATCCACTGCTTGATGATATATCCTCTATGCAGATGGTATTGAGATATGTTAACATAGCTCTGCTTTGTCTTCAAGCAAATGCAGCGGATAGACCTACTATGTCTGATGTTGTCGCAATGCTTAACAATGAAACTGCAGCTCTACCTTATCCCAAGGAACCTGCTTTCTTAAATGTGAGTGGTACAGCGATGGCAAACCCAGTTAACAATAGGCCACAAATATGTTCTCTAAATGGCACAACTATTTCAGTTATGGAAGGCCGATAACATTTGAAAATCCGGCCATAAGCATTGTGCTATCCTAGTAAACCAACAAAAAAACATTATTCATACATTTTTTTTTTTCCTGTTTTATCTGAAACCCCAATTAACAGAGTCAGCTGGGTATTGTATCTTTTGGGTCTTTAGCCACATAATGTGGTAGTACGGTTCTGATATGTATCATGAAAACAACCACTCGCAATTGGCATTCAAAGAAGATCCATTGACCAACAAATGGATGCATTTTGTTGTTGTTCTTATTATATAGTCGGTAGATATTAGTTTGCTTCTCTGCACAGGAGCCAAGTTAGCGTGCCTGTAATGAAATTAGAAGTGTTTATAGCAATTATTTCTGCAACATTTCAGCAGTAATATTCTGGTAATAATATAGATTACCAGAATAATATAGATTTTTTATTATATATTCTGGTAATAAGACAGATTTTTATTTTTTCCTGGTCAAATGAGGAAAGGGTTAAAGAGAGGGGGGTAATAATGTGAATGAAAAGGTGTGAGAATTTTGATTTTTAATGGGTTGAATTAACCATAATTCCCACAATCAATTCTATAAACACCCATAATGGGAATAACGAACCTATAAATTTAGAAGAGGTCCAATGAATAGATTGTTGATTCTCAAATCCATTTTGAATAGGGAGCTAAATATTTATTTGGACCGTATCACTAAGTTGATGTCTCTGTCTAACATTATGAACAACAATTTTAACATCATCATATTGTGAAACAATTATGTGTATACTACCATTTGCTTGCGCAGTTGCTACAACTTGGTGGAAATCTTACTATTTTCTTTTGTGGGATTCTGATATCACACTATGATAGTGAGAGGCCTTATTGTGATGAAGAGAAAATGTTTGATAAAAAGTTGAATATAGCACTTGTAACAGTTTTTACTGGTTACTGTATTGATTTCAATGGTGTATTGAACGAATGATTGCAAATGAATGAAATTCTATCTTATATTTTATTTTAAAATATTTTATTGTAAATCCTTCTTTCTTTCTCTGTTTCCGTTTATCTCATTTATCTTATATTTTGTTTTAAAATAATTACTTTATGAGCTAGTTTCAATTCTCTGATAATAAGGTTAATTGTTCATTGAGCTGTGGCTATTTAAGTTTCATTTTTGAGAACTGCTCAGAATGTATTTTGATCATTGATTACCTCTACCAGGATTGAGGTACTTGGAGCAGCAAGTATGGCCATCTTGGCTTGAGCTGAAAATAAATTGTGCTTTCTGCACAAATTAAGTCAATAGAACATTTCAGTGAACTGTAAAATAAGGCCTCCTTGATGTGGGTTAGTTCCTATAGTTCAGAGTAATGGTTAAAGAAAATAAATAATAATATGTTTGCAAGTGAAGGTGACATTATAAGCCAAACTTGATCAGATACAGTTCCAAGACTGAGCAACTATAATAAGCAGGGCAAATAAGCTGAAAATAAATAATGTTCTATGCTCATGATTTGGATTACTAACTAGAATTAGAGTTGCGGTTGAGTGAAAGAACATTTCAATTTAACAATAAAGAGATGGTGGCCTTAGCTTAAGCTGTCAGACTGGACAGGGACCCTGAAGGCAGCACCTAGACATCAGTTCTTTGTGTGTATCTTCCAGCTCATTCTTCCTGCTTTTTGCACCTGTTAATAATTCCTCCCCAGAGTATCTTGCATATCCAAAGCCCAAAACAGGCCATCTGGAAATTACCGTGAATTATGTCAACTTCTGAGATGCTTATTAGTTTATGCATTCTTCCTTATATCTTTGCATTAATGAATGCCAATAACTAATTATGTCTATTTTGGTGAGAAAATCATATCTTAAAACTTCATTGCAGGCTGGACTTGTGACAGCATATGTTCTTAAAACCTTATACTTCGGAAGGTAAGTACTCGTTTCATTAAAGATCTCAAGTACTTTCTGTAGTGGTGGTAATGTGAATGTCAGAGTTCATTACTTCTTTATATCTGGAGGTGAGAAAAGTGGAGTTTGGGGTGCCACCTTTACGAATCTGCCTTTTTATCTGCTTACAGACATTCAAGCGTCCGAGAAATTGCTCTGATGGTTTTAATGGCGTATTTCTCCTACATGTTGGCAGAGGTAATGACATGTACTTGAGAGTTGAGAGGTCCATTCAATTGTTAATTCTCAAATCCATTTTGAATAGGGAGCTAAATATATATTTGGACCATATCACCGATTTGATATGAACAAGTAATTTTTTCAAGTAACATCAACATAGAAAGTTGAGTTATTAAGCACCAAACAACTGCTGTGATGGGGCTTTTTATCTGACTGAGTGACAGAGAGAAAAAGATGTGAGAAGAAGGAAACCAAAATCCGCATCATGCAAGTGATGATCTTGAACTTCTTTTAATATGTACAACACTGACTTGTTTTAACTACAATTTTGGCATGGTCATATTGTGAAACAATAATGTGTATACTATCATTTATTTGTGCAGTTGCTACAACTCAGTGGAATTCTTACAGTTTTCTTTTGTGGGATTCTGATGTCACACTATGCGTGGCATAATTTTAGTGAGAGTTCAAGAATCACGACGAGGCATGCGTGAAGGAATTGTTTTGGATTTTAGTGACATTAAAAAGTCATAACTGATTATGCTCTCTACTTGGTTTATTGCCTCCTCTCTGCAGGCATGTGTTTGCTACAATGACATTTATTGCAGAAACATTCATATTTCTCTATGTGGGAATGGATGCTCTTGACACTGAAATATGGAGAATGACCAAATTAAGGTGCTATTTCTCTCCTACTACAGTCCAACTCTGTCATATTTCAGTAAGTTATTGACAAAAGTTCAGATCATCCAATTTAGTTTTAAGTTGCCGTATACTGACATGGATGTGCATGGTCTACCTTCATGTACACCATATGTGCTTCAGAAAAAAAGTCCTAATTCTTTTGATTCAATAAAAATGCAATTGGGAAAATTATAACTTCTTGAGACATTTTTCACGGTATTTAAATCAGTCAAATGCTTTTTTGTGATCATATGACAGACAGAGACTTTCAGTGGTATTAAAAATGGTAAGGAATGGCCAGTCTGAGGCTCATATCTTCTGGCTGTTACTTGCAAATTCTTATCATGGCATATGATTTAATGTTCTCTCTTTCTCTCTCTCACACATTCGAATCGAATCTTCAACTTTTGTTTTAAGAAAATTTGGCTAACTTTGCGCTTTGTTTTTAGGGATCTCAAAAATATTAGTCAAGTATGAAGTATAATGCGACCTTTGGCATGAATATGGTTTAAATTTACATATAACGCTTAGGAGTATGAGTTTGAGTCTCTGACATAACAACCTTGTTCTCTCTAATAGCTGCATGTGTCTTTATCTAAATTATGCATTCTCTTACAGATTTTTGTTCATTGCAGCTTTGGAACTTCAATGGGCATCTGTAGTACCTTAATCTTACTAATCTTGCTTGGACGCGCTGCATTTGTATTCCCACTCTCTACTCTTTCCAATTACATGAATAGAAAAGCAGAGAGAACACCAGTGATCACATTTAAACACCAGCTTAGTATTGCCATGATAACTTTTATGCATACTGCGAGGGAAGGTAGTTACACACTTTCATGGCCTATGGATTTTAAAATTTCTATTTATGTAGCTAATCATTTGGTGGGCCGGGCTTATGAGAGGGGCAGTCTCTATTGCATTGGCTTTTAAACAGGCATGCATTTTCTGTTCATCATAATTCAAATCAGTTTGTTAGAGATGATAATCCAACATATTGTATAGACAATTTTACAATTTGGTAGAAATTCTGCATGAATTAATCTCTCTTGGTTTGTGAAGTTCAGGTATTCTGGCGTTACATTGGATCCAATCAATATTGCAACAATGATTACCGACACCATTACCGTAGTCCTCTTCAGTACACTGGTATGTTGGTCTCTGTCTTCAAGTGGGTTTCCTTTTACAATGAAGACACAAGTCTCATTACAACCATTATATATCATGCAATTGTTAGTGATACATTGCAGGAATTTTTTTACCTGCAAAGATTTCATGGTATGTTTTATATATACTTGCAGGTGTTTGATTTTCTAACAAAGCCGCCGCTAATAAGCTATCTGCTTCCCCACCAAGAAACTATCAAAATCAGTCATCGAGAATCAGTTCCTCCAAAAGAGGACTTGGATGTTCCTTTGCTCTCTGTTGAAGAATCTTTGGGAACCAACATGAGCCGTGCAAAGGATAGTTTGTCCCGGCTGATAGAAAGGCCTGTATTCACTATACATTCCTACTGGAGGAAGTTTGATGATGCCTACATGAGACCCATATTTGGAGGGCCCCCCGTTAGCACTCCGATGCACTGTTAAACAAATGACAGCAAGTCTACAAGACGGCAGCGAGGAACCGGGATAGCCTAACGGTAAATCGGGAATAGGCAGATTACTTGCTGTGCATTTAATGTACAGGACATGCACAAGGTGAAGATAGGTCTGCTTTTCATCAAACTATGCAAAATACGCTGAAGTTTTGAAGCAGCAGTATCATAATCAATTAGATGAGTAAGGTTTAACCTTCTTCATGACTACGCAAAATTTGATAATAGACTAAAGATTCTACACCTCCTGGAAAATTTGCTGATAGACTTATGTGTGTAATTTTTTATGAAACTAGAAATTTATTTTATCCAAGTTGTAACCTTTTTGATGAAACTAGTAACTTTTTCCAAGTTGTAAGCTTGTCAAGTTTTTTCTTCGCACATGTTTTTGGTGCTCTTACGGGAACTATGCAAAGCCAGTAATCCATTTTTTCTTAGGATGCAAGTGAGAAATGGAGTGCAAAATGAGGGGTTGATTGTTTAGCAACAGGGGATAATATAGCTTTAAAAAAAACATAGACAAAACAGACCCTTAGGTGATTCCATCTCAAATTTTCTTGACAGGCAGTAAAATTCACATCAAAGATCAAAAGCTTCAGTGGATAATTGAAAGAAATACTTGGGCAGATGCAACTATA
>NC_081543.1:38041049-38051128 GCF_901000735.1 Corylus avellana | reverse complement strand
AGTAAAGAATGGTTCACAACGTTATTTTAGCAATCTATATATCCTTAAACTTGTGTTGTTTTAAAATGCAGGGGAGGATTTGTTACTTTTAGATTTGGGCATGACCCAAAAGGCAAAATTCAGAGGATGGAGATAGTAGGAAAAGAGAAGTCCAAATGCCATTAATCAGTTTTGCAAGTGTTTGTGCTGCAACTGATAATTTCTCAGCTACAAATAAGCTTAGAGAAGGTGGTTTTTGATCCGTTTACAAGGTATGCTTCAATGTACCTAAACACAATGCTTTGGATATGGAATGTATGTAAAAGGTTGACAGTTTGCCAGCTAAACCTTTCCATGTTAACAAGCACAAACAGGCACATGCCACTTTTGTTGTTGTGTATACTGTGAAGCCACTCAGAATACCAATTCAAATAAACTTTTATTGTGTAAGCCATTGGAAGATAAAATTTTGCTTGGCGTGTGCTAGTCTTATATGTAATTAGATAGTATATGTTTGTCAATCACTTAATAGTTGATATTGAGTATGCACATGTGAAATATCACAAGTTAGGTGGTTTGTATAGTATACATAGTTGTCCTTAAACTCATAGGCTTAAGCTTTTGAGTTGAGTTTTGTCCCAATATGCTATATTATAGTCTTGCTCAAAGACTCTAGAGGTGTCAATGCATCGACGTTTTTTAGGCCCGAATCGGGAATGTCGATCTCTAGTCTTGGCTCAAGGACCAGAGATTCCGCTACAACAAAATGTTTTGCATCCTGTTCTTGTTGCTCAAAATGGGTTGTTTGTTTTAGAGTTAAAAAGGTTTTAGTCTTTATCATTGGTAATGGATTTCTTATGAATGTAGCTTACTATTTTTTTTATTATTTTTAGTATCTTTCACAACAAAAAATAATTGCAGGGAATATTACTAAAAGGTGACGAGGTAGCTGTAAAAAGATTTTCAAAAAGATCTGGACAGGTTGGGAGGAGCTTAAAAATGAAGCAATGCTCATAGCCAAGCTTCAACACAAGAATCTTGTTAGACTTTTGGGTTGTTGCATTGAACGAGATGAAAAGATATTAGTTTACGAGTATATGCCCAATAAAAACTTGGATTTCTTCCTCTTTGGTTTGTAATATCTCCAATTTTGATATATATATTTTTATTTGATTTTTATGGTCATTTGCATGTATCTCACTAATTGTTAATTTACTCATATACGTAAAGCAGATGAAAAGAAGCGCATGATATTAGATTGGAGGACTTGTGTTGGAGTCATTGAAGGAATTGCTCAAAGACTTCTTTATCTTCATCAGTATTCCAGGTCAAGGATTATTCACAAGGACTTAAAGCCTAACAATATTTTGTTGGACATTGATATGAATCCCAAAATATTAGATTTCGGAATGGCAAGAATATTTGGAGGAAATGAATCACAAGCAAATACAAATAGGATTGTTGGCACTTAGTAAGTAATATAAAGGAAACTTTTGAATTATAAAAATCAACATAATAGTATACATGTGTAGACATACACATAAAACATGCAATTACTAATATATTTAACTTGATGGTGTACAGTGGTTATATGTCTCTTGAATATGCTTTGAAAGGTCTATTTTCAATCAAATCCGATGTCTTTAGTTTTGGCGTCTTATTGCTAGAGATTGTAAGTGGCAAGAAGAATACGGGTTTTTATCAAAGTTACTGGCTCCATCTTATTGGATATGTGAGTATCTTATTTGCATGTGTTTGTTGTAGAAATTTAAAACACTTACTTACTTTGATTCATAGTGGGGAGTTGTTGAACAGATGTGCATTCATCATTAATTATTAAAGCAAAATTAGTCATCTGTTCTTGAAATTTTAGAGCGCTAAGTAGAGTATAGAGGGTGCTACTAGTCTCAAAAGCTCAAGCTAATAAAAAATTATGTATTTAATCATGAACCAGCATTCTAACATCCTCTAATTTTCCTTTTTCCTTGGATTTGAAGGCATGAGAATTATGGACAAATGATAGGGGATCAGACTTCGTGGATCCTCTACTTAATGATATATCCTCTATGCAGATGGTATTGAGACATGTTAACATAGCTCTGCTTTGTCTTCAAGCAAGTGTAGCGGATAGGCTTACTATGTCTGATGTTGTCGCAATGCTTAGCAATGAAACTACAGTTCTACCTTATCCCAAGGAACCTGCTTTCTTGAATGTGAATGGTATGGCGATGGCAAACTCAATTAACAGTAGGTCACAAATATGTTCTCTGAATGGTGCAACTGTTTCAATTATGGAAGGCCGATAACATTTGAAAATCCGGCCAAAAGCATCGTACTATCCTAGTAAACCATCAAAAAAACATATTCATACACTTTTCTTCTTCCTATTTTATCTCAAAACCCACTTAACAGAGCCAGCTGGGCTTTGTTTATTTTGGGTCTTTAGCCACATAATGTGGTAGTAGGGTTCTGATATGTATCATGAAAAGATCTACTCGCAATTGGCATTCAAAGAAGAATGCATGCATTTGTGGTTAATCTTATTAAATAGTCCGTAGATATTAGTTTTCGTCTCTGTAATGAAATTAGAAGTGTTTATATTATTTCACTTGAAAGTTGTAATTAAAACTAATATATATAGGAACCTCAAATATTTCTGCAACATTTCAGTAGTTGCAACAGAACACACGTTGGTCCTTGTTACAACACTGACGAACAAATTGAAAGACTTGTTTGTAAACGTGACTGGTCAATTTTGCGTTAAGACTAACAATTTGTAATGATATTCAAGAAAATGCAGTGAATTAGACTTTTTTTGTAGAAAAAAGTGTCATGATCAAGCATGCAGTAGCCACTTCATATCCAAAATTATTATTGATTATTCATAAGAGAAATGTTATATTGGCTAATTTGATGTTCAACGTGGGAGTCCTTCACTGTTTATTAATGTAAGAAATCACAAAACTTGTAGGAAAGCTTTAACAGCTGATGTGGTCTACAACACTAAAATACACCTCTGTTCGTTGGAAGCAAGGCTGGAAAGGCAGATCTTTTTGACTGTCAGGAATTTTTGTTTGTTTTAATGATACATTGAAGGAATTTGTTTGTTTTCTACGCCTACTAGAAAATTAGCTGATAGACTTATGTGTGTAAGTTTTGATGAAACTAGAAACATTTTCTAAGTTGTAAGCTTGTCAAGTTTTTTCTTCCCACTTGTTTTTGGTACTCTTACAGGACCTCTGTTTTTCACAGTGGTTGTTTTAAGCTCTGTTTTCACAACACAAAAGAGGTACTATGTCCTCTATTTTGTGGTGGCTGACCTAGCCTCAGGTTTGACGTTGCCATCTTAGAGGATGACATAATTTTTATTTTATTTTTTTCTTTTTCCTTTTTAGAGCGAAGATGACATAAGTTGAGATAGAAAATTTGGTCATTTAATGGTTAATGGTTTAGGGAATGTTTGAAGTTGTGTTTGAGAGTTTAAAAAGTACTTTTAATATCGAAAAAGTCATGCCAAATATAAGTTGGCCTGTTTGGTACCTGTTTGGTAAAGAATTTTAAAAGTTTTTTTTTTTTTTATTCAAAAAATTGTTAAGACACACTTTTGGTAAAACTTAAAAATAAAATTTTTGACTTAAAAGCTTTATTTTTCAAATACAATTCCAAACAGGCTCTTAAAAATAGGGCTTGTTTGAGATTGCGTTTGAGGGGCTTAAAAGTGATTTTAATACTCAAAGAATTCGTTTGAAGAAAAAAGTACTCGTTTGGTAAAAAAAATTAAAAGCGTTTTTAATGATCAAAGATGTCTAAAAATAGCAACAAAAACAAAAAAAAAAAAAACACTTTTGACAAAAGCTTAAAAATGAAGCATTTGCCCAAAAACTCTTTTTGATTTAAAAGTTCTATTTCTCAAACACAATTTCAAATAAGCTCTTAATAAGTCTGGCAGTTAGACTAAAAAGAAAAGTTCAAATCATTGCCATTTGCGGGGGCTATAAAATAAAAAATGAATATTTTTGTAAAGATTTTCAAATCTTTGGAGTTGTCATGGACCCCCTAACAGACAAGGTGAGTCCGCCCTGATTATATTGTAGTTAATCATATTTTAAGGAAATACGTGATAAGAAAATATCTATATATTAAGAGTTGTTAACAGCCAAAGATATCAAAAAAGATTAGAACATGAATGATAAGTCAATGAACAGAAAGGAGTTCCAAATGCTTATCGCGGCTTTGCGGTGGTGTTTTGAGGTCACCAAATGCAAGGAGGACAAGGCGTGGCGTGTAAAAGGGGGTAGTCACATTGCTTGAATGCTTGGTCAGCGGCTGAGGTGACTACCAGCTAATTTCGCTCGGAGGCAATTGGTTACGCATGACTTGACTTGGCTAAAGAGTCGAAACAACGCGGTTTTTAGATTGTGGAAAATCTAACATGAAAGTAGAAAAGGTTACAATTCGGTCCACATATTTCGGAAGAAATTTCATGAGAAAGTGCACTCAAAAGAGGGTGGTCCGGCCACCCCTAAAAGCCCTAAAGCCATTCCGTTGTTTTTTTTTTTTTCGGCCTTTTGGGGGCAGCCGGACCACCCCCTTGGCTATGGGGTGGTTCGACCACCCCGAGATTAGCCATGGGGGTGGCCGCCACCCCAATTTTTTTTTTTAAAAAAATATTTTGCTTTTTGTTGTTTAAAGAAAAAAAATTAATGCTCAAAATGATGTTGTTTTGAGTTGGGTGGGTGTTATAGTTTTGAGACCCAAAACGGCGTAGTTTTAACGTGGGGGTATAATGGGCAAAAAAAGTCAAACCGTTTGAGTTTAACGATGAAAACTAATGGAGGAGTCCAAAGTTAATTATAAGAATGATGTGACTATAAAAATCATCATTGGACTTGTGATTGATGATTATTGGAGGGACTCAATAAAGACTTGTAGCATTACTCTGCTAGTGCCGCACTTGGCACAAAGCATTGGAGCTCAGAACGATCTGATCTTGGCCATTCATTTCTGGGTGGTCAGGATCATTCAATCTAGTAGTATGATCTAAACTATATGATGTTTCGTAGGTAGACCCAATGGTTGGATTTACTGGATTGTAATTAAAGTTAATTATAAGATCAAATTAACTTTGATCTAATGATTGTGATTAAATAATTAAGATCTAACCGTTATTATTAAATAACAGTTTAATTGCAAAAATATATCTACAATTTAATTTTTTGAAAAACACAAATAATTATCCCTTCTATACTCTTAAGATTTTTTTTCCTTTACTTTAACAATTATCGGATTCTGTCTCTTGGAAGATCTATAAAATTTGAAGGTATTTGAGTTTAGTTTGGATTGTGCAAAACGCAACTAAACTACATAAGTGTCTTGGGCTTCATTGTATCCGGGGGTGGAAATAAAATGTTTAGTTTGGGGGCAAAATTTTTTTTTAAAAAAACAAAAATAATTCTTAGGGGGGGGGGCAAAAGTTCATTTATTAATGTTTTTGGACCACCCTATGGCTTGGGGGGTTGCCCCCCAAACCATGGGTGGCTCCGCCCCTAATTGTATCCTGAATAAATATTTGTTGTTACCATTCTGTTGCATACCATTTATTGTGGGAGTAAATAATTTCTTAAGAAAAGTGATATTATAACACACTTTAAGAACAATTTAGAGTTTCTGTTTCTCTTATTTTTCTAACAAGTGCAGCCTGGTTGTACTTTAAACCCAAAACAGGATCCAAGAACACCATATATGCCTGCGTGCGTGCATAGCTATTAGCTGCCTACTAATATGAGCCGTATAATAATAATTTCCCCTCTTATTGCTTCCCTCCTGCTATTATTCTGCCTTACTTTGCACTTCACTAATGCTACCTTCCCTGATACTATCTTGTATCTGCCAACGGAAGGTTCCCTGATACTATCTTCCGACCAGGACAATCAGTAAACACCTCGGACTACCTTGTATCTGCCAACCGAAGGTTCGCACATGGTTTCTTTGCCACGGAAAACTTGACAAAGCATTACGTGGTTATATACTACGCCTATATTCATCGATAAATAAATAAATTATCGAATGGGTCCCCTTGTAAAAATGGTTCAGCGAAAAACTTCTCAGGGAAGCCAAAGAGAGAAAAAAAAGTGGGGTCACAAGACAAGAGAACCACAAAAACAACCAAGGAATGGGGCCACCGCTTGAGTTGTTGAAGTAGAAGTCACCGCACGACAGCTAGCTTGACTGGAGAGTGGAGGGTCGAAACAACACGGTTTCAGACGTGTGGAAAATGTAACCAGAAAGTAGAAAAGTCTACAATCTCCACATTTTTGATAGGAAAGCTCATGAGAAATTGCAGCCGGGTCGAACTCTAAACCCGTAAGAGGATCCAAGAACACTACATATACTTGGATTGTGCTACCTCATTATTGTTTAATTTGTTTCCCTTTTGCTTCTATTCTGCCTTGCTTTGCACTTCAACAAGGAGAGAGTTGGGTCGGCCAGTGCAATCCCACTTCTACTTGGATTGTGCCAAGCACTTAATTAATTCAAGCTACTTTTAGATCATTCTTCAAATTTAAAAAATTCATAAAAAAAAATGTCATTTAACAAATTTAACTCTAGTTGATAATATTGCTCTCTAAATATAAACGGTTCGAAAGTGAAAATTATTTATTTTTAAATATTTTTTCTCTTTCATACTACTTTTTTCCTTTCAACTAAAGTAGATTTTTAATGCAAATAGCCAAAAGTTGGTTTCATCAATAAAATATAATATTTAGTTAAAATAAACAAATATTTAGAGAGTTAATATTACGCGGTTTTGAAAAGCGACTAACTAAATCAACTAAACTAGATTTTTATAGTTAAATTTAGAAAAAATTTGAAGAGCTCATTTTGAAAGCTCCTAGGCAAACTCTTCAAATACCAAGAGCAAAAAATTGAAAGCTATTTAATTTGTTTTTTAAGCCTATATATTAATTTTCTTTTTCTATCTCATCTCCTAATAACAAATAAAAAATCAAAAGAGAATAGATGAAACTTCACACTTAATCTTTCAGCTTTTATCCCTTTTACATCATAAAATTAAAAAATTATCACTTTAGAGTATCAAACTTTAAAAAGTTTACAATGTCACCCATCTAGTTAGGATTTGGGTTAAGTCATACGACAAATGAGTGAAATAACCTTTTTTATCCTTGCAAAATTTATAAAATAACAAAATTACCTTAACTAAAACATGGGTATTTTCGAAATATTCAAGGCCTATGTTAGGATTTTTTGTTCCTAACAAAAAATTCAGAGGGATGACATTACAAAAATTTTAAAGTTGTATAAATTAAATTGAAAGCTTTGAACTTTGTAAGATAATTACAAAAGTGTCGAAAGTTTAGAGGGGTTAAGTGAAGTTTTATCAAAAGAATATTTAGCTAAAGTAAAAAAAGATGTAAAAAGTTTGATGTTTAATTCTTTTTAAAAGTGTCTCACTAAATAAGAGAAAGTGAGTAATTAAGTGGGCTAAATTCAATTATTTTCCATCTCATCCAACCTAATTCAAAGACCCGAATTGATTAATTTAACCCAATTCGATTTTCAATTTGATTTTAATATTGAAAACCAAGGGATAATTTTAAAAGCAAGATAAAGTCAAAGTAACAAGTTTTCCATTTCCTGAAAAGGGGTGGCCAGCCACCCCCAAATGGCTAGCCGCCCTCATTTTTTTTTATTTTTAAAATTTAATTAAATATAATTTTTTTTAAATATTTTTAATTTTTTGAATTATTTTTAATTTTATTTTTAATTAGGTATATAAACATGTGTTAATTTTTTAATTCTGCTAACATGACTTTTTGTCAAATTTTGAATGAAATTTAGATAAAATACTACTTTTGTCTTTATGTAAATCTAAGTATCCTTATGTGATAAAAATTATATCCTATAAAAAAAATATATATATATGGATTTGTTAAAGTTAACAATTCCGTTTTTTTTTTTTTTTTTTTTTTGTCACAGATACAATAAATGTCGACTTGACTTTGACTTGACTTGAGTGGAGACAACGCGGTTTTTAGACCGTGGAAAATCTAACGTGAAAATAGAAAAAGATATCCACTTTTTTGATAGGAAAGCTCATGAGAAAGTGCAGGGTGGTCGAACTCTTAAACCCAAACACAAACTACAAAGAGCATTTATAGAATTGTGTGTGCAAACTACAAAGAGCATTGCATAGCTGCCTCACACAGATATGACCCCTATAATAATTTACCCTTTTATTGTTTTCCTGCTGCTTTTATTTCTCCCCAGTTTGCACTTCACCGATGCTTCCATCACCGATATTACTTGGCCTAGTAACTACACCAATGAAGATAGAAGAAGTATACGGTTGGCTATATCCGGGAACTTAATCATGGAAAATGGGACATATGGCTCGAACTCGGATAACTTAACGACGTGTGGGGCCAATCCTGTCTGCGGCAATTTCAGCATATGCAATGTGACAGGTGCAGTTTATAAATGTGACTGTTTGCCAGGATTCGAATTCTTTCCGGATCAAGGTTGTAAAAGAAAAACAAGTTTTTTGTGCATCGATGGTGTTCAGGATGGTGTTCAGAAATATTGGTTTCTTCGCATGTCTAATGTTTTTTTGCCCACTGGTCCCAGACACGACTTTGGGGGCGCCGATGGCAATATTGGAGCCTGTGAATCAGCTTGCTTGAATCAGTGCTCTTGTATGGGTTATTCTCATGGTCAAGATAATCGCTGCCTGACATGGAAAGGCCCTCTTATAAATCTGAGACAATTCTCGGAAAACAATACATTATATACAAACGAATTCTATCTGAAACTTGCTGATCGTCCGGACTTGCTTCCCAAAGGTATTTCAGTTATTGGTGACAATTATTGCTTTTCTGGTGTCTTCTTCCTCTAATTAATAAGTTTTCGTACTGAATTTTTTTTTTTGAAGAGATACCTCTAGGCATAATTGTCATTTTGTATACGATGCAGAGAACAACGCCTATATTATTTATTTCTGTGATTTCCTTTTACAGACACAAACTCAACGAATGGAACTGTAACAGATTCAGGATTTAAGAATACAAAGGATAGAGGAAATAACCAATTAAGGAAAATTGTCATTCCGACAGCATCTTTTGCAGTCGTTGTTACATTGGGCCTTTTCAGTTATTATGCGACGAGGAGAAAGCTCAGAAGGAAGGGTGAGTAAAAAATGGTTCACAACGTTATTTTAGCAATCTACAATTATATCCTTAAACATGTGTTGTTCTATGTTAGACTATTATTTTATTACCTTATATGTTCTAGGGTTTAGTCTAGAGTTTTTTGTTTATTACTCATAGCCTCTCTATATATAGAGGCCTATGAAATATCATCATATAATCATCAGAATAGAAGAGAATACAATGTAGTCCATTGTTATCTTCCGAGAGTCACGCGCCTCCCATGGTGTCCACGCGCTGGGAGAGACTTCCATGCATAGGTAGCACCTCCCACGCGTCAGCATGGCGCGTGTGATCCACGCGCCTCACATGCACCAAACCCTAGCTAGGGTTTGGGGCGTGTGGTGCACGCGTGGCAAGTGGTCGCAGCATCTGGCGCATGCACCATACGTGCCAGACTCTTCTCCTTCTTCCTTGTTGCCACGTGTCCTCTAGAGATGCTGCCACGGCAACCCTAACCTCTGCCACATGGCAGATTCAGGGGGAAAAAAAAAGAAAAAAAAAAAAAAATCAAACTCATCCGGATCCAATATTTTCAGCCCAATCCAACAAGTTAGAACCGGATCATCTCTTTCAAGCTAGATTGACCCATTCAATGGTCTATGGGTTTCGGCCATTTTGGCCAATGTAACCGGCCCACTTGCCTAACCAGTCAATTCCAGATCCGTCCAAATCATCTCCAACCAGATCCAAAATCGGTTTCTAACCGGGTCATTGGGTTCTAAACCGGTCAAATTGGGTCAATTCCCCAAACCGGTCCAAAGTAGTCAACCCGGTTCAACGGGTTAGACATATTCAATGGTTCATGGGTTTTGGCCTGTTTTGGCCCAAACCGGCCCAATTTAGCCTATCCTATAAGGCTCCAATTCAAGTCTC
>NC_081543.1:38034103-38040949 GCF_901000735.1 Corylus avellana | reverse complement strand
GTAACCATTCCCAAATGTGAAGGAAAAAATCGGATTAAGAAAACTCAGACTTACGAACGACATTTGATAGCTCCTTGAGGGTGAAATCCAAAGAAAAATAGCCTGAGGTAGGGGTTCCATTAACATCGTAAACCTTATTCCTGTTTTTGAAAACAACTGAAATGTCTGTAGAGTTTTCGAGCTTGACATCTGGCACACAAATCCCGGTACCATCCTTCGTCAATTGCACATCACACCATAAGATCACATTGGGCAAACTAACCTGCTGTGCAAAAGCATAGGCAACTGAACTGGAATCAGGAAATAGCCCCGAAAACCCACCACGTGCAATGACCAAAGGCGGCTTACCTACAGATTAAGCATAATTATATCGGTTAGCTCACAGAACATGTGGTCAAATACAATCACAAACGGACTTTCTAACATTTCCTGATCAAAGGAGTCTAAATTCAGGAAATGTTTTAGAAAACAATTGCAAATGCACTCTCATCTCAGCATCATTTTCATTCTTTTCTGTTTCTGAAATCAGAAAGTTGGTCAATTTCTTCTACTTCCATGTAGGACCTAACAGAACCACAGTTGAAAGTTATCATAAACCAGCCAACAAAACTATTGCTTACACGGTGAGATTATTAATGAAAATTTACAGCAATTAAAAATACACGATTTTCTTTTTCTTTCTTTGTTCTTTTTCTTTTTCTTGCGGAAGATGGATCTAGCTATTCCGCATCAAATATTTCAAAATCAAGATTTTTCACGTATTAGGAAATTCCTCGCTTTAGTTAATACAAATCATCTAAGTTTAACTCTGAGTTTTCAATTTCATTGCAAAAAGGACCAAAAAAAAAAAAAAAAGCTTCACGTTCTTTTTTCCTTTTATTTTCCACAGTTCTCTCAGCCACCAGCCAACCAAACAGAAAATAAGAGAGAAAATCCTCCATTTGGCTGCTAAGATAAATGTAAAAATAAATAAATAAATAAATAAGAGAACTAGACGAGATTTTGAGATCAAAATGAAGCTCAATAACTAAAAACATAAGGATACAAAATTTCAATTTGCTTCACTTTCTCGGAAACCAGACGGAAAATAAGCGAGCAGAAAATCAAAATAAAAAACCAAGTATAAAATTCAAAAAGGAAAAGTACAGAGAAAGAGAAAGTAAGAGAGTTTGAGCGGAACACAAACCACTAAGTGTAGGCCAGAGACTGGTCTTGTTAGATCCCTGAGCCGAGACCAGAGCTACTACTACTGAGTGTAGCAGAAGAAGAAAGAGCGCCCCACCGCGTGAGTTACACATTGCTGGAAAAGCTCGCCGGCAACTCATCGAAACTCGGTAATCTCCGGCGATGAGGTTTTATCGGAAAATGTGTCAGATTCACTTCGCTTAGAGAGAGAGAGAGAGAGAGAGAACTTGTGAGCTCTGAAGCTTTTCAGGCTGGACTCTCTGGATTTACATTTATATAATATATATAAACCCTTTTTTTTACATTATTTTTTTATTTGTCCGATTAGTGTCAAGCACTCTTATAATTACGCGTACGTATACTGTTTTGACTCGGACAGAACTTTAAATTTTAATCAATAATTTTTTTTATAAAAAAAAAAAAAACGTATTTATTTGGATTTTTGAAACAGGCGGCTCGAGCCTGCCTGAGGAGCCGAGCGGTTTCTGATGTGAGACTTTGTCAACGACAGTCTTTGGACATTCGTAATTATTTAGGGATTAATGATTCGGAGAGGGAGCCTCCATGTGTTTACCATTGAGTTTTTTTTTTTTTTTTTAATATTACGCTTTCATAACATAATAAACAGATTTTAACGTAACACTAAACTAAGAAGTCGACGCCTTAACAATAAACTCAATCGTAAAAGATAGTACAAATGAAAAAGTAAAATCAAAATAACCGAACTGACAATAAACACATAAATAATCCCAAAAAACCATAAACTATTGAACCATAAATGATAGAGTTCTTTGATCATTCGTTGCTTTGGACATTTTTTTATTTTTTTGAAATTTAAAAAAAAAAACCAAAAAAGTAAAAATTAGACGGGCAAAATAATTGGCCTTTATAACATTTCCTTTTTATTTATTTTGTGTGGTTAATATTTTTATTTCGAAAAGAAAAAAAATAAATTAACAAATGAAGCTGGACTGCGGAAGTCGACAGGTGTCAACGTCTTGGTGGAGTTCACCCAACAACGCGGAGACGGAATCAGTCAATGTTGCAAGTCCTAGCTCGAGCCTGGAACCCAAGCCGGCCTGTGGAGGGGTTCACCGTTCACCAATTTGGCGAACCTCTGATTGGATGACAGCTAGAGAGGCCCCACAACGTGGCCATCAACAATCTGGCAGAGGCCAACGTGGCGTCCCATGATTTGGCTACCAAGGGTATGATGTCACCAAAACGCGCAAAACGATTACGTTCAGTGTTGGACCGTAGGAACCCCACCGCCACATAAAACCAATTAATTTTGGGGGCATAGACTATGAAATTTTGGAGTCAATGTGTAACAACAAATTTGTAAACGGGTTTAGCTTTCAAAAGTAGCTTTCTATTCAGCATCCTCTGCCTTTTGCAACTTCGGCGAACGTTATATTAGAGAATTATTATGTATATAAAATATAAATATCTTTGATGTCACAATCATTTTAGAACAATGTTTTTATATTTTCGTGCATTTAGGGTGCATATTAAGGCATGATTTGAATTTTGCAATAAAAATCTTCATGCTTAATTAATGTAAATTACATTGATTTTTATTGAAGTCTTATTAGGGTTGGGACAGGTTATAAGCCTATAGCTTAGCTATACTTGAGAGAGCGTATGTAATTTTCACCGTCTAGATCACTATTGTGCAATTTCCAACGAATATGTACTACTATAATTACGTTCAGATAAAATAGTTATAGTTAAATTCATTCGCTTGCCTTTTTGTTTAACAAAAAAGAAAAAAATATAATTTAGCTCTCTAATGTTCAAAAAGTGATAAAATAGCCCTTAAACTACCAAAAAGTTACATTTTGACCACTATGTTAGTCAACACCGTCAAATAGGATGAAAAATGCAAAATAGTGCCTTTTTTTTAGGTTAAGTTACTAAAATGCAATTTAAAAAAAAAAAAAATCAATTAAAAAAATGCAACCCCAAAAACGATGTAGTTTTGAAAAAAGAAAAAGAAAAAGGTGGTTTAGGGTTGGCTCACTGACCACCCCCATGGTTTTGGGAGGTATTTTTTAAATTGATTTTTTTTTTTTCAAAATGGTATTTTAGTAACTTAATATTGTCAAAACAACGTAGTATTGAATTTTTCATCTTATTTGAAGGTAATGACTAACGAAGTGACCAAATTGCAACTAGTTGCTAGTTTGGGGGCTACTTTATCATTTTTTAAACATTAGGAGGCTAAAATGAAAATGGATGATAGTTTGAAGGGTTAAATTATATTTTTTCAAAAAAAAAAAAAAAAAAAAGTAATTAATAGTCCACATGGCACATGCCAGTCATTTACAAAGTCATAACAACTTCAAATTTACTCATATATCATAACAAGAAATCAGTTTAAGTTTTTATAACAAATAGTGATTTTTCATGATATTAAAGTTAAGTTTTGAGTTTGAAGCTTGCCTATATCATTTACTCATATTTTAATTAAAGGACAAAGTTTTTTGAGGAATTTCCTTCGACCTAGTATAAATAATTACGTGTTTTCAGATCTTATATCTAAGAAAGCAATATCCAAATATTAATTAAATAATTATATAAATTATTTATTATTAATTTAAAATTTTAAAATAATTGATCACATAAACGAACTATCATTTATGTGAGCATATACTTTTCAAATGAGCTTAAGAGAAAATGGAATCTAAAATGCTTTCTTTTTTCTCATTTTAATGAAAAATAAATAAATTACAAACACAGACACACACAAACATCAATTTCTGTCACCGAAGCAGCAAGGAAAGACAGAAAAATAACTTTCGCAGCGCAAGTGGGTGGGAGGAGGGACCAACTGCCGGGGAAAAGAGTACTCTTTTGATGTGCATTGAATAGAAAGCAAGAAGGCTAACAGGATTAGTCTCTCTCCGACCCATAAACTATGAGGTCTGTAAATTAAAAAGAAAGGGAGATTTAGAGGATATCCTCTTTCCGAAACTTTATATTTTCCTTTCATAAAAAATAACTTTCCATGTGTGGAAAAAGGTACGGGGTACAGATTCTTTAGCTTAAAGTTGAAGAAAGCAATGTGAATCATTCACGTTTATCCTTAAAGCTAATTTTGGAGTCCAAAAGTTCTTAATGATTAGCTGATTGGGTTTTTTTTTTTTTGAAAAATAAAAAAGTAAGGTTATTTATGTAATTTTGAGATCAAATTGATATATTACAATTTTCTGTAGTTTGAAAACAAACATTGATTCAATTAAAAATTATAAATTGCATAGTAATTAGAGCGTTTGTGTACTTTTTCATAGTATTTAACAAGAACATGAAACTTTGTTTCGGCAAAGCCAATACGATTATTTACGGGTTTTTTTTATTTTATATGTCCGCATAAGGGGATGAAACGAAAGAAGAAGATTTGAACTAGAAATCTTTATTTTATAAGGTGTGGTCCTCAACCGATTAAACTATTCATTTGAAACAACTACTGAAGGTAGTTATGAAGTAAATGGTTCTAATTTCCACATGAATTTAGTTGGATTTACTATAACTATAGTCGTTAATTATCGGTACACATTGAAGAAAAAAAAAAACCATCATCAGTCCATATAGTAGCATTCATTTGCAATAAATTCTATGAAATTTAAAAAATGACTTAAAACTTTATTTTGCATGTATAAGTGACAAATAAGGAGAATGTTAGACTAGATGAATATTATCTTCTCAAAAAATAAAAAATAAAAAATAATAATTCTTATTTCTCTTATTTGATTTTTAAAAAATAATATTCACCTTAAAAAAAAAAAAGGCTTATCATTTCTCGGCAAATAACTCACTGCAGTAAACTTTTATTTGAAATTCTAACGGTAGAACCAATAACAACAAGACACGTGTCATGTTTAGTAAAAAAAGTGCAATTATACTCTTACCTACCTAATCAATATTATAAATTAAACGATTATAAAAAGTGGGACGCCGTAGTCAGACTGTGGAGACAAAACCGAGAGGACTGTCTGTTTCTCTATTACTGATTCAAACAATCTCAGATCACAGACTAATTAATAATAATAATAATAATAATAAAAGGGCAGGAAGTTTCTCCAGAAAAATAAAGCCATATGGCAGCACATGGGGAGGAAAAAGGACGGAGGGCTCTGATTGGACAACGTCAGCTAAATCGTCGGATTAGATCTTATTAAAAAAAGTTGCAGGAGCTCACGTTGGAGGTGGTGTTGATTGATGGAACGCACTCAAAGCCGCGTTTGAGGGCCAGGGAAGAATTCTTCAAAGGAAAGAGATGTTACGTTACATTTGGGGAAGACTAGGGGGATTTTTGTGTGCTAATGGCAACTCTTCTTTATTCAAAGTTTCAAACATACCAAACATTCAAATGAATCTCAAACAATTATTCTCCTAAGCAATGGCCTACAAATGTTTTATGATGATTAGAGTTCGTGACCATGTAATGTTTAGGGTAACCCGCAAAGAAGAACGAAGGTCAAATACGAAGTATTTTGCTGGGTTTTGGTGGGATCATTATGATACTTAAATTAGTGTTAATTAAAGAAAACTACAAGTTTAAGAAATTGCTGAGAAAGAGTATTTGGTTAGAATTATGTATACCGTGTGAGTGAGCTCTTTTCCTTTTCGTTATGGAGTGTTTTTTCATACTAAGTTGGTTATGGAGAGGTTCATAGGATAACTTATTTGATTATGTCTTTCACTCTGTTATGTAAATGTCCATTAGCTCCCACGAATAAATGAGTGTTAAAAATTAGTGAGATAGGTCTTGATACCATACACATAATGTCTTTCTAGTGTTTGTGCGCTCGTCCATTTAGATATGGCGGGTTTTAGTTAATCCATAAGACTAATTGAGAATGAGCTTGTTGGGACTAACTTTGGGTCCAAAAAAAAAAAAAAATCCATTTCTTAGGGGCTATTCTTGAATCGGAGGAGTTGATAGAAAGCCTGCAACAATATTCTCGTTATTATTTTTTAAAGCTTCTAAAAGTAGTTTCACTTCATTTTCTTACCATGCATGTATATTTGTTTTATCTTATTTTAAATGTTTATTTTTCAAAAATGAAAACATAAGAGATATTATACTCCTTCGTTCTCATATTATTTTTCTTGATTTAAACTCAAATTATAAAAAAAAAAAAAAAAAAAAAACTATATAGGCTTTTCAAATAAAGTATAATGACTTTTTATTTTTATTTTTTAAAGTAGATAATTATATTTTGGGATGTTAAAAAGCAGAATAAAAAATAAACAATAGAGGAGGACGAAGGAATAGTCCATTGTAGATCTTATCATTGAGCTTCGAAGATGAGCATATACTGTGGACCAAGCCCATTGATACTTTCTACTTTCCCACCATCAAATTTAGATAAAGAAAGCAAAGTTGCAAAAGGAATTAAAGGCGATTTTAAAAAATGTGATTTAAAAATACAGTTAAACGTTTGAAAAAATTGTAATTTGACCTTTAAAATTTTAATTTAGAGTTTAAAATCATGCATTTAAAAAAAAAAAAAAAGAAAAAAAAAACCATTTCTGACTGCGATTTGAAAATGCTGATTTTTTGTAATTTTTTAAAAACGCAATTTCAAATTATCTATTTTTAAAAATTTGGTTTAAAATCACAATACCAAACACAACCTAAAGACATTGATATTC
>NC_081543.1:38017252-38034083 GCF_901000735.1 Corylus avellana | reverse complement strand
TATAAAATAACTGAAAAAAAGTGTTACAGATAATTCAAAGAGTTTTAAGTATTGAGAAGAAAAGAAATTAAAAAATAATAATAATAATAATAATTACTGTTTAGAGTTTTGAGAATAGTTTTGTAGTTTATTTTTACCAATGAGTTATTTAAATTATTATTTTATGTGATTACAAATTAATTATCCATTGTTACTTCTAATAAATATTTCTTTACATCATGGTGTCAATGCCAACTTAGCAAAGATATACGCAAAATGTATGTCAGAATGCAAGAAATATATTGTTACCTCTTAATTATCTTGTTTTTTTTTTTTTTTTTTTTTTATTATTATTTTTTTTTATATGTCCGTACAAGATGGGAGAGAATAATTCGAATTAATAACCTCCGTTTCATTATACGTGATTCCAGCAGATTAAGCCACCTCTTGGAGGACTCTTAATTATCTTGATACCTCAAAGGCATGACCATTTTATGTACCCACTTCCTATTGGATAAACTTTGAACTCGTGAAAAACGTCTCATTCACACAAATGGAATAATATTTCGACCTTGTTAGTATGTTGGCCCTAATAACTTGTTTGTATCTAAAAGATTCGAAACATAGGCCAGATAAAAATACCACAAAAATCAAAACCATTTGACTTTGATTTCATTCTACTTTGTCAAATCTACATCAAAGAACCATTCAAACTTGTCACATTGGTTGAAGGGTGTGGATGTTTAATGATCAACAGAGAAGCGTGGGTTGGAAATTGGAAAAAAGTGTAATGATGTTATCACTTGGGATTATTTTCTTACACTAAGTATCCCACTAAAAATGTAAACAATTGAGACCACGACTTAAATATTTCCCTTTATTATTTATAAAGTCATCCATGAGATTTGTGTGTCTAATAATATTGATGTGTGATTTAATTACAACCAAAGAAGCAGAAAAAAAAAAACCATATTGCTCTTAGAAGCAATATCTAGAATGTGGACAATGATAGCTAAACGAGTTAAAGAATGAAGTCAACCATTGAGGTTGAGAAATTGTTAGATAATTGTGATGCTAATCCAAGACGTGCCAACAACATTTTGCAACCAGTGTGCCAAATCTTGTTGAAATCATGAAATAAACCTACTGCTACTACGTGGGAAGGAAAACCATCAGCAATTTAATACATTTTCCAATAAAATCTTTGCCACAATGGGAAATGGCCAATTAATAATTTCGGTCCAATAATTTTTTAGCATATAATTTAAGAAAAGTATCTGAAATTGGGATTTGTTTGTAGAGAATGGTTTTTGACTTTTCGTTTTGATGAAACAGTATTATGATATATTATAAAAGTAAAAATAATTTTGTATTTAAATTTATTTGTTAATATTTTTATATTTTTTTTAATATAAGGCAATTTTTTTTTTTAATTTTATTTTAAAAGTAGCCGATTTTTGAACTTGGGCCAAATCCATATTTGATTAAAAATAAACCTTTTATAAGGACCATCTTGATAACACTCTTTTTATAGTCCCCAATCAATAACCGACACATAAGCAAAAACATAAAAAAATGCACAAAAATAAGTTGGACCAAAATACACTAAATTTTAGGGTGATAAAATCCCTAAAGAGTTATTCTTCCATCTCTAGGTTTTAGTTTTGAATCAAAAAATGAGTTTTGAGGCATTAGAAATGAGTTTTAAGGCATTAAAAACGGATTTTAAGGCATTATAAACATGATTTGAGGCATGAGAAACGGGTTTTGGGGCATTAAAAACGGGTTTTGAGGCGAGTCACGAGCGGCGGGGTTTGAGGCGTTCACCACTGGCCAGACCCGTGGGTCAAGCCAGACTCACGCTGTGGGTCTGGGCTAGGTCTTGCCGGCTGAGTTTTTTTTTTTTTGGGTTTTTTTTTTCTATGATTTGGTGTAATTATTCTCACTTTTATGTTTTGCATTTTTCTTAAATTGATAATATGTCACATAATAATTGAAGGCTTCAAAAAGGTATTATCAAAATGGACCTGATAGTAGGGGCTCTCAAAAGCTCTCACCAAATAAAAGTTTTGTAGTGACTTTTACCGACATATGTGTATATCGAATTTAGGTTGTGCCGATATATAAATATAAAATTATATTGGTAATCTCTAATCTAATCTATTTATTTAAACGGGTCAAACTTACCAATTATAATTCGCTAATTTTGTGCTATCTGAATTGTAACTAATTTCGGATTTTCTTGTCAAGATGTTACATAATGTTTTAACTGTACGTGGCTAATGCTATTCGATTGAAATCCTTTGCAATTAGTATATATCTGAAATGTAACGAATTTAATAGGGTTTGATTCGAAACTTGTTCCATCATTCTATCTCATTAACAGTTTGAACATGCTACAATTCAGACAAAAAAATGAAAAACAAAAATTGCCAAAATTTATTGAAACAAGTGAATCTCGAGTCGGAACTGTTTCTTCATCATCAGAGGATCGATCCAATATATGCTATCGCTTTGAGAACTTAAAAAGGGTGACATCTACAATGACTACGAATAATTTATGAAATTTTGCGGAGGCAAAACGACAACATTTTCATCAATGAAATGGTTGCTAGCTAGATTGATTTTTGTTTTTGTTTTTTATTAAAAAAAAAAAATCCTCAGGGTTGTACCAGATTCACCACGTGTTATCCTCCCATGCAGCTTTCCCTACGTGTCTGCTCTCACTACAAAGTACAAATACTCAAAACGTTCCCTTTCCTGGGCAAATCTTCTCTCTGTCTGTGTTTGTGTGTGTGTGTGTGGGGGATTAGAGTTGAAGAGCCAACGATGCTAGTGTCTGAATATTTTAGCAACCTTGGGAACGACTACGCACAGGTGGTTCCGTTAACGGTGTTCGTGGCCGTTCTTTGTCTCTGCTTAATCATCGGTCACTTGCTCGAAGAAAACCGCTGGGTTAACGAGTCCATCACTGCTATTTTGACCGTAATCTCTGTCTCTCTCAGTTCTCTCCCTTTCTCTGTGTATGTGTTTGTTTCTATGCATGTGTGAGCAAATGCCCTTTTTGATTCTTCTTTTTTTTATTAATCTTTATTTTTGTGTTCATTCGAATAGCAATATGGAAGGTGGGTTAATCTTGTTTACTTCAATCCTGTACGTATTGCCTCTGAATATTCTGTTTGAATAGGGATGCTTAGCTGGAGCCATAATCTTGGTTCTGAGCAAAGGGAAGAATTCTCACATCCTTACATTTAACGAAGAACTGTTCTTCATTTATCTCCTTCCACCTATAATATTCAATGCTGGGTAAGGCCTAAGGGTATCTTATTCTTGAATTGGTACGGATGACTCCATATTTAATAACAACTTAATTGAATCTGCTGTATTTTTATTGCAGATTTCAGGTGAAGAAAAAGCACTTCTTCCAAAATTTCCTAACCATCATGTTGTTTGGGGTGGTTGGTGTTTTTATTTCACTTATAATTATTACAGCTGGTAACATTTAAATCTATCCTTTCATTTCTAGTCAATTCTGATCTGTTACTGTTTTCTGTGGTCATATTTCATGAATTCACTTCTTAACCTCTGCATGTTGTTGTTGGCCCAGGCAGCTGGTGGCTGTTTCCTAAGCTAGGCTTTGTTGGTCTGACCGCACGAGACTATCTTGGTAAGATTCTTGTCTTTGTCACCTTTCATATACATGTTAAATGGAAGACCTATATTGTTTAGGGATTTACTGTTTTTGTATTAACAATCATTATTTGCAAACAATTTTTTGTTGTTCTGATTCAGCTCTAGGAACAATATTTTCATCAACTGATACAGTGTGTACACTGCAGGTTGGTTGGATTTGTAATTATTCTCTTTGTTTTAATTGGAGGACAGCGGCTTTGAGTGTTGGCTGTTCTATGATAATTATCTACATGTAGGTTCTCCATCAAGATGAAACTCCTCTGCTATACAGCCTAGTTTTTGGGGAAGGAGTTGTGAATGATGCAACAACAGTTGTTCTCTTCAATACAATTCAGAAGCTTGATGTTTCAAGGCTAGATAGCAGGACAATACTTCCTGTTGTTGGGGATTTCTTTTACCTTTTCTTGACAAGCACTGCTCTTGGAGTCGTTGTAAGTCATGATGGTTAAAATGGGTATACAAGCATGATCTTTTCAATTGATGACTTGACCTAATACATAACAATCTTGCTGTCTAATGAATAAAGCGAGATCCTTTTGGGTTGAATTTGCGTGACTTTACCTATCCCAAAAGCTTAAATTTATAGGAAGTAGCCTTATTGGGCATTACCAATGGTGGACATAGGCCTCTAAGGCCGAACCACCTTAAATCCTTCTTTCTTTCTCTGTTTTCACTTATATCATTTATCTTATATTTTGTTTTAAAATAATTACTTTATGAGTTTCAATTCTCTGATAATAAGGTTAATTGTTCATTGAGCTGTGGCTATTTAAGTTTCATTTTTGAGAACTGCTCAGAATGTCTTTTGATCATTGATAACCTCTTCCAGGATTGAGGTACTTGGAGCATCAAGTATGGCCATCTTGACTTGAGCTGAAAATAAATTGTGCTTTCTGCACAATGTCAATAGAACATTTCAGTGAACTGTTAAATAAGGCCTCCTTGATGTGGGTTAGTTCCTATAGTTAAGAGTAATGGTTAAATAAAAGAAATATAATATGTTTTTAAGTGAAGGTGACATTATAAGCCAAACTTGATCAGATACAGCTCCAAGACTGAGCAACTATAATAAGCAGGGCAAATAAGCTGAAAATAAATAATGTTCTATGCTAATGATTTGGATTACTAACTAGAATTAGAGTTGCGGTTGAGTAAAAGAACATTTCAATTTAACAATAAAGAGATGGTGTCCTTAACTTAAGCTGTCAGACTGGACAGAGACCCTGAAGGCAGTACCTAGACATCGGTTCTTTCTGTGTATCTTCCAGCTCATTCTTCCGGCTTTTTACACCTGTTAATAATCCCTCCCAAGAGTATCTTGCATATCCAACGTCCAAAACAGGCCATCTGGAAATTACCGTGAATTATGTAAACTTTTGAAATGCCAATTAGTTTATGCATAATACTCTTCCTTATATCTTCGCGTTAATGAATGCCAATAACAAATTATGTCTATTTTGTTGAGAAAATCATGTCTTAAAACTTCATTGCAGGCTGGACTTGTGACAGCATATGTTCTTAAAACCTTATACTTTGGAAGGTAAGTACTCGTTTCATTAAAGATCTCAAGTACATTCTGTAGTGGTGGTAATGTGAATGTCAGAGTTCATTACTTCTTTATATCTGGAGGTGAGAAAAGTGGAGTTTGGGGTGCCACCTTTACGAATCTGCCTTTTTATCTGCTAACAGACATTCAAGCGTTCGAGAAATTTCTCTGATGGTTTTAATGGCGTATTTCTCCTACATGTTGGCAGAGGTAATGACGTGTACTCGAGAGGTCCTTTCACTTTGTATGGTGTTATAATTTCACTGACGCAGAACGGCAGAAGTGTTAGATTGTTGATTCTCAAATCCATTTTGAATAGGGCGCTAAATATATATTTGGACCATATCACCGATTTGATATGAACAAGTAATTTTTTCAAGTAACATCTACATAGAAAGTTGAGTCATTAAGCACCAAACAACTGCTGTGATGGGGCTTTTTATCTGACTGAGACACAGAAAAAGATGTGAGAAGAAGGAAACCAAAATCCCCATCATGCAAGTGATGATCTTGAACTTTTAATATGTACAACACTGACTTGTTTTAACTACAATTTTGACTTCGTCATATTGTGAAACAATAATGTGTATACTATTATTTGTTTGTGCAGTTGCTACAACTCAGTGGAATTCTTACTGTTTTCTTTTGTGGGATTCTGATGTCACACTATGCGTGGCATAATGTTAGTGAGAGTTCAAGAATCACGACGAGGTATGTGTGAAGGAATTGCTTTGGATTTTAGTGACATTAAAGAGTCACAACTGATTATGCCCTCTACTTGGTTTATTGCCTCCTCTCTGCAGGCATGTGTTTGCGACAATGTCATTTATTGCAGAAACATTCATATTTCTCTATGTGGGAATGGATGCTCTTGACATTGAAATGTGGAGAGTGACCAAATTAAGGTGCTATTTCTCTCCTACTACAGTCCAACTCAGTCATATTTCAGTAAGTTATTGATAAAAGTTCAGATCATCCAATTTAGTTTTGAGTTGCCATATATTGACATGGATGTAATGGTACCTTGTATGTTAAATTGCTGTTTGTATGGTCCACCTTCATGTACACCATATGTGCTTCAGAAAAAAGTCCTAAATCTTTCTATTCAATACAATGCAATTGGGAAAATTGTAACTTCTTGAGACATTTTTTGCGGCATTTAAATCAGACAAATGCTTTTTTGTGATCGTATGACAGATAGAGACTTTTAGTGGTATTAAAAATGGTAAGGAATGGCCAGTCTGAGGCTCATATCTTCTGGCTGTTACTTGCAAATTCTTATCATGGCGTCATTTAATGTTCTCTCTTTCTCTCTCACACATTCGAATCGAATCTTCAACTTTTGTTTTTAGAAACTTTGGCTAACTTTGCGCTTTGTTTTTAGGGATCTCAAAAATATTAGTCAAGTATGAAGTATAATGCAACCTTTGGCATGACTATGGTTTAAATTAACATATAACGCTTAGGAGTATGAGTTTGAGTCTCTGACATAACAACCTTGTTCTCTCGAATAGCTGCATAAGTCTTTTATCTAAATTATGCATTCTCTTACAGATTTTTGTTCATTGCAGCTTTGGAACTTCAATGGGCATCTATAGTACCTTAATCTTACTAATCTTGCTTGGACGTGCTGCATTTGTATTCCCACTCTCTACTCTTTCCAATTACATGAATAGAAAAGCCGAGAGAACACCAGTGATCACATTTAAACACCAGGTTAGTATTGCCATGATAACTTTTATGCATAGTGCGAGGGAAGGTAGTTACACACTTTCATTGCCTATGGATTTTAAAATTTCTATTTATCTAGCTAATCATTTGGTGGGCCGGGCTTATGAGAGGGGCAGTCTCTATTGCATTGGCTTTTAAACAGGTATGCATTTTCTGTTCATCATAATTCAAATCAGTTTGTTAAGAGATGATAATCCAACATATTGTATAGATAATTTTCCAATTTGGTAGAAATTCTGCATGAATTAATCTCTCTTGGTTTGTGAAGTTCACGTATTCTGGCGTTACATCGGATCCAATCAATGCTACAATGATTACCGACACCATTATCGTAGTTCTCTTCAGTACACTGGTATGTTGGTCTCTGTCTTCAAGTGGGTTTCCTTTTACAATGAAGACACAAGTCTCATTACAACCATTATATGTCATGCAATTGTTAGTGATACATTGCAGAAATTTTTTTACCTCCAAAGATTTGCTTTATACTTGTCAGGTGTTTGGTTTTCTAACAAAGCCGCTTATAAGATATCTGCTTCCCCACCAAGAAACTATCAAAATCAGTCGTCGAGAATCTGTTCCTCCAAAAGAGGACTTGGATGTTCCTTTGCTCTCTCTTGAAGAATCTGTGGGAACCAACATGAGCCGTGCAAAGGATAGTTTGTCTCGGCTGATAGAAAGCCCTGTATGCATTATACATTTCTACTGGAGGAAGTTTGATGATGCCTACATGAGACCCATATTTGGAGGGCCTGTTAGCACTCCAATGGACTGTTAAACAAATGACAGCAAATCTACTAGATGGCAGCGAGGAACCCGGATAGCCTAACGGTAAATCGGGAATAAGCAGATTACTTGCTGTGCAGTTAATGTACAGGACATGCACAAGGTGAAGATAGGTCTGCTTTTCATCAAACTATGTAAAATACGCAGAAGTTTTGTTAATAGACTCATAATCAATTAGATGAGTAAGGTTTAACCTTCTTCATGACTACGCAAAATTTGTTAATAGACTCAAGATTCTACACCTCCTGGAAAATTTGATGATAGACTTATGTGTGAGTTTTGATGAAACTAGAATTTTTTTTTTTCTAAGTTGTAACCTTGTCAAGTTTTTTCTTCCCACTTGTTTTTGGTACTCTTACGGGACCTATGCAAAGCCAGTAATCCAAGTGAGAAATGGAGTGCAAAATGAAAGGGGTTAATTGTTTAGCAACAGGGGAAAATATATCTTTAAAAAACAGAGACAAAACAGGCAATTCCATTTCAAATTTTTTTTGACAGCCAATGACAGGCAGTAAAATTCACATCGAAGATCAAAAGCTTCAGCGGAAAATAGAAAGAAATACTTGGGCAGATGCAACCAGAACTTGTTCAATCCACCGCATAGCAAAGAACCGAATAAAATAAGCCGATCACAGGACACCAAAATTGACCCCCGAAAAAAAGAAAGAAATGAAAGCCTTCTCTAAATTCTCTTTGGCGTGTTTGACGTGCAAATTTTAATTGAAAATGATCTTCTCTAAACTATTTATTTGGACTGATCATCTTTTTGACTCATGAAAAATTATTTGGACAGGAGATTTAGTCCAAACAACACGGTTTTTAGACTCTGAATTTTATTTTTTTATGCACTGTTAAGTTATTGTGCTCAGAAATTTTACTAAGCATTGTAACAAGTAGTAATTTGTGGGAGTAGAGTAGTAGTCTTGGTCGATTGGTTGGGAAAAGAATGAAACTCGGCAGAAAACCTTATTGAAATGCCAACGTATGAGTTGGGAGAGTGGAAACAAGACGGTTTTTAAAAAAAGTGGAAACAATAATTTCGACCTTTGATGAGTGGAAAATCTAACGAGAAAGTTCAAAATATTTTTATTATAGGAAAGTTCATTTTAGGCCCTTAAACTACTACGCATTTTGATAAGATAAGTAAGACAAATTAAGACCATGGCACCATGGCTCTAACTCCAAAATAGAACATGCCACAAGCCCATACTAAATCTTCATTGTGCTCATACGTACCAACTCAAGACAGAGGACAGAAAAAACTAAGTTATCAATACGCAGAAACATATCAGCTTTCCTAAGCGTCACCTTACATACTTGCTTCAGCACCATGTATTTGTAGTTGCAATAAGTTAGGGGAAATTATCCTTTACCCCCCATGAACTATCACGCAATGAACATTTTCCCTTATCAAGTACCAATTTTATATTACGATTCCATTAAATTACCATTTTATCATCAAAACCCTCATTTTGTCAATTAAGACTGTTAAGTCTGATGATCAATCGTACTGTTCACGATACTGTTCATGACATTGTTCATGGTTGACCATCCGATTTAATGACTTTGACTAACAGAATGGGGGTTTTGGTATTGAAATGGTAGTTTGATGGGGTCGTAATATAAAGTTGATAGTTGATAGGGGTATATAGTAATTGAGTGGTAGTTCATGGGGGGAAAAGATAATTTCCCCAATAAAATTATCAACATCTCCTTAACCTTTGCTGGCAATAACAAAAGCAAAATCAAAATCAAGGGTCGATTTATGCAAAAATAAAAAGGGTTAGTCATCGCTTAAAACAAAAGGTTTTAGTGAGAATGAATTACTCTCTCTAGGAGAAGATGGTAAGAGAAAGTTACACTTATTCCTCTTATACTGCCACTCAATTTGCTATGTTCTTCCAAAAGTTTAAAAGTTGCAATGTACCCTACTAATCAACAAATCCTCATTTAAAATGAAGTTAGAAACTTTTTAAATAGCCTAATCAGCCCAAATACCTAATTACATTGCAGCAGTAGACTTCAAACAATTGATGAACAAAAGGTGTGGTTTGATTGATCACTCCGAGAGAATTACGCAACAGAAGCTCTAACCAAAGATTCTCTTGGCACGTAACAAAGAATGAAACTTAAAGTTTGTTTGAGATTGTGTTATGTAGCTTAAAAAATATTTTTAATACCTAAAAAATTGTACCAAACCAAACGCATGTTTGGTAAAAAAATTTTAAAAGTATATATATATTTTTTTTAACTATAAAAATTGTTAAAACACGCTTTTAGGAAAATTATTATGAAATCTTTACCAAACCTTGTTATTGGAACAAAACACACACCTCCATGCGCCTAAGACCGAAACTATTATGAACTCCAAACTTTTATACTTTGAATTTTGCAGTAATATTCATCTTGCAAAAAGAAAAGACTCAAGATCTAATACCAATTTGTTGCGACATTTTTTCAGACAGCAAAGTAGGAAAGGACATAATAAAATAAGCCACACATGACACTAATGTTTTTTTTTTTTTTTTAATGCTCTCCGTCGTGTTTCACGTTCTCAAAAGTAGGCTTTGTCGATCGAAAGCAAGACTGGTTCCAAAGGCAGATCTCTTCCTAGCTGTCATCGGTCAGTCAAGGCGTCAAAGGATCCGGGTGGTTTAGTGTAAAAGCTCGGAAAGGCCGCATGTTCATATTTTTGATTGGGCGCGCAGAGGACCGTGGAGTGTCATCGATTTCTCAATGGCCAATTTGTTGTTGAAATGGTCTAAAATGGGTTTTCCGCGGCCTCACTAATTTACCGAGAAACGTTTAGTTGATGAATATGAGTCCTACTATCAGGCTGTCAAGAATCAAATAAGTGTCTGTCAAAGTCTAATGTATAGTACTTGGCAGTTGGCAATAATAGTGAGTACCGTTAACTAATTAAAAGAATAAAAAATCATTAAAATTTTAAGTTTTTATCTCTTCTCTTTTCTTTTTCATTGAGTTTAAATTTGAAAAATAATATTTAAATAGAATAATAAAAGTAAATAGCTTAAAAAAAAAAACAAAAATGCTGGGGATAGGATAGCGTGTGGCATCTCAAATGATTGACATATAATTTAAGCGAAGGTGAGTAAGAGTAATGAATGGTTTGAGGGTGGAGCGTAGTTGAAAAGTGAGCTTGACTGGAGACTCCAAATAAAACAACACGGCTTTTACACTGGAGACTCTTAAGTCCCCGCGTTTTTCATAGGAAAGCCAATGTGAAATTGCAGCAGCCTGGTCGAACTCTAAACCCAAAACAGGATATCCAACAACATCATATATACTTGCCTGTGCGGCATTGCATAGCTATAATTAGCTGCCTCATTAATTATCATACAAAAATGAGCCGTACAATTTCCCCTGTTATTGCTTCCCTGCCGCTTTTATTCTGTCTTGCTTTGCACTTCACCAATGCAACCTTCTGGTCGGATAGTATCGGTGATACTATCCGACCAGGCCAATCACTAAACACCTCGGAGTATATGAAATCTGCCACCGGAAGGTTCAGACTTAATTTCTTTCCTTCAGAAGACTCGACAAAGCATTACGTGGTAATATGGAGCTATAATGTTTCTCACCCCAACATAGTTTGGGTTGCAAACAGGGAGCACCCATTCCCATATTCCTCTGCCGTTCTTACCATGGACCCGCGTGGGAATCTTGTAATATCCGATGGCGTATTGCTGCACATGCTGACTAACACTTCAGGTGGCAACGATTCCTACGCCAGGCTATTAGATACAGGTAATCTTATACTCACAAATAGGGCCTCACATGTTTTGTGGCAAAGCTTTGACTATCCTGCTGATACTCTTTTGCCCGGAATGAAAATTAAATATGCTAATGACCATCCTATCTTAGTATCATGGGTTAGTTATGAAGACCCTGGACTTTTCTCTCTGCATGTGGGTTCTCGTAAAGAACTGATCTTAATGGAGGGGTCGGAACCATACTGGACTAGTTCACTCAGTGGTGTTCTAGCTGGTATACTCGTGATTGATGGGGACTACATTACTTGGCCTGCTCAGAACACCAATGAAATTAGAAAAATAGTGTTGGATATGTCTGGGAATCTTGTGCTGATGAAATACAGAGAAGGTGAAAAATATTGGGACTCGTATAACTTATCGACGTGTGGGACTTATCCTGTCTGCGGCGATTTCAGCATATGCAATGAGACTTCAGATGCATATTCTAGATGTGATTGTCTGCCAGGATTCAAAAGAGGAACTACGCCCGCTGGATGTGAGAGAAAAACTGATTTGCAGTGCAGCGACAATATTAATGCTCAGAAAGATTGGTTTCTTCAAATTCCTAAAGTTTATTTGCCCATGTATCCACAGCGGTTGCTGGTTGAGAAGGATTCAGAGTGCAAAGCAGCTTGCTTCAACAACTGCTCTTGTACTGGTTATGCTTATGATCAAGAGCATCGCTGCCTGGTATGGGATGGCCCTCTTTTAAATCTGAGGCATTTCTCAGCAGATAGTTTATATGAAACAGAGTTCTATCTCAAACTTGCTCCTCCGGACTTTACCAAAGGTTAGAAAAATCGAAAAACAGAGTTCTGCGGTTGTTGGTGACTAATTTTGCTGTTCTTGTTTCTTCTTCCTCTAGGCATTGTCAATTTGTATATCAATTCGTAATGCAAAGAACAGCACCGATATTATTTATTTCTCTGGTTTCCGTTTGCAGATACGAACTCAACAAATGCAATTGTAACAGATCCAGGACTTCAGAAGAATTTAAAGGTCACAGGAAATAAACTACTATGGAAAATTCTCGCGCCTACAACATCTATTTCGGTGGTTGTTACCTTGGGCCTTTTTGTTCATTATGCGAGGCGAAAGCTCAAAAAGAAGAAGGGTGAGTAAATAATATGGTACAATACTAATTAAATTATTAAATTCACACTCTCTTATCCACTTAAGCTTTTTGGTTAAGTTGTGATTTAGCACAACTTTATTTTAACAATCTAAATTTATATCCTTAAACATGTGTTGTTCGCCATTCAGGGGAGGATTTGTTATTGTTAGATTTGGGCATGACCCAAAAGGCTAATAATTCAGAGCATGGAGATAGTAGGAAAAGAGAAGTTCAAATGCTATTATTCAGTTTTGCAAGTGTTTCTGCTGCAACCGATAATTTCTCAGCTGCAAATAAGCTCGGAGAGGGTGGTTTTGGACCTGTTTACAAGGTATGGTTCAATGTCCCTAAACACAATGCTTTGGATATGGAATGTAAGCAAAAGGTTTGCACTTTGCTAGTCCTCCTCCACTTTTGTTGCTAGCTTAAGCTGATAGGAAAAAATAAATTTAATCACTTAATCATTACTTTAACACTCCCCTTAGAATATTTAATTTAAATGGCGGGTAATTTGACGGAGTCAAGGTCCAACACGTATAATATTTAATTTAAATGAGGGGTAATTTGACCGAGTCAAGGTTCGATCATAGGACCTTTGGCTTTGATACCATGTTAAATTACTACTTGTCCCAAGAACTTAAGCTGATAGAAAGATGTAAATTTAATCACTTAATGATTACTTTAACAAGATAAACATTTATTGTGTTAGATTTGGAAGTTAAAATTTTGCTTAGTATGTGTTAGTTTTAACATGTAATTGGATACTTGATATATGTTTGTAGTTGACGTTGAGTATACACATGTAAGTGTAAAACGATTAAGGCTCCGTTTGACAACCGATTTTGCCATGATTTTGGCTCTATACTATTCATCTCACTTTTTTATTTTTTTAATATTCTCTTACTTTTTACATCACATCAATTATTTTTTATTATTATTCAAATAAAAAAATCACTACAAAACAAAATTTTTTCATTTTTCCATACCAAACATTCTTACATTTTCACTTTTTCTTTTTTTAAAAAAACATTCTTACTTTTTTTCACATCAATCATTTTTTCTACAGTATCAAACCAAAACCAAAACAAAATCGTTTATCAAACGGACCCTAAGGCCCACTTTGGAAGGAGATCACAAAATTGAGTGCTTAATATACCATAGTTGTATCCAAACTCATATGCTTAAGCTTTTGAAATGAGTGAAGTAACATGTTATATTATAGTCTCACAAAAAGACTCATAGGGTGTCAATCTACAACAACAAATTGTTTTGCATCCAATTATTGTTTCTCAAAGTGGGTTGTTTGTTTTAGAGTTAAAAAAGTTTTAGTCTTTATCATTGGTAATGTATTTCTTATGAATTTAACTTACTATTTTATTATTTTCTATATTTTTCACAACAAAAAATAATTTCAGGGAACATTACTAAAAGGGGATGAGGTAGCTGTAAAAAGGCTTTCAAAAAGATCTGGGCAAGGTTGGGAGGAGCTAAAAAATGAGGCAATGCTCATAGCCAAGCTCCAACACAAGAATCTTGTTAGTCTTTTGGGCTGTTGCATTGAACGAGATGAAAAGATATTAGTTTATGAGTATATGCCCAATAAAAGCTTGGATTTCTTCCTTTTTGGTTTGTAATATCTCACATTTTGATATATGCATATATATGTTTTATTTTTTATTTTTTATTTTATTTTGTTATGGTCTTTTGCATGTGGCTCACTAATTGATTCATATATGTAAAGCAGATCAAGAGAAGCGCAAGATGTTAGATTGGAGGACTTGTGTTGGAGTCATTGAAGGAATTGCTCAAGGACTTCTTTATCTTCATCAATATTCCAGGTTAAGGATTATTCATAGGGACTTGAAGCCTAGCAATATCTTGTTGGACATCGATATGAATCCCAAAATATCAGATTTCGGAATGGCAAGAATATTTGGAAGAAATGAGTCACAGGCAAATACAAGTAGGGTTGTTGGCACTTAGTAAGTAATATAAACGGAACTTCATAATTATAAATATTAACATAATAGTATACATGTGTGTAGACATTCATATAAAACATGCAATTACTAATATTTTTAACTTGATTATGGTGCACAGTGGTTATATGTCCCCTGAATATGCTTTGGAAGGCCTCTTTTCAATCAAATCTGATGTCTTTAGTTTTGGAGTCTTATTGTTAGAGATTATAAGTGGCAAGAAGAATACTAGCTTTTATCAAAGTGATTGTCTCCATCTTATTGGATATGTGAGTATTTTATCTACATCTTTTGTTGAAGAAATTGAAAACACTTATTTACTTTGATTCATCGCTAGGAGTTGTTGAACAAATGTGCATTCATCGTTTATTAAAAAAATAAAAAAATTAGTCATCTATTCTTGAAATTTTAGAAAGCTAAGTAGAGTTTAAAACATACTACTGATCTTAAAAACTTAAGCTAATAGAAAATTATATATTTAATCATTTACCATCATTCTAACATTCTCTAAATTTTTTTCCTTTTTTTTTTTTTTTTTTTTTGAAATTTTAAGGCATGGAAATTATGGACAAGTGATAGGGGATCAGACTTGGTGGATCCACTACTTGATGATATATCTTCGATGCAAATGGTATTGAGATATGTTAACATAGCTCTCCTCTGTGTTCAAGAAAGAGCAGCAAATAGACCTTCCATGTCTGATGTTGTCGCAATGCTTAGCAATGAAGCTGTAGCTCTACCTTATCCTCAACAACCCGCTTTCTTGAATGTGAGTGGTACGGCGAAGGCAAACCTTGTTAACATCAGGCCACAAATTTGTTCTTTGAATGATGCAACAGTTTCAGTTTTGAATGGTCGGTAACATTTAAAAATTTGGCCATAAGCATCATACTATGGTCCATAACATTATTCAACTGTGTATTGAATCTTTAGGTATTTAGCCATATAATCTGGTATTACAGTTTCTGATGTGTATCATGAAAAATGGATTTGTAACTGGAATTCAAAATAATAAGATCAACTTGTCACATCTAACGACCAACAAATTGTGCATATGTGGTGTAATGGCACAGGAAAAACACTAATCGTTGTCACTCCAAAATTATTAGCCACGTCTAACAACCAACAAACGGTACATTCAGTTCTTTTGGAGTGATAATGCATATATAGACGGCGTTAGATGCCTCAATTGTTCTGCTGCCATTGGACATAAGTTGCTACTGAACATACTTTTGGTTTTGATTACAACACTCTTTTGATACAATGTTTTCGTAGAAAGATGTTCCTATATTGCATGCTTTTCTAGAGTGCATGTATAGATGGCAATTGATTGTTTAGATTCTCGTATAATCGTATTGTTTTATCTTCCTTCTCACGTTTTAACTTCCCAGAAAAAAATACAGGATGTAAGTGAGAAATGGAATGCCAAATGAGAAGAATTAATAATTAGCAACATGAAAAAAAAAAAAAAACAACTATACAATTGTAAATACAAGAACAAAAAAGAGGCATTTAGGCAATTTTGTGATATTCCAGCTAATTATAATTATTTAATAAAAATATTAAATTTTGACATCATCATATTGTGAAACAGAGAAATGTTTGATAAAAAGCTTAATATACCACTTGTAACAGTTTTACTGGTTATTGTATTGATTTCAATACAGAACGAATGATTGTTCTGTATTGAATAATATACGCGTTCCAGTTGCTCAACCTCAACCTCCTTTTACAAAGTAAACCGATTACCAAAATTGAATCAACAATACATCTCTTGGGCTTTGTTTATAAAGACCATTCACCTGGGCTTTGCATTTGATTCACTAATTATCAATTTACTCATATATGTAAAGTAGATCATGAGAAGCACAGGATATTAAATTGGAGGACTCGTGTTAGAATTATTGAAGGAATTGCTCAAGGACTTCTTTATCTTCATCAGTATTCTAGATTAAAGATTATTCATAGGGACTTGAAGCCAAGCAATATTTTGTTGGACATAGACATGAATCTGAAGATATCAGATTTCGGAACGGCAAGAATATTTGGTGGAAATGAGTCGCAAGCAAATACAAATAGGATTGTTGGCACTTAGTAAGTAATTATATAGAGGAAGCTTCTAAATTATAAAAATCAACATAAAACTTGCAATTTCTAATATTTTTAACTTGATGATGGTGCACAATGGTTATATGTCTCCTTAATATGCATTGGAAGGCCTCTTTTCAATCAA
>NC_081543.1:38011054-38017152 GCF_901000735.1 Corylus avellana | reverse complement strand
GAGATTTAAGTGGTTCGGCTTAACAAGCCTACATCCACTGGCGGAGACGATCTAGGAAAAATTCACTAACAAAAGAGTGTAGTACAAACAAAACCACTCAAACCCAAAAGTCCCAATACACCCCAATCTCACTCAAAAGAGAATTAGATACAAAAGAGAAAAATATTCTCTAAAATTCTCTAAGTTTTAGCACTCCAAAAGTGAGATCAAAATGAAGAAAAATGGTGCATCTTCTTCTCCCTACAGCACAAGCCTCTCTCTCTCTCTCTCTCTCGGCAGTTTTTTCTTTTCTTCTTTCTCTCTTTTTTTTTTGCTAAAGTTACTGTCTCTCTTCTCCTCTTGATGACCGAATGGCTTCAAATAAAAACAAAGCTTCTAGAAGAAGCTCAATGAATGGAGAAGCCAAAGTGGACGTGTGAGAGAGAAAACATAAGTCAAAAGTATGGGATGCCATACTTCTGTGGGGCCACGGTAAGACTTGTGAAAGCAAGTCACCAAATCTGACAGTATTTCTCAATAAATTTACAAGAGAATGCTCAAGCATTATATACACACAGTATTTACAAAAGTATTAAAAACAGAGAATTAAGGTGCAGATTTGTATAATGGATTACAAAGGTATGAGTGTAAATATGTTTCCTTATGTGTGAAGGTTGAGGAGAGGAGTATCATTCTATGTAAGTCATGCTGCACTCAATCCTTGTGATCTTTGATATAATTTCCTTAACTCTGTAGCGCATGATCTGGATTGATATGGATTGCCAAGATCAAGAAGATTGCATGGCTTGATGAGTGAAGCATGATATGTGGTGACTTGTCTGATTCCACAATCAGTGGAGTGAGCTGGAGATGATTTGGTGTCGTGGCTTTGAGCAGCTGGGGGAGAAGGTTCAGCTGGAGAAGGGCGTTCTCTATCACATAGAAAGTTGAGTTATTAAGCACCAAACAACTGCTGTGATGGGGCTTTTTATCTGACTGAGAGACAGAGAGACAGAGAGAAAAAGATGTGAGAAGAAGGAAACCAAAATCCGCATCATGCAAGTGATGATCTTGAACTTCTTTTTAATATGTACAACACTGAGTTGTTTTTACTACAATTTTGACATGGTCATATTGTGAAACAATAATGTGTATACTATCATTTGTTTGTGCAGTTGCTACAACTCAGTGGAATTCTTACTGTTTTCTTTTGTGGGATTCTGATGTCACACTATGCGTGGCATAATGTTAGTGAGAGTTCAAGAATCACGACCAGGTATGCTTGTTTTGGATTTTAGTGACATTAAAAGGTCATAACTGATTGTGCCCTCTACTTGGTTTATTGCCTCCTCTCTGCAGGCATGTATTTGCGACAATGTCATTTATTGCAGAAACATTCATATTTCTCTATGTGGGAATGGATGCTCTTGACATTGAAATGTGGAGAACGACCAAATTAAGGTGCTATTTCTCTCCTACTACAGTCCAACTCAGTCATATTTCAGTAAGTTATTGATAAAAGTTCAGATCATCCAATTTAGTTTTAAGTTGCCATATATTGACATGGATGTAATGGTACCTTGTATGTTAAACTGCTGTTTGTATGGTCCCCTTCATGTACGCCATATGTGCTTCAGAAAAGTCCTAAATCTTTTGATTCAATAGGATGCAATTGGGAAAATTGTAACTTCTTGAGACACTTTTCACGGCATTTAAATCAGACAAATGTTTTATTCTATTACATTTGGAATGATATTCAAGAAAATGCAGTAGCCACTTCATATCAAAAATGATTATTCATAAGAGAAATGTTATAATGGCTAATTTGATGTTCAACGTGGGAGTCCTTCACAGTTTATTGTAAGATATCACAAAACTTGTGGGAGTCAAAGGATTAAGCTTTTCGGCTGAGTAATGTCCCGAAATGCTATGTTATGGTCTCACATAAATACTCTTAAGGTGTCGATGGATATCAATCTCTAGTCTTCACTCAAGGACCAGAGATTCCACAACAACAAAATATTGCATTTGATTCTTGTTTCTCAAAATGGTTCTTTGTTTAAGAGTTAAAAAGGTTTTACTCTTTATCATTGGTAATGGATTTCTTATAAATGTAGCTCACTATTTTATTGTATTTTGTATTTTTCATAACAAAAATTAATTTCAGGGAATATTACTGACAGGAGATGAAGTAGCTGTAAAAAGACTATCAAAAAGATTTGGACAAAGTTGGGAGGAACTAAAAAATGAAGCAATGCTCATAGCCAAGCTTCAACACGAGAATATTATTAGACTTTTGGGCTGTTGCATTGAACGAGATGGAAAGATACTAGTTTATGAATATATGCCCAACAAAAGCTTGGATTTCTTCCTTTTTAGTTTGTAATATCTCACATTTTGATTATATATCTATATGGAATCCTCCCTTCTGCCTGATTGTTATGGTCCTTTGCATGTGACTCACTAATTGTCAATTTACTCATATATGTAAAGCAGATTGAGAGAAGCGCTTGATATTAGATTGGAGGATTCGTGTTATAGTCATTGAAGGAATTGCTCAATGACTTCTTTATCTTCATCAGTATTTCAGATTAAGGATTATTCATAGGGACTTGAAGCCAAGCAATATTTTGTTGGACATAGAGAAGAATCCCAAGATATCAAATTTCAGAATGGCAAGAATATTTGGTGAAAATGAGTCACAAGCAAATACAAATAGGATTGTTGGCACTTTGTAAGTAATATAAAGGAAACTTTTGAATTATAAAAATCAACCTAAAATTAGCAATTACTAATATTTTTAACTTGATAATGGTGCACAGTGGTTATATGTCCCATGAATATGTTTTGGAAGGCCTCTTTTTAATTAAATCCGATGTCTTTAGTTTTGATGTCTTATTGTTAGAGATTGTGAGTGGCAAGAAGAATACTGATTTTTATCAATGTGACTGTCTCCATCTTATTGGATATGTGAGTATCTTATTTGCATCTTTTGTTGTAGAAATTGAAAACACTTAATTACTTTGACTCATAGTTTGGAGTTGTTAAACAAATGTGCATTATTGTCGTCAAAACAAAATTAGTCCTCTATTCTTGAAATTTTAGAACACGAAGTAGAGTATAGAACGTACAATTGGTCTCAAAAGCTTAAACCAATAGAAAATTATGTATTTAATCATTTACCATCATTCTAACATCTTGTAATTTTCCTCTTCTTCATTCTAACATCTTGTAATTTTCCTCTTCTTCTTTGTTTTTTTAAGTGGGAATTATGGACAAGTGATAGGGGAGCAGACTTTGATGGATCCATTACTTGATGATATATCCTCTATGCATATGGTATTGAGATATGTTAACATAACTCTCCTATGTGTTCAAGAAAGTGCAGAGGATAGACCAACCATGTCTGACGTTGTTCCCATGCTTAGCAATGAAAGTGTAATTCTACCTTATCCCAAAGAACCTGCTTTCTTGAACGTGAGAAGTATGTCGAAGGCAAACCTAGTTAACAATAGGCCGTAAATCTACTCTCTGAATGGTGCAACGATTTCAACTATGGAAGGCCGGTAACATTTGAAAGTTCAGCCATAAGCGTTCATATTCTCCGAGTAAATTGTCAGAAAACATTCAATCTCTTTGCCTATGGTCTATAACATTATTCCGTTGTGTATTGTATCTTTGGGTCTTTAGCCCTATAGTTGGTATTACAGTTTCTGATATGTATCATGAAAAGTTGTTTGTACTTCTTTTATGCTGTGACAGTCTAATAGACAAGGACGGCACGAGGGGATCCTTATCAAAATTAGGTTTTATCTAGCCTCCCGATGAAAAATCTTAGTTCCGTCCCTAGTGACTAGTCAATTTTGTGTTAAGAATAACACCTCTATCTAATAAATGTATTGCGGTTAGTCTATACTTCTTTTCTGTGAATAGTTTGTAAAAAAAGTGTCATGATATAGGATGCACCGGCCACTTCATATCCAAAAGGGCTAATCACAATTGGGGTTCATTTTAATCACTTATATAGTCCAATTCGACCTAATACACATTTATCATGGGACTCGACACATACTAATACAATGTTTTCTTAGAAAGATGTTACATTGCTTCTCTAGAGTCATGTATGTATTGATGGCGATTGATTGTTTTAGATTCTGGTATTGTTTTGTAACTTTACAGCCAACAATACAGGCTCTAAGTGAGAAATTGAATGCCAAATGAGAGGGATTAATAATTAGCAACAAAAGAGGGAAAAAAACCATTATGCAATTGTAAATATAGCAACGAAAGAGGCAATTCCATCTCAAACTTTCTTTAGAGGCAGTAAAATTTATATCAAAAGATCAATAGCTTCAACAGATATTGGAAAGAAATACATATATGCAAGCTTAGAGAATACTTGAGGCAGATGCAACCAGAAGTTCTTCAACCCACTGCAACCAATGAAATGTATGTCATTGCCAAGGCGTGCATGGGATTAATCCCAAAAGCAGGGGAGCTGCTTAGTGAAACTGCTCATTCACTATATTACTCATCAAGGTGAGGGCCGTTGGAATTTGCTTGCAAGCCATTTACGCTCATTTCAATGCGTGGAAGCAGTCCATGCGAACAGCCTTTTGACCATTACCTCTTGAGATATTCTCACCCCACTCGTGACCAAACCGCACCTTGAATTGCAATCGGCGGTTGCTCTAAGCCGGTTCTTGGCCTGAGCTAGCTACCATGGGATTGTTACATGTGGATATATGAATAGACGGATTAACAAGTACAAGTACACGGCAATTCCCACAATCAATTCTACAAACTCCCACTAATGGGTTATAACTTTTATTAATTTAGAAGAGGTCCAATGAGCCTAGAGATACGCCCATATCATATAATAATATACTTGGGAAATATCTGGACAGAGGACCCTGATCCTGGAGTGGTGAAAATGCAATGTTAAAACTTATGCCTAACTTTAGATATATTTTTGTGTGTTTTAACTGTACATAACTCAGAATAGGAAACACAATAACAAAGGAAATCAGAAAATTAATAAACCAGTATCTAATTTGGTCTATTAACATATATTCTGATATCAGGATATATATATTCAAAACATCTCTCTTCTACATATAGGCAGAGGTAATGACATGTACTCAAGCAGTCCATTCACTTTGTATGGAAGTGTTAGACTGTTGATTCTCAAATCCATTTTGAATAGGGAGCTAAATATTTATTTGGACCGTATCACTAAGTTGATGTCTCTGTCTAACATTATGAACAATAATTTTGACATCGTCATATTGTGAAACAATAATGTGCATACTATCATTGTTTGTGCAGTTGCTACAATTGTTAGGAAATTAATCCCATTTCCCAAGACCCGTGAGATGCGAAAAATAAGAAGAATGCGGAATAACAAAGATAAGCAATCACACACGACACAAAGATTTAAGTGGTTCGGCTTAACAAGCCTACATCCACTGGCGGAGACGACCCGGAGAAAATTCACTATCAAAAGATGGAGTACAAAAATAGTAGAGAGAAAATCACTCAGATTCCAAAGCCCCAATACACCCAAAATCTCACTATCACACAAGAAAGATTATTCCCAAAATGGAATACAAAAGACAGATGTACAAACTCTTCTTTTGCTGGAACGGATGGCGGCTGATCTCTATTTTCTTCTCTCACTCTGCAGCACCCTTTTTCTTCTAATCACTTGTTTTTGGCTCCTCCAAAAAACCACCAAGAAGAAAACACCCTTGCTGCCCTTGTACCTCCTTCTCTCAAATTCTCTCTTTTTTCTCCTCCCTTTGGTGCTTCACGTTTTTGGTACACACAAATTCACCTTGTGCTTTGTTCCTTATATAGAAGCTTTAACTCTCCTTTTACATGTTGGTCTAGGACTCCTACTATAAATCAAACAAGGAGTCCAATTACACATAGGAGAAGGACTCCAAAACAAACTTGGACAAAAGTCTTCTAAACCCAAAAGGAGTAGAGAACTAGTGGGGCCCACGTGTGATGGGTGGCAAGTCACACCTAACAATCTCCACCTTGACTTGAATCCCATCAAGTCTACCAAAACGTGTCTCCTCCGGATGTCTCCGCGTCAGCCCCCAAGGGCAATC
>NC_081543.1:38005482-38010954 GCF_901000735.1 Corylus avellana | reverse complement strand
TATACGTAATTGGATACTTCATATATGTTTTTCAGTCAATTAATATATAGTTGATGTGAATGTAAAAAAGATTGAATTCCGCTTTGGAAAGATATCAGCGTGCCTCTAATGAAATTTGGAGTGTTTATATCACTTGAAGGTTGTAAAACTAATATAGGAACCTCAATTATTTCGATCTGCGACAGAACACACCTTTGGTCCTTGTTACAACACCGATGAACAAATTGAAAGACTTGTTTGTAAACGTGACAGGTCAATTTTGAGTTAGATTAACAATTTTTCTTCAAAAAAGTACTGTGATTATTCTATTACATTTGGAATGCTATTCAAGAAAATGCGGTAGCCACTTCATATCAAAAATGATTATTCATAAGAGAAATGTTATAATGGCTGATTTGATGTTCAACGTGGGAGTCCTTCTTCACAGTTTATTGTAAGATATCACAAAACTTGTGAGAGTCAAAGGCTTAAGCTTTTTGGCTGAGTAATGTCCCAAAATGCTATGTTATGGTCTCACATAAATATTCTTACGGTGTCAATGGATATATCAATCTCTAGTCTTCGCTCAAGGACCAGAGATTCCACAACAACAAAATATTGCATTTGATTCATGTTTCTCAAAATGGGTTGTTTGGTAATGGATTTCTTATGAATGTAGCTCACTATTTTATTGTATTTTGTATTTTTCCTAACAAAAATTAATTTCAGGGAATATTACTGGAAGGGGACGAAGTAGCTGTAAAAAGACTATCAAAAAGATCTGGACAAGGTTGGGAGGAACTAAAAAATGAAGCAATGCTCATAGCCAAGCTCCAACACAAGAATCTTGTTAGACTTTTGGGCTGCTGCATTGAACGAGATGAAAAGATACTAGTTTATGAATATATGCCCAACAAAAGCTTGGATTTCTTCCTTTTTGGTTTGTAATATCTCACATTTTTATTATATATATATATGGAATTATTCTTCTTCTCTTTTGCATGTTTGATTTTTATTGTCTTTGCATGTGATTCACTAATGGTCAATTTACTCATATATGATATATGTAAAGCAGATCGAGAAAAGCGCAGGATATTAGATTGGAAGACTCGAGTTGGAGTTATTGAAGGAATTGCTCAAGGACTTCTTTATCTTCATCAGTACTCCAGGTTAAGGATTATTCATAGGGATTTGAAGCCAAGCAATATTTTGTTGGACATAGATATGAATCCCAAGATATCAGATTTCGGAATGGCAAGAATATTTGGTGGAAATGAGTCGCAAGCAAATACAAATAGGATTGTTGGCACTTAGTAAGTAATATAAAGGAAACTTCTGAATTGTAAAAATCAACATAAAACGTGCAATTACTAATATTTTTAATTTGATGATGGTTCACAGTGGTTATATGTCCCCTGAATATGCTTTGGAAGGCCTCTTTTCAATCAAATCCGATGTATTTAGTTTTGGCGTCTTATTGTTAGAGATTGTGAGTGGCAAAAAGAATACTGGTTTTTATCAACGTGACTGTCTCCATCTTATTGGATATGTGAGTATCTTATTTGCACATTTTGTTCTAGAAATTGAAAACACTTATTTACTTATTTACTTTGATTCATAGCTGTGACTTGTCGAACAAATGTGCATTATCGTTATTAAATTAAATTAGTCTTCGCTTATTGAATTTTTAGAATACAAAGTAGAGTATAGAACGTAGTATTGGTCTGCTTAAACTAACAGAAAAATTTTGTATTTAATCATTTATCATCATTCTAACATCTTGTAATTTTCTTCTTCTTCTTCTTTGTTTTGGGATTTTAAGGCATGGGAATTATGGACAAGTGATAGGGGATCAGACTTGGTGGATCCACTACTTGATGATATATCATCTATGCAGACAGTATTGAGATATGTTAACATAGCTCTCCTCTGTGTCCAAAAGAGTGCAGAGGATAGACCAACCATGTCTGACGTTGTCGCCATGCTTAGCTATGAAGGTGGAGTTCTACCTTATCCCGAAGAACCTGCTTTCTTGAACGTGAGAAGTATGTCGAAGGCAAACCCAGTTAACAACAGGCCACAAATCTGTTCACTGAATGGTGCAACGATTTCAACTATGGAAGGCCGGTAACATTTGAAAGTTCAGCCATAAGTGTTCATATATATTCTCTGAGTAAATTGTCAGAAAACATTCAATCTCTGTGCCTATGGTCTATAACATTATTCCGTTGTGATCTTTGGATCTTTAGCCATATATTTGGTATTACAGTTTCTGATATGTATCATGAAAAATTGTTTGAACTTCTTTTATGCCTTGACAGTCTAATAGACAAGCACGGAACAAGGGGGTCCTTATCAAAATTAGGTTTTATCCGGCCTTCCGATGAAAAATCTTGGTTCCATCCCTAGTGACAAGTCAATTTTGTGTTAAGAGTAACCACTCTATCTAATAAATGTATTGTGATTATTCTATAGCACTTTTCTGTGAATAGTTTGTAGAAAAAGTGTCATGATATAGGATGCATTGACCACTTCATATCCAAAAGGACTAATCACAATTGGGGTTCATTGTAATCACTTATATAGTCCAATTCGACCTAATACACATTTATCATGGGACTCAAAACATACTAATACAATGTTTTCTTAGAAAGCTGTTACATTGCTTCTGTAGAGTGCAAGTATCGATGGCAATTGATTGTTTTAGATTCTGATGGATGTAAGTGAGAAATGGAATGCCAAATGAGAGGGATTAATAATTAGCAATAGGGAAAAAAAAAAAACATTATGCAATTGTAAATATAGCAACAAAATAGGCAATTCCATCTCAAACTTCCTTAAGAAGCAGTAAAATTTATATCAGAAGATCAAAAGCTTCAACAGATACTGGAAAGAACTAAATCTATTCAAGCTTAGAGAATACTTGAGGCGGATGCAACCACAAGTTGTTCAACCCATTGCAACCAATGAAATGTATGTCGTTGCCAAGGCGTGCATGGGATTAATCCCAAAAGCAGGGGAGCTGCTTAGTGAAATTACCCATTCACTATATTACTCATCAAGGTGAGGGCCGTTGGAATTTGCTTGCAAAACGTTCAGGTAAACTGCTTATTATTAGTTATACAACATTTTGCAATTTGATCATTAATTAGCCTTTTTGTTAACCATTTTCTTCTCTGTTTTAAAAATTGACTAGAACTGGCAAAAGTTGCAAATTGAGATTGGCTAAATTATCTAAAACCAGATGTAAAAAGCGTTGAAATCTACAAAAACAAATTCCACAAAGAAAAGAGTTATGCCATGGGTCCGAGTGACTTGATATACTACAAGTGTCACGATCGTGTTGTGCCACATTAGAAGTGAATAGACCTTCCTTGTCTGACGTTGCTGCCATACTTAACAATGAAACTGCAGCTCTACCTTATCCCCAACAACCTGTATTCTTGAATGTGAATGGTACAACGATGGCAAACATAGTTAACAGCCGGCCACCAATTTGTTCTTTAAATGGTGCAACAGTGTCAGTTATGAATGGTCGATAACATTTAAAAATTTGGCCATAAGCATCATAAAAATACAAGAACAAAAAGAGGCAATTAGGCAATTTTGTGATATTCCAAGTAATAATTATTTAATAAAAATATTAAATTTTGACATCATCATGTTGTGGAACAGAGAAGATGTTTGATAAAAAGCTGAATATACCGCCACTTGTAACAGTTTTACTGGTTATTGTGTTGATTTCAATGGTGTATTGAATTGTAAATGAATGGAATTGAGAATGAGAAATGGATTATTCTGTATTGAATAATATAAGCATTCGAGTTGCTCAACCTCCTTTTACAAATTAAATCGATTACCAAAATTGAATGAACAATACACCTCGTGAGCCTCGTTTATAAAGACCCTTACAACTATTAACCAAAACCATCCAGCTGATCTCCCTAACCGATTAACAGAACCCAGGTATCCTACCAACTATAATATGTGTATACCCATTCCGACCAAGGACTAACCTAATACCCATTACACTTGCACCTTTGTCCTTAGTCTAAGAACTCTTGCTCGTACATGTGTTACTCAGAGTAATGTTACAAGTTTTTCTTGTGTTTTTCTTGAGTCCCTCCAAGAATAATGTGGCTATTGAAATCACTTTTGAGTTTGTGATTGATTATTATTGGATTTTGATCACGTGATAATTTTAGTAGCTACATTATTCTTGGAGGGACTTAAAGGGACACAAAAGGGACTTCTAAAATTACTCATGCCACTCAACCAAGTATTAAGGAGATTAATTCTTTAAAGAGTCGTTGTTATTGTTGGAAAGGAAAGGATTATGATTACGATGAGTCGGCTAAGACCGAAACTATTATGAACTCCAAACTTTTATACTTTGAATTTTGCAGTAATCATCTTGCAAAAAGAAAAGACTCAAGATCTAATACCAATTTGTTGCGACATTTTTTCAGACAGCAAAGTAGGAAAGGACATAATAAAATAAGCCACACATGACACTAATTTTTTTTTTTTTAAAATGCTCTCAGTCGTGTTTCACGTTCTCAAAAGTAGGCTTTGTCGATCGAAAGCAAGACTGGTTCCAAAGGCAGATCACTTCCTAGCTGTCATTGGTCAGTCAAGGCGTCAAAGGATCCGGGTGGTTTAGTGTAAAAGCTCGAAAAGGCCGCATGTTCATATTTTTGACTGGGCGCGCGGAGGACCGTGGAGTGTCATCGATTTCTCAATGGCCAATTTGTTGTTGAAATGGTCTAAAATGGGTTTTCAGCGGCCTCACAAATTTACTGAGAAACGTTTGGTTGATGAATAGTACTTGGCAGTTGGCAACAATAGTGAGTACCGTTAACTAATTAAAAGAATAAAAAATCATTAAAATTTTAAGTTTTTATCTCTTCTCTTTTCTTTTTTATTGAGTTTAAATTTGAAAAATAATATTTAAATAGAATAATAAAGGGTAAAGTCCACATACCCCTCAAACTACCACCCAATTGACAATGTCCCTCTAAACTTTCAATTGTGACAATGTCCCCTCCAAACTACTAAAATATTGTCAATGTCCCCCCCCCCCAAGACTAGCAATAAGACAAAAATGCCCCTATAGATTTCTCAATAAGACAAAAATACCCCTATAAATTCCAAAAAAAAAAAAATCGAGTTTTAAAAAAAACGAAAATTTTTAATTTCAAAATAATATTTTAAAAAAAAACTATTTTTTTTAAACAAAAATTTTTAATTTTTTTTTTAACGGAAATTTTTATTTTTTATTTTTTTAAAAAAAAAAACTATATTTTTTTATTTAGTTTTAAAAAACAACAAATTTCATTTTATTAAACGAAAATTTTGTTTTTTTTTAAACGTAAATTTTTATTTAAATAAAATTATAAAACAAAAATAAAAATAAAAAAACGAAAATTTTCAATTTTTATATAAAAAAAAAAAGTCGAAATTTTTTTAATTTTTTTCTTATAAAATTGATTT
>NC_081543.1:37995708-38005382 GCF_901000735.1 Corylus avellana | reverse complement strand
TGGTCGAACTCTAAACCCAAAACAGGATATCCAACAACATCATATATACTTGCCTGTGCTGCATTGCATAGCTATAATTAGCTGCCTCATGAATTATCATACAAAAATATGAGCCGTACAATTTCCCCTGTTATTGCTTCCCTGCCGCTTTTATTCTGTCTTGCTTTGCACTTCACCAATGCAACCTTCTGGTCGGATAGTATCGGTGATACTCTCCGACCAGGCCAATCACTAAACACCTCGGAGTATATGGAATCTGCCACCGGAAGAAGGTTCAGACTTAATTTCTTTCCTACAGAAAACTCGACAAAGTATTACGTGATAATATGGCGCTGTAATGTTTCTTCCCACAACATAGTTTGGGTTGCAAACAGGGAGCACCCATTCCCATATTCCTCTGCCGTTCTTAACATGGACCCGCATGGGAATCTTGTAATATCCGATGGCGTATTGCTGCACATGCTGACTAACACTTCAGGTGGCAACGATTCCTACGCCAGGCTATTAGATACAGGTAATTTTATACTCACAAATAGGGCCTCACATGTTTTGTGGCAAAGCTTTGACTATCCTACTGATACTCTTTTGCCCGGAATGAAAATTAAATATGCTAATGACCATCCTGTCTTAGCATCATGGGTAAGTTATGGAAACCCTGCGGACCCTGCTCCTGGACTTTTCTCTCTGCATGTGGGTTCTCGTAAAGAACTGATCTTAATGGAGGGGTCGGAACCATACTGGACTAGTTCACTCAGTGGTGTTCTAGCTGGTATACTCGTGATTGATGGAGACTACATTACTTGGCCTGCTCAGAACACCAATGAAATTAGAAAAATAGTGTTGCATATGTCTGGGAATCTTGTGCTGATGAAATTGATGGAAGGTGACAAATATTGGGATTCGTATAACTTATCGACGTGTGCAACTTATCCTGTCTGCGGCGATTTCAGCATATGCAATGAGACTTCAGATGCATATTCGAGATGTGAGTGTTTGCCAGGATTCAAAAAAGGAACTACGCTCGCTGGATGTGAGAGAAAAACTGATTTGCAGTGCACCCATGATAATAATGTTCAGAAAGATTGGTTTCTTCGAATTCCTGAAGTTTATTTGCCCATTCATCCACTACGATTGCAGGTTGGCAATCCTTCAGAATGTGAATCAGCTTGCTTCAACAACTGCTCTTGTAATGGTTATGCTTATGATCAAGAGCATCGCTGCCTGGTATGGGATGTCCCTCTTTTAAATCTGAAACATTTCTCATCAGATAATTTATATCAAACAGAGTTCTATCTCAAACTTGCTCCTCCCGACTTTACCAAAGGTTAGAAAAATCGAAAAACAGAGTTCTGCGTTTTTTTTTTTTTTTTTTGACAACCTTTGCCATCTATCAATTTGCATATCAATTTGTATATCAATTCGTAATGCAAAGAACAACGCCTATATTATTTATTTCTCTGGTTTCCTTTTGCAGATACGAACTCATCAAATGCAATTGTAACAGATCCAGGACTTGAGAAGAATTTAAAGGTCACAGGAAATAAACAATTATGGAAAATTCTCGTGCCTACCACATCTATTTCGGTGGCTGTTACCTTCGGCCTTTTTGTTCATTATGTGAGGAGAAAGCTCATAAAGAAGAAGGGTGAGTAAATAATATGTTAAAGTATTAATTAAATTATTAAATTCACTATCTCTTATCCACTTAAGCTTTTTGGTTAAGTTGTGATTTAGCACAACTTTATTTTAACAATCTAAATTTATATCTTCAAACATGTGTTGTTCGCCATTTAGGGGAGGATTTGTTATTGTTAGATTTGGGCATGACCCAGAAGGCTAATAATTCAGAGTATGGAGATAGTAGGAAAAGAGAAGTCCAAATGCCATTATTCAGTTTTGCAAGTGTTTCTGCTGCAACCAATAATTTCTCAGTTGCAAATAAGCTCGGAGAGGGTGGTTTTGGACCTGTTTACAAGGTATGGTTCAATGTCCCTAAACACAATGCTATGGATATGGAATTTAAGCAAAAGGTTTGCACTTTGCAAGTCCTCCTCCACTTTTGTTGCTAGCTTAAACTGATAGGAAAAGATAAATTTAATAACTTAATCATTACTTTAACACTCCCCTTAGAATATTTAATTTAAATGGCGGGTGGTTTGACTGAGTCAAGGTCCAACACGTATAATATTTAATTTAAATGAGGAGTAATTTGACGGAATCAAGGTTCATTCATAGGACCTTTGACTTTGATACCATGTTAAATTACCACTTGTTCCAAGAGTTTAAGCTGATAGGAAGATGTAAATTTAATTACTTAATTATTACTTTAACAAGATAAACATTTATTGTGTTAGATTTGGAAGTTAAAATTTTGCTTAGTATGTGTTAGTTTTAACATGTAATTGGATACTTGATATATGTTTGTAGTTGATGTTGAGTATACACATGTAAGTGTAAAACGATTAAGCCCACTTTGGAAGGAGATCACAAAATTGAGTGCTTAATATACAATAGTTGTATCCAAACTCATATGCTTAAGCTTTTGAATTGACTAATGTAACATGTTATATTATAGTCTCACAAAAAGACTCATAGGGTGTCAATCTACAACAACAAATTGTTTTGCATTCAATTATTGTTTCTCAAAGTGGGCTGTTTGTTTTAAAGTTAAAAAAGTTTTAGTCTTTATCATTGGTAATGGATTTCTTATGAATTTAACTTACTATTTTATTATTTTCTATATTTTTCACAACAAAAAATAATTTCAGGGAACTTTACTAAAAGGGGATGAGGTAGCTATAAAAAGGCTTTCAAAAAGATTTGGGCAAGGTTGGGAGGAGCTAAAAAAATGAGGCAATGCTCATAGCCAAGCTCCAACACAAGAATCTTGTTAGTCTTTTGGGCTGTTGCATTGAACGAGATGAAAAGTTACTCGTTTACGAGTATATGCCCAATAAAAGCTTGGATTTCTTCCTTTTTGGTTTGTAATATCTCACATTTTGATATATATATATATATATATATATATATATATGTTTTTTTTATGGTCTTTTGCCTGTGGCTCACTAATTGATTCATATATGTAAAGCAGATCAAGAGAAGCGCAAGATGTTAGATTGGAGGACTCGTGTTGGAGTCATTGAAGGAATTGCTCAAGGACTTCTTTATCTTCATCAGTATTCCAGGTTAAGGATTATTCATAGGGACTTGAAGCCTAGCAATATCTTGTTGGACATCAATATGAATCCCAAAATATCAGATTTTGGAATGGCAAGAATATTTGGAAGAAATGAGTCACAGGCAAATACAAGTAGGGTTGTTGGCACTTAGTAAGTAATATAAAGGGAACTTCATAATTATAAATATTAACATAATAGTATACATGTGTGTAGACATTCATGTAAAACATGCAATTACTAATATTTTAACTTGATTATGGTGCACAGTGGTTATATGTCCCCTGAATATGCTGTGGAAGGCCTCTTTTCAATTAAATCTGATGTCTTTAGTTTTGGAGTCTTATTGTTAGAGATTGTAAGTGGCAAGAAGAATACTAGTTTTTATCAAAGTAATTGTCTCCATCTTATTGGATATGTGAGTATTTTATCTACATCTTTTGTTGTAGAAATTGAAAACACTTATTTACTTTGATTCATCGCTAGGAGTTGTTGAACAAATGTGCATTCACCGTTTATTAAAAAAATAAAAATAAAAATTAGTCATCTATTCTTGAAATTTTAGAAAGCTAAGTAGAGTATAAAACGTACTACTGATTTTAAAAGTGTAAGCTAATAGAAAATTATATATTTAATCATTTACCATCATTCTAACATTCTCTAATTTTTTTCCTTTTTTTTTTTTTTTTTTTTGAAATTTTAAGGCGTGGAAATTATGGACAAGTGATAGGGATCAGACTTGGTGGATCCACTACTTGATGATATATCTTCGATGCAAATGGTATTGAGATATGTTAACATAGCTCTCCTCTGTGTTCAAGAAAGAGCAGCAAATAGACCTTCCATGTCTGATGTTGTCGCAATGCTTAGCAATGAAGCTGTAGCTCTACCTTATCCTCAACAACCTGCTTTCTTGAATGTGAGTGGCACGGCGAGGGCAAACCTTGTTAACATCAGGCCACAAATTTGTTCTTTGAATGATGCAACAGTTTCAGTTTTGAATGGTTGGTAACATTTAAAAATTTGGCCATAAGCATCATACTATGGTCCATAACATTATTCAATTGTGTATGGAATCTTTAGGTATTTAGCCATATAATTAATCTGGTATTACAGTTTCTGATGTGTATCATGAAAAATGGATTTGTAACTGGAATTCAAAATAATAAGATCAACTTATCAAATCTAACGACCAACAAATTGTGCATCTGTGGTGTAACGGCACAGGAAAAACGCTAATAGTTGTCACTTCAAAATTACTAGTCATGTCTAACAACCAACAAACGGTGTATTCAGTTCTTTTGGAGTGATAATGCATATATAGACAACGTTAGATGCCTCAATTGTTCTGCTGCCATTGGACATAAGTTCCTACTGAACATACTTTTGGTTTTGATTACAACACTCTTTTGATACAATGTTTTCTTAGAAAGATGCTCCAATACTGCATGCTTTTCTAGAGTGCATGTATAGATGGCAATTGATTGTTTAGATTCTCGTATAATCGTATTGTTTTATCTTCCTTCTCACGTTTTAACTTCCCAGTCAAAAATACAGGATGTAAGTGAGAAATGGAACGCCAAATGAGAAGAATTAATAATTAGCAACATGAAGAAAAAGAAAAAGAAAAAAAAAAAAAAAACAACTATATAATCGTAAATACAAGAACAAAAAAGAGGCATTTAGGCAATTTTGTGATATTCCAGCTAATTATAATTATTTAATAAAAATATTAAATTTTGACATCATCATATTGTGAAACAGAGAAATGTTTGATAAAAAGCTTAATATACCACTAGTAACAGTTTTACTGGTTATTGTATTGATTTCAATACAGAACGAATGATTTCTGTATTATTGAATAATATATACGCATTCCAGGTGCTCATTAACCTCCTTTTACAAAGTAAACCGATTACCAAAATTGAATGAACAATACATCTCTTGGGCTTTGTTTATAAGGCCCATTCACCTGGCCTCACTAACCGACTAACAAAACCCATGGATCCTACCAATTATGATATGGATAAACCCATTACAACCCTAGGGCGAAAAACCCACTAACTTAATATACCCATTACACAAGCAAATACAAGTAGGGTTGTTATTGTTCGAAAACGAAAGGATTACCATTACGATGAGTCCGCTGCTCATTTCAGGTGCCCTGATTTATTTTTTATATTTTGGCATATTCGTAAAAAGAGAGGAAAAAAATGAGAAGAATTTGAACTAATAAGTTCTATTTTATGAGGCATCGATTCTCAATTATTGACTTACTCCTTAAAGACTTAAGTCTCCATACATAAAAATAACTGTATTGACAAGTTTCTCTCGCACTTTCTCAAATGTAAACCTTAGAAAACATTATCCTTTGAATAGAAAATACTCCTATCAACACCAACTGAATCAATACTTACTCCTAACCTACCCTCGAAGACCCAGGTCTCCTTACTTGGAAATGATTGTAATGACAAATTTCTCTCAAACTTTCTCAACGTAGACCTTGGAAAACGTTGTTTTTGAATAGAAAATGAAGATTTTACTTTTATTGTGAAGAATCCTAATTTAATACAAAGAAAAAAATGATTTATTAATAGGCTCGTGAATCACATATCTATACCAGTTTTAGGCAAAGTGGTTGCAAAAGTTAACGTGCGGAGAGGTATGTGTGTGAAAATCAATTTGCCACGTCTTATATTGGCTTTGCATTTATGCATATATGATAAGAATCCCACCTACTAACCATGATTTGTTTCTAATGGGAAACCTGTAAGAATTTGGCGTGATGGATATGATAAGTCGAGTTGACCATTGAATTTGTGAAATGCTCAAGTCTTCCTTACGATATTTTTGTGTTTTTTTTTTTAAAAAAAAAAATTAACGTGTCTTTATGATAAATTATTACTAAATTTTAATTTAATATTAATTTTAAAAGCTATATCATTTTTGGAATGAGACAAATGAGACTTGTAATATTATTCATGAGATTAGGCATTATAGAGTTTTAAAAATACTTTTGGTATCTTTTGTTTTTTTTGATATGTCCACACAAGAGAAAGGATAGGGGATTCGAACTAGTGACTTCCGTTTCATGAAGCGTGGTCCACAGCCAATTAAACGACCTATTAAAGAAAGTACTTTTAGTATCTAAAATGGTGTGCCAAACAAAAAAAATAGACTACTTGGTACACAAATTTTCAAAGTAGTTATTTGACCTTTTTTTTTTCCTCTAAAAAAAGACCAAAACAAACTTTTGAAAAAAGCTTAAAAATAATAATAATTTTTTTTTTTTTTTTCTAAAAAGCTCTTTTGGCTTTAAAAGTTATATTTTTCAACACAATCTCAACTACGTTATTTGCGTTAATGAGCTTAAAATGTACTTTTAGTACCCAAAAAATTATGACAAACAAAAATGTGGTATATTTGGTAAAAAAAAATTTTAAAAATTTCTTTAACTTTTTTATTTGCTTTTGTTTTGCAGTGATCGAGAGAAGCGCGTAGTTCTACCAATTCGAAAACTGCTCTAACAAATATTATGAAATGATTTCACAAGTGTTTACACAACAAAACCATTTCATAATATTTGTTAGAGCACCGGAGATCACGTGATAAATCATTGTCAAAGTTCTTTGGCTCCGAAAACAATGAAGCTCTTAAAATTAGTTGAGATATGATCCCATTAGTGCTAATGAGACCTACTTGTATAATATTGAAGATGAAGAAAGCTACTAGCTTGATTCAGGTAATGGTAGCAAAATAAATTTGATATTTTGTTAATTGTACAAATTATTTGATTGTTTTGATTTTACTAATTCTTTACAAAATTTATTGTGGTAGAAATTATGTCAAATTATTTCACATATGGCGCGGATTAAGGCTCAACAAATGGACTTTGTTGAATTATATTTTTTCTTTAGTTTTCGATGATTTTTTGCATTTTATTTTATTTTTAATTGATATTTAGTTGTTTGTGGGTTTTTTTTTTTTTTTTTACTGATCACTATGCTTATGTTTTATTTATTTGGTTATTGAAGGGTTGAAGGGATCCAGTAGAAGGAATGGAAGGATTGTATTTAGTTTTATGTAATTTTTAAATTGGATTGTGAACTTTTAATTTGTTCTTTGTTTAATTGTTTGACTCACCTACCTTGTGATTTACGAAGCATGATTAATAAAAGTAAGTTTAATTGCTATTTGATATTTAGAATGTGTTGTGTTATTCAGAATGAACAAATTCTAACGTGAAAGTAAAAAAAAAAAAAAAAAAAAACGCAGCAATATGGTCCGCATTTTTTATAGGAAAGCTCATGAGAAATTGCAGCCGGGTCGAACTCTAAACCCGACACAGGATCCAAGAACACCACATATACTTGGATTGTGCTGCCTCATTATTGCTTCCTTTTTGCTTTTATTCTGCCTTGCTTTGAAGTTCAACAAGGAGAGAGGTGGCTCGGCCAGTGCAATCCACTTCTACTTGGATTGTGCCAAGAACTTAATTCTAAATATAAAGGGTTCGAATGTGAAAATTATTTATTTTTAAATATTCTTTCTCTTTCATACAACCTTTTTTCCTTTCAACTAAAGTAGATTTTTAATGCATATAGCTAAAAGTTGGTTTTATCAATAAAATATAATATTTAATTAAAGTAAATAAATATTTAAAGAGTTTAATATTAAGTGGTTTTGAAAAGTGAGTAACTAAATCAACTATAAACTAGATTTTAATAGTTAAATTCATGTTTTTTTTTTTTTTACGTATTTATTTTCCTGTATTTTTTTCAACCTCAATGTATAAATACATTGAGTTTGAGGGGATGTTAGTGTCCCACATTGCTAAGGAGAGGCCTTTATATAAGAGGCAACCTCTAGCCTCAAGAGGCCTTTATGTAACCATTCTAATGCACCTCTACACACAACACTTCTATTCTACATCAATACAATGTAGTCTCTTGTGTGCCTTATGCTTCCGCTCTTCTCTTCTCTCCATTATTCTAACAAGTACAAATTTAAAGAGCTCATTTTAAAAGCTACAAACTCTCCAAATATCAAGAGCAAAAAATTAAAAGCTATTTAATTAGTTTTTTAAGCCTATATATTCATTTCATTTTCTCTCTCTCATCTCCCAATAACAAATAAAGAATTAAAAACGAATAGATGAAACTTCACACTTAATCTTTGAGCTTTTATCGCTTGTACACCATAAAATTCAAAAACTATTAATTTAGTGTATCAAACTTTAAAAAGTTTACAATATCACCCCCTCTCGTTAGGAGTGAAATTACCTTTTCTATCCTTGCAAAATTTATAAAATAACAAAATTACCTTAATTAAAATAGGGGTATTTTCGAAATATTCAAGGCCTCTGTAAGGATTTTTTGTTAGGAACAAAAAATTAAGAGGGATAACATTGCAAAAAATTTAAAGTTTTTTAAATTGAATTGAGAGTTTTGAACTTGAGATAATTGCAAAAGCGATGAAAGTTCATAGGGGATTGAGTGAAGTTTTTTCAAAATAATATTAACTAAAGTAAAGAAGATGTAAAGAGTTTGATGTTTAGTTATTTTTAAAAGTGGCTCACCAAATTAGAGAAAGTGAGTAATTAAGTGGGCTAAATCCAATTCTTTTCCATCTCATCCAACCTAATTCAAAGACCCGAATTGATTCATTTAACCCGATTCGATTTTTTTTTTTTTTTTAATTACATTTTTTAGTTTTGCACAGCCGCACACCATCATAGGCTCATAGCTCTTGTCGTGGTTGAATGGAATTCTCTCCATTTCAAAGGGAATGGAGGGAATCCGGTTAGTAATTTAAAGGGTAAAATGGTCTTTTCAATTGAAAATATCATTTTATTCTCTTATTTTTGCTTAAGAGCATTCATAGCAGCCTCGTCATTTTTCTTATATTTAAGGATCAAAACTACTTTTTGCTTTCCTATGTCAAAATACACCCCAATAACTTATCTTAATCATTCCTTATATCATTAAAATATTTATTTTTTTTTTAATTATATATATATGAGATGAGAGATGAGAGGAAATTGTGAGACATGAGAGGAGAGATGAGAGAAAAGAGTGAATCATTTTTTTATATTTTATTTTAATAATCATAAAGATTGCAAAAGTGAAATTTAATGTTTTGGGTTCCATTGTAGCAATTATAATATTTAGGATTCATTTAAGAATTCTATTGTGAAATTTTTTTGCGATTTTTGAGATATATTCCATAAACTTAAAAGAACAAACTCTCTTATAGGATTCCTCTTCATTTCAAAGGAAATGGGGAAATGGAGAGGATCCTTTCGGTGTCGTGGTGGCCTCCCACCAAGGTCACCGCTCCTTCTCACGATGCAATAAATGTCAGCCTTCCTTGACTTGACTGGAGAGTCGAGACAACGCAGTTTTTTTTTTTTTTTTTTTTTAAATAACAAAAACAACGCAGTTGTAGACTGTGGAAAATGTAACCAGATCGAAAGTAGAAAAGGCTACAATTAATATA
>NC_081543.1:37859082-37995608 GCF_901000735.1 Corylus avellana | reverse complement strand
ATGTGGGACTTCCAACAGTTCTTTTGGAGTAATAATGTATATATAGATAGCTCTTTTTCTTTGTCATTACAAATGGTATGAGAACAACTTCATAACATCATATGGCGCTGAGGCACTCATGACATGAGCTTGATGAAAATGTCAGGAATTTGAATAGAGGAGATTGTGGCACTCCAAAAAGTCCTACATTAACAACATGGATTGCCCATTTTAAGTGGATAGATTATAAGAGGCACTAAGAAGTGTTAGTCACACATCGATTCCTTTTACTAGGTGAGTTTTGATTACATCACTCTTTTAATACAATGTTTTCTTAGAAAGATGTTCCAATATTGTGATATTCCAATACAATCGTAAATACAAGAACAAAAAGAGGCATTTAGGCAATTTTGTGATATTCCAGTTAATAATGAATGATGCAAAATTTTTGTGATTTCCAGTTTCACAAGAAAATTTTTTTTGTAAATTTTTGTGAATTTTTCTCAAGAAAATTCACAAGAAATTTTTTTTTTTTGTGATATTCAAGACAATTTTGTGATATTCCAGTTTTAAAAATATTACTCATGAGATTAGGCAATTTTGTGATATTCAAGAAAATTTTGTGATATTCCAGTTAATTATTTTTATATTAAATGATTTAGATTCAATCATATCAGCTTATCACTTTTAAAATATGAATAAATATGATAATGATTGTTGATCGAGGAAATAAATGTTGAATTCTTAATATCTTAAGAATTTTAAAGAATCATGATTTAATACGAAGAAAAAGAATGATTTATTACTAGGTTCGCGAATCACATATCTTTGTACCAGTTTTAGGCAGTGGTTACAAAAGTTAATGTGTGGAGAGGTATGTGTGTGAAAATCAATTTGCCACGTCGAATATTGGCTTTGCATTTATGGTCTTGCATATATATGATAAGAATCCCACCTGTTACCATGATTTGTTTCTAATGGGAAACCTGTAAGAATTTGACGTGATGGCTATGATAAGTCGAGTTGACCATTGAATTTGTGAAATGCTAAAGTCTTCCTTACGATATTTTTGTGTTTTTTAAAATTAATGTGTTTTTTAAATTATTATTAAATTTATGATAAATTATTACTAAATTTTAATTTAATACTAATTTTAAAAGTTATATCATTTTTGGAAGGAGACAAATGAGACTTGTAATATTACTCATGAGATTAGGCATTATAGAGTTTTAAAAATACTTTTGGTATTTTTTTTTTTTTTTTTTTTGAGATGTCCACACAAAAGAAGGGAGATGAAAATTCGAACTAATGACCTCCGCTTCATAAAGCTTGGTCCACAGTCATTTGAATTACCCATTGAGGAAAATACTTTTAGTGTCTAAAATGGTATGCCAAACAAAAAAATAGACAATTTGGTACAAAACTTTCAAAAGTAGTTATTTGACTTTTTTTTTTCCTCTAAAAAAGATCAAAACAAACTTTTGGAAAAAGCTTAAAAATAAAACTTTTTTTCTAAAAAGCTCTTTTTGGCTTTAAAAATTATATTTTTCAACACAATCTCAACTACGTTATTTGCGTTAATGAGCTTAAAATGTACTTTTAGTACCCAAAAAATTATGACAAACAAAAATGTGGTATATTTGGTAAAAAAAAATTTTAAAAATTTCTTTAACTTTTTTATTTGCTTTTGTTTTGCAGTGATCGAGAGAAGCGCGTAGTTCTACCAATTCGAAAACTGCTCTAACAAATATTATGAAATGATTTCACAAGTGTTTACACAACAAAACCATTTCATAATATTTGTTAGAGCACCGGAGATCACGTGATAAATCATTGTCAAAGTTCTTTGGCTCCGAAAACAATGAAGCTCTTAAAATTAGTTGAGATATGATCCCATTAGTGCTAATGAGACCTACTTGTATAATATTGAAGATGAAGAAAGCTACTAGCTTGATTCAGGTAATGGTAGCAAAATAAATTTGATATTTTGTTAATTGTACAAATTATTTGATTGTTTTGATTTTACTAATTCTTTACAAAATTTATTGTGGTAGAAATTATGTCAAATTATTTCACATATGGCGCGGATTAAGGCTCAACAAATGGACTTTGTTGAATTATATTTTTTCTTTAGTTTTCGATGATTTTTTGCATTTTATTTTATTTTTAATTGATATTTAGTTGTTTGTGGGTTTTTTTTTTTTTTTTTACTGATCACTATGCTTATGTTTTATTTATTTGGTTATTGAAGGGTTGAAGGGATCCAGTAGAAGGAATGGAAGGATTGTATTTAGTTTTATGTAATTTTTAAATTGGATTGTGAACTTTTAATTTGTTCTTTGTTTAATTGTTTGACTCACCTACCTTGTGATTTACGAAGCATGATTAATAAAAGTAAGTTTAATTGCTATTTGATATTTAGAATGTGTTGTGTTATTCAGAATGAACAAATTCTAACGTGAAAGTAAAAAAAAAAAAAAAAAAAAACGCAGCAATATGGTCCGCATTTTTTATAGGAAAGCTCATGAGAAATTGCAGCCGGGTCGAACTCTAAACCCGACACAGGATCCAAGAACACCACATATACTTGGATTGTGCTGCCTCATTATTGCTTCCTTTTTGCTTTTATTCTGCCTTGCTTTGAAGTTCAACAAGGAGAGAGGTGGCTCGGCCAGTGCAATCCACTTCTACTTGGATTGTGCCAAGAACTTAATTCTAAATATAAAGGGTTCGAATGTGAAAATTATTTATTTTTAAATATTCTTTCTCTTTCATACAACCTTTTTTCCTTTCAACTAAAGTAGATTTTTAATGCATATAGCTAAAAGTTGGTTTTATCAATAAAATATAATATTTAATTAAAGTAAATAAATATTTAAAGAGTTTAATATTAAGTGGTTTTGAAAAGTGAGTAACTAAATCAACTATAAACTAGATTTTAATAGTTAAATTCATGTTTTTTTTTTTTTACGTATTTATTTTCCTGTATTTTTTTCAACCTCAATGTATAAATACATTGAGTTTGAGGGGATGTTAGTGTCCCACATTGCTAAGGAGAGGCCTTTATATAAGAGGCAACCTCTAGCCTCAAGAGGCCTTTATGTAACCATTCTAATGCACCTCTACACACAACACTTCTATTCTACATCAATACAATGTAGTCTCTTGTGTGCCTTATGCTTCCGCTCTTCTCTTCTCTCCATTATTCTAACAAGTACAAATTTAAAGAGCTCATTTTAAAAGCTACAAACTCTCCAAATATCAAGAGCAAAAAATTAAAAGCTATTTAATTAGTTTTTTAAGCCTATATATTCATTTCATTTTCTCTCTCTCATCTCCCAATAACAAATAAAGAATTAAAAACGAATAGATGAAACTTCACACTTAATCTTTGAGCTTTTATCGCTTGTACACCATAAAATTCAAAAACTATTAATTTAGTGTATCAAACTTTAAAAAGTTTACAATATCACCCCCTCTCGTTAGGAGTGAAATTACCTTTTCTATCCTTGCAAAATTTATAAAATAACAAAATTACCTTAATTAAAATAGGGGTATTTTCGAAATATTCAAGGCCTATGTAAGGATTTTTTGTTAGGAACAAAAAATTAAGAGGGATAACATTGCAAAAAATTTAAAGTTTTTTAAATTGAATTGAGAGTTTTGAACTTGAGATAATTGCAAAAGCGATGAAAGTTCATAGGGGATTGAGTGAAGTTTTTTCAAAATAATATTAACTAAAGTAAAGAAGATGTAAAGAGTTTGATGTTTAGTTATTTTTAAAAGTGGCTCACCAAATTAGAGAAAGTGAGTAATTAAGTGGGCTAAATCCAATTCTTTTCCATCTCATCCAACCTAATTCAAAGACCCGAATTGATTCATTTAACCCGATTCGATTTTTTTTTTTTTTTTAATTACATTTTTTAGTTTTGCACAGCCGCACACCATCATAGGCTCATAGCTCTTGTCGTGGTTGAATGGAATTCTCTCCATTTCAAAGGGAATGGAGGGAATCCGGTTAGTAATTTAAAGGGTAAAATGGTCTTTTCAATTGAAAATATCATTTTATTCTCTTATTTTTGCTTAAGAGCATTCATAGCAGCCTCGTCATTTTTCTTATATTTAAGGATCAAAACTACTTTTTGCTTTCCTATGTCAAAATACACCCCAATAACTTATCTTAATCATTCCTTATATCATTAAAATATTTATTTTTTTTTTAATTATATATATATGAGATGAGAGATGAGAGGAAATTGTGAGACATGAGAGGAGAGATGAGAGAAAAGAGTGAATCATTTTTTTATATTTTATTTTAATAATCATAAAGATTGCAAAAGTGAAATTTAATGTTTTGGGTTCCATTGTAGCAATTATAATATTTAGGGTTCATTTAAGAATTCTATTGTGAAATTTTTTTGCGATTTTTGAGATATATTCCATAAACTTAAAAGAACAAACTCTCTTATAGGATTCCTCTTCATTTCAAAGGAAATGGGGAAATGGAGAGGATCCTTTCGGTGTCGTGGTGGCCTCCCACCAAGGTCACCGCTCCTTCTCACGATGCAATAAATGTCAGCCTTCCTTGACTTGACTGGAGAGTCGAGACAACGCAGTTTTTTTTTTTTTTTTTTTTTAAATAACAAAAACAACGCAGTTGTAGACTGTGGAAAATGTAACCAGATCGAAAGTAGAAAAGGCTACAATTAATATAGGAAAGCTCATGGGAAAGTGCAGGCTCCCCAAACCCAAACACAGACAGGATCCAACAACACCCATTTCCATTTATACAATTGTGTGTGCAAACTACAAAGAGCTAGCATTGCATAGCTGCCTCATACAAATATGACTCCTATAATAATTTACCCTTTTTTTGTTTCCCTGCTGCTTTTATTTCTCCCCAGTTTGCACTTCACCAATGCCATCACTGATATTGAAACTATCCGACCAGGCCAATCACTAAACACCTCGGAGTATATGGTATCTGCCAATGCAAGGTACGAACTTGGTTTCTTCTCTCCAGAAAACTCGACCAAGCATTACCTGGTTATATATAAGTATACACATTATGACGAGTCATACGACGATATAGTTTGGGTTGCAAACAGGGATCACCCATTTCCAAATTCCACTGCTATTCTTACCTTCAACTCGGATGGGAATCTTGTAATATCCGATGGCAGATTGTTGCACGTTCTGACCAACACTTCAGGTGGCAACGATACCTATTCCAAGCTATTAGATACAGGTAATCTTGTACTGATAAACAGGGCCTCACAGATTTTGTGGCAAAGCTTTGACTATCCTACTCATACTCTTTTGCCCGGAATGAAGCTTAAAGATGCTAACACAGGATGGTCATTAACATCATGGATAAGTGATGAAGACCCTGCTCCTGGTCTCTTCTCTCTGCAATATCTGGCTTCTCGGAAACAACTCATCTTAATGGAGTACTCGGAAGCATACTGGATCAGCTCACTCAGTGGTGTTCTAGCTGATATGTTCGTAATTCATGGGGACAACATTACTTGGCGTAGTGACTACACCAATGATATTACAAGTGTACGGTTGGATATATCCGGCTACTTAATCATGGAAAGGGGGATATATGGCTCGTACTCGGATAACTTAACATTATTCCGTTGTGTATTGGATCTTTGGGTCTTTAGCCATATAATTGATATTACACTTTCTGATATGTATCATGAAAAGTTGTTTGTACTTCTTTTATGCCTTGACAGTCTAATAGACAAGGACGGAACGAGGGGGTCCTTCTCAAAATTAAGTTTTATCCGGCCTCCCGATGAAAAATCTTGGTTCCATTCCTAGCGACAAGTCAATTTTGTGTTAAGAATAATAACTCTATCTAATAAATGTATTGTGATTATTCTATAACCCTTTTCTGTGAATAGTTTGTAGAAAGTGTCATGATATAAGATGCACTAACCACTTCATATCCAGAAGGACTAATCACAATTGGGGTTCATTGTAATCACTTATATAGTCCAATTCGACCTAATACACATTTATCATGGGACTCAACACATACTAATACAATGTTTTCTTAGAAAGATGTTACATTGCTTCTCTAGAGTGCATGTATCGATGGCGATTGATTGTTTTATATTCTAGTATCGTTTTGTTACTTTACAGCCAACAATACAGGATGTAAGTGAGAAATGGAATGCCAAATGAGAGGGATTAATAATTAGCAACAAAGAAAAAAACCATTATGCAATTGTAAATATAGCAACAAAAGAGGCCTTTAGGCAGCTCCATCTCAAACTTTCTTAAGAGGCAGTAAAATTTATATCAGAAGATCAAAAGCTTCAACGGATACTGGAAAGAAATATATCTATGCAAAGCTTACAGAATACTTGAGGCGGATGAAACCAGAAGTTGTTCAACCCACTGCAACCAATGAAATGTATATCATTGCCAAGGCGTGCATGGGATTAATCCCAAAAGCAGAGGAGCTGCTTAGTGAAATTGCTCATTCGCTATATTACTCATCAAGGTGAGGGACGTTGGAATTTGCTTGCAAAACATGAACTCAAGCAATTTGCTTGAAATTGCTTATTATTAGTGATACAACAGGTTTCAATTTGATCATTAATGAGCCTTTTGTTAACGATTTTATTCTCTGAACGTGAGTAATGAATGGTTGAGGGTGGTCTTCCATTTCCTCTCATATTTTTGGACAGATGCAAGAAATGTCAGCTTGAATGGATAGTCAACAAAACGAATTTTAGACTGGAAAATCTAACGTGAAAAGTAGAAAAGGCTACAAATAATACGGTCAGCATTTTTCATAGGAAAGCTCATGAGAAAGTGCAGGCTGGTCAGTGGTCGAACAATAAACCCCAAACACAATAATCCAAGACTCTAAAACCAAGTTGGGAAAAAAGTGAAACTTGGCTGCAACCTCCGAAAAAACAAATTCTACATACTATTCTACCTTCCATTTACAATTCTACCCTCCTTTTACTATAACAATACTATTATACCTATCATTAACTATTTTACCTACCAATACTATTCTTCCTATCATTTACTATCCTATTATCTTACCAATTACCATTCTCTAATTACCACTCTCCGTAACACCATAAATTTCCCAAGAATTACAATCATTGGCTAAAATGAATATTAAAATAACATCATCATCAAAATAATTTATTTAAATAACTTTGAAAATTTTGGGGCGCTACAGAATGACTACTTCATTTAAAAAAGAGAATAGCTTTTATCATGAATGAAAGAAGGTTTAATAGAATAGCTTTGGTGTTAGAGCATATAATAAGGCTCTCACACTCGAATTGTTGTTCTCAGAAAAAGGTTTAATAGAATAGTCATTCAGCGTATCAAACGTAACTTAAGACTTGAACGATTTCAAGTCGTAAAACTGCTAACATGGTAAATAAATGTTAACAATAGAGATGCAAGTGTTAGGAAATTAGGCGCCACTAATTCCTCTTCAGGATCTTGGGATCCAATTTGTCAAGAAGACAACAACACACAAGTACGGTAAATAGTATTTTACCAAAGATACAGCTCGGTATGTTCCCAGGTAAGATTGGAGGAGTCACACCGGTCTCACTTAAAATCCAATCTTTCCTAGACAGAACATACACGTGTATTTTTGATTAGTACTATAAACACACACAAACATACACAAGACAAGAAATTTATACGTGGTTCAGCCAATACTGCCTACATCCACCAAGTTGCAGAGATTTCACTACTTTAGTAGAAAATAACGGGGAGACTTTACAAGAGATATTTCAGAGAGAGATTGCACACAACTCTTCTATGAGGTAAGATTGGAGGAGTCACACCAGTCTCACTTAAAATCCAATCTTTCCTAGACATAACATACACGTGTATTTTTTATTAGTACTATAAACACGCACAAACATACACAAGACAAGAAATTTATACGTGGTTCGGCCAATACTGCCTACATCCACCAAGTTGCAGAGATTTCACTACTTTGGTAGAAAATAACGGGGAGACTTTACAAGAGATATTTCAGAGAGAGATTGCACACAACTCTTCTATGTTGTGATCTGCAATTCTTCTATGCCTAACACTAGACTTATCTCTCTATACCTTTTTCTCTCAACCTTTCCTTCTTTTTCTCTCTCTATACTTTTCTTGTCTTAGCACACTTGAAACATTGAAGCTTGATGCTCCTTATATAGGTGTAGAAGGGTTGGTGAGAATGGTTGGTGCAACAACCATGCACTATTCCTTCGACGGCTTGGTTGGTGCAACAATCTTTCACTATTGCTTTGACGGCTTGGTTGGTAAACTCCACCAACCATTTGACCCATGTGGGATTCATGGCTTGATTAATTCAAGGCAATTTCCAACAGCAAGAACTGTAAGCATAAATCTGCTAACTAGGAATGCTCTGACAGTTTCCAGAGCGTAGACAATGCGGTTTTCCCTTGACTTGTGGAAAAATCTAAGGAGAAAAAAAGCTCACGAGAGAGTGCAGCCTGGGGGAATCCAAAACACAAGACAGGATCCTAGAACACCATATATATATACTTGTGCAAAGAGCAGTCTTTGCTGCCTGATACAAATATGGGCCGTAGAATTTCCCTTCTTATTGCTTCCCTGCTGCTTTTATTCTGCCTTGCTTTTTACTTCACCAATGCTACCATCACTGGTGATTTTATCCGAGCAGGCCAATCGCTAAACACCTTGGAGACCATAGAATCTGCCGACGGAATGTACAAACTTGGTTTCTTTAGTCAACAAAACTCGGCAAAGTATCACGTGGGAATATCGTTCTGTCATTTACCTGATCGCAACGTACTTTGGGTTGCAAACAGGGAGCAGCCATTCCCAAATTCCTCTGCCGTTCTTACCCTCAACCTGGATGGGAATCTTGTAATATCCGATGGCAGTTTGTTGTACGTTGTGGCAAACACCTCAGGTGGCAACGATACCTCTGCCACGCTATCAGACACTGGTAATCTTGTACTGAAAAACAGGGCAGAGGTTTTGTGGCAAAGCTTTGACCATCCGACCGATACTCTTTTGCCTGGAATGAAGGTTGAAGATGATAAGACAGGATGGTCATTAACATCATGGAAAAAAGAAGAAGACCCTGCTCCTGGTATTTTCTCTCTGCATCTGGGTTCCCGGAAAGAACTCATCATAATGGAGGGGTCTAAACCATGCTGGAGTAGTCCACTCATTGGTGGACTAGCTGATAAATTCGAGATTGCTGGGGAGAACATTTCCTACACTATTAGTAATAATTATCCTTCTGAATTTATAAGAGTGTCGTTGAGTGTAAAGGGGGAGCTTCGACTGCAGACATGGCCGTCGACAGACAATTTACAATCTCCTGCAGATTTGTCCGGATCATTAAAGTGTGGGGCTTATGCTTTCTGCGGTGAATTCACCATATGCAATGAGGCAGCCGATCAAAAATGTGAATGTTTGCCGGGATTCAAAGCCTATGCTACTCAAGGATGTAAGAGAAAAACAATTTTGCCATTCAGAGATGTTCAGAAACATGGGTTTCTTCAAATGTCTATGGTTTATTTGCCCAGTAATCCCCAGCAGTTGCACGTTGGCAATGCTTCAGAGTGTAAATCAGCTAGCTTGAAAAACTTCGAGTGTACTGGTTATGCTTATGATCAAGAGCATGGCTGCCAAGTATGGGAAGGTCCTCTGCTAAATCTGAAACAATTCCCAGAAGATAATACATATAAACAAGACTTCTATTTGAAACTTGCTCGTTCGGACTTGGCTGTTGAAGGTATTTCTGTTATGGTGTCTTCTTCCTTTAATTAATAAGTTTTCTGACTGAAATTTTTGTTGAAGAGATATCTCCAGGCATTGCCAATTTATATATCAATTCGTGATGCAAAGAACAATGTCTATATTATTTATTTCTCTGGTTTCCTTTTGCAGACACAAACTCAACCAAATTGAAGGATAACCGATTAAAGAAAATTGTCGTTCCGATTGCAGTGGTTGTTGCAGTGGGCCTTATTGTTTATTATGTGAGGAGGAGAAACCTCAGAAGCAAGGGTTAGTAAAGAATCGTCCGCAACGTTGTTTTAGCCATCCTACATACACATATCCTTAAATATGTGTTGTTCTAAAATACAGGGGAGGATTTGTTACGGTTAGATTTGGGCACAACCCAAAAGGCTAATAATTCAGAGGATGGAGTTGGTAGAAAAAGACATGTCCAAATGCCATTATTTAGTTTCGCAAGTGTTTCTGCTGCAACAGACGGTTTCTCAGCTACAAATAAGCTCGGAGAGGGTGGTTTTGGACCTGTTTACAAGGTATGCTTCAATGTCCCTAAACACAATGCTTCGGATATGGAATATAAGTAAAAGTTGACACTTTACCAGCTAAACCTTTCCCTGTTAACAAGCACAAACAGGCACATGCTACTTTTGTTGCTGTGAAGCCACTCATTATACCAACTCATATTAACTTTTATTGTGTGTGAGATTTGGAAGATAGAATTTTGCTTCGTGTGTGTTATTATATGTAATATATGTTTGTCCATCAATTAATAGTGAATGTTGAGTACACATGTATGAGTGTAAAAGATTGAGACCAACCTTGGAAAGATATCACAAGTTTGAGTGATTAATATAGCATAGTTATGTTCAAATTCATAGGTTTAAGTTTTTGAGTCGAGTGGTGTCCCAACAAGCTAAATTATAGTCTCACTTAAAGACTCCTAAGGTGTCAATGCATTGATTTTTCTATACCTGAATCTGGAATATCTGTCTCAAGTCTTGGCTCAAGGACTTGAGATTCCACAACAACAAAATGTTTTGCATCCAATTCTTGTTTCTCAAAAAAGAGTTGCTTGTTTTAGAGTTAAAAAGGATTAGTCTTTATCATTAGTAATGGATTTCTTATTATGTAGTATACTATTTTATTATTTTATGTATTTTTCACAATAAAAAATAATTTCAGGGAATATTACTGGAAGGGGGCGAAGTAGCTGTAAAAAGGCTTTCAAAAAGATCTGGGCAAGGTTGGGAGGAGCTAAAAAATGAAGCGATGCTCATAGCCAAGCTCCAACACAAGAATCTCGTTAGACTTTTGGGCTGCTGCATTGAAGGAGATGAAAAGATACTAGTTTATGAGTATATGCCCAATAGAAGCTTGGATTTCTTACTTTTTGGTTTGTAATTTCTCACATTTATATTTATATATATAGAATTCTTCTGTTATGTTTGATTTTTATAATCATTTGCATGTGACTTACTAATTGTCAATTTACTCATATGTAAAGCAGATTCAGAGAAGTACAAGATATTATATTGGAGGACTCGTGTTGGAATCATTGAAGGAATTGCTCAAGGACTTCTTTATCTTCATAAGTATTCTAGGTTAAGGATTATTCATAGGGACTTGAAGCCTAGTAATATCTTGTTGGACATTGATATGAATCCCAAAATATCAGATTTTGGAATGGCAAGAATATTTGGAGGAAATGAGTCACAAGCAAATACAAATAGGATTGTTGGCACTTAGTAAGTAATACAAAGGGCGCTTCTAAATTATAAACACCAACATGATACTATACATGTGAGTAGACATTCACTTAAGACATGGAATTACTGATATTTTTAACTTGATGATGGTACACAGCGGTTATATGTCCCCTGAATATGCTCTGGAAGGCCTCTTTTCAATCAAATCCGATGTCTTTAGTTTTGGCGTCTTATTGCTAGAGATTGTGAGTGGCAAGAAGAATACTGGCTTTTATCAACGTGATTGTCTCCATCTTATTGGACATGTGAGTATCTTATTTGTATCTTTTGTTGTAGAAATTGAAAGCACTTATTTACTTTAATTCATAGTTGGGAGTTGTTGAACAAATGTGCATTCACTGTTAACTAAAACAAAATTAGTCCTTTGTTCTTGAAATTTTGTTGGTCTCAAAAGCTTAAGCTAATAGACAATTATGTATTTAATCATTTACCATTATTCTAACATCATCTATTTTTCCTTCTCTTTTGGGATTTGAAGGCATGGGAATTATGGACAAACGATAGGGGATCGGACTTGGCGGATCCACTACTGAATGATATAACCTCGATGCAAATAGTATTGAGATATGTTAACATAGCTTTGCTTTGTCTTCAAGCAAGTGCAGCGGATAGACCTACTATGTCTGATGTTGTCACAATGCTTAGCAATGAAACTGCAGTTCTACCTTATCCCAAAGAACCTGCTTTCTTGAATGTGAGTGGTATGGCAATGGCAAACCCAATAAACAATATGTCACAAATTTGTTCTCTAAATGGTGCAACTATGTCAATAATGGAAGGCCGATAACATTTGAAAATCCGGCCATGAGCATCGTCCTATCAAAAAAAAAAAATTCAAGCTGTTTGCCAGGTCCATAACACTATTCATACATTTTTTTTTTTTGGGTCCTTGTTACAACACTGATGAACAAATTGAAAGACTTCTTTGTAAATGTGACTTGTCAATTTTGCGTTAGGGTAACAATTTTTCTTCATAAAAGTACTGTGATTATTCTATTACATTTGGCCTGATATTCAAGAAAATGCAGTGAATAAGACTTCATTTGCAGAAGAAGTCTCCTGATCAAGGATTCAATAGCCACTTCATATCCAAAATTATTATTTATCAGAGAAATGTTATTTTGTATCCTTCCCGCATATTCAGCTGACGTGGCATGTTCAATCCACTTTTAATTTTTTTTTTTAATTAAGTTTAATCTAATGGTAGATTGAGCATGCCACGTCAGTTAAGTATGGTGAAAATTAAGATGCAAAATAGTATTTATCTATTCATAATTGAGGCTCTAGGTAATTACTTACACAATCCAATTTGACTTAATTCACAACTTTTGTGAGACTCACTTGATACAAATATTGTTAGGTTTTATGTTGGCTAATTCAATGTTTAATGTGGGAGTTTGTGCACAGACACACAAGTCCTTTGCAATGCATTGTAAGATATCACAAGACTTATAGGAAAGCTCCAATACCACATCACATGGCTTACTTGGCTATGATACTATTTGTAACGACCTAAAAAAATGCTCTAATTATATCTGTGCTATAATCCCAAAAGAATTAGTCAAGTTGAAACTTTTCTATAATTTCTTATAAAGCACAGTTTCACCTACTAACTAAGTAATGTGAGACTTAGCACAAATGACTATATTTATAAACCACACACTCTGTGTTACACCGAACATCCATCAAAGTCCTAACAACTATGTCATGCATTTTCCCAACAACACTTAATAAATAAACTCTTAGCCTGATCATCATTACTTTCTCATTTTTATTATTAACTCCATAGAGTTTAAAGCAGACTTGAACATTTGGTAAAGAGATGATATTCTTACCATGCAACATTGAATTAATGAAATTATCAAAGAAATCTGACAGTGAACGCAATAAAATCAGGGCTTGATTCTCATCTTCAATTTTAATATCAATATTTTTCAGATATGTAATAATTTTATTAAATTAATCAAGATGACCATAAAAAGGAGTACATTCCTTCATCTTGAGGGCATATGACCATTGCTTCAAATAAAACTGGTTAGTGAGAGACTTCTTCATGTACAAATTTTCTAACTTCCTCCAAAGATCAACGACAGTTTCTTCATCGATGACTTCTCTCAAGACTCCATCACATCGACACAACAAAATTGCATTGTAAGCTTCTTCTTTTTCAAATTTCGCAATTTCTTCCTTTGATAATGTTGATCTCGCCTCGCCATTTGAAATCTTCCCCAAACCTTGTTTTCGGAACAAAACATACATTTTAATGCACCTAAGTCTGAAACTATATATATTATGAACTTTAAATTTTGTAGTAATCATCTTGAAAAATAAATAAATAAAAAATTCAAGGTGTAATATCAATTTGCTGTGACAATATTTCGGATAGCAAAGTAGGAAAGAACATAATAAAATAAGCCCACAAATTCTCTCCGCCATGTTTGACGTTCTCAAAAGCAGGATTTGTCCAAAGCAAGAATGGGAAAAAAGCAGATCTCTTCTCAACTGTTATTGGTCAGGCAAGGCGACAAGGATTTGGGTTGTTTAGTGTAAAATCTCGAAAAGGATTAAACGGTAATCATGAAAGATTGAAGGAATCTTCATATTTTTGACTTGGTAAACCACCTTGGAATGTCATCGATTTCTCAATACCCAGTTTGTTTAACCCTGATTTTTCTCTATTTTTCTTATTTTTGTTGGATTCGTGAAGTTCGTGGGACTCATATCATATATATTCAATGGTAGTTTTGAAAAAAAAAAAAAAAAAAAAAAAAAAGGGGTTGCATTTTTCATATAGTGGGGGTATCCTTTTAATAAGCCAGCTTAAAAAAAAAAAAAAAAAAAAAAAAAAAACCGCATTTGAATATACATCAAATTTCCTTGTCTCCCTTAGTTATAACTCTTTTGGATTTTTTTTTTCATACTAAATCTTTTACTAATAGAAGCTTACTAAACTAATGTATAGCTCATTTATTGATAAAAATAATAATAATAATTAATTAATTAAGAGAAATGTAATAAGTACCAATAAATGAACTACATATCAGTTTAATAAGCATTTGTTAGTAAAAAATTTTATACTTCTAACATTTCTCTTATGTGAAACTCTCTCCTCTCCGGTCCGATCCTCTGGTAAACTTTTTTGGACTCTCATTTCTAATCAAATCTTTATTAAATTATTAAATTTAGGGCAATCAAATATACTTCAACACTATTTAAATTAAATTAGATGACTAAGGTTTAACCTTCTTCATGATCACTACGCAAAAATTGTTAATAGACTAAAGATTCTACACCTCCTGGAAAATTTGCTGATAGACTACTGTGTGCAAGTTTTGATGAAATTATAATTTTTTTTATCTAAGTTGTAACCTTTATGATTATGTCAATGTTCATTGAGTAGATTTTTTTTTTGTCTTTGTTTTCCTGTATGTCTTAAAATTAGTTTCTTTTACTTTATATATGTGAAGGATGGTTGAAAAAAAAAAATTTTGGTTATGTTCTTCCATTTTTTTCCCTTAAATTTTCTACTAATTTATTTATTATTTATTCAAATTGATTATTTATTTATATTTTTTGTAAATTTCACATTGAATTAAGGGAAATAATAGTGACAGAGTTTCCTATCATTATTTTTGGTACAATGTATGATGCTTTTTTAGATTATGTCAATGTTCATTGATTATATTTTTTTGGATCCGGCTTAGGTGCGGTAGTGGAAAACTACCGCACCTAGCGGTAGCCCAAAACGACCCAGTTTGGGGTCGTTTTGGGCAATAAAATTTTTTTTTTTTTTAAGTAAAATTAAAAGAAAAATAAAAATATTGAAAAACTAAAACCATTAAAAAAATGACAATTAATACTCCTTCAAGTCCTGGAGACCCAGAAGCGCAGAATTCCTCCTCAGGCTCTCCAAAGTGATCACTCCCTTGTACTTGTCCATCAGCAACTGAAACCCATTACAGAGCTCCCTTATAAGCCCATCGCCACCCAGTTTGTCAAGCATCATCGGCAGCATATCCTCAAAAACAGCCCCTTTGCCGATCCCTGCCATTGATGATGAAGACCCTTTTTGTTGCTTGTGATTTCAGAGAAAAGAGAGGGAAATGAAAACAGAGTTGATCGCGGTTGTCAATGGTTGAGGCAAAGGGACTGAATGAACACACACAGACATAGGGAAGAGGGGATCAGAAGGAAGGGGTTCTTGGAAGGAACACGTAATGTCCAAAAACGACCCTAAAAAAATTATTTTTTTTATTGCCCAAAACGACCCAGTTTGGGGTCGTTTTGGGCTACCGCTAGGTGCGGTAGTTTTTCACTACCGCACCTAAGCCGGATCCTATTTTTTTTGTCTTTGTTTTTCTGTATATCTTAAAATTAGTCTCTTTTACTTTATATATGTGAAGAATGGTTGAAAAAAAAAATGTGATTATGTTCTTCCATTTTTTTCCCTTAAATTTTCTACTAATTTATATATTATTTATTCAAATTGATTATTTTTCTTTTGTAAATTTCATAAGGGATATGATAGTGAAATAGTTTCCTATCATTATTTTTGGTACGTGTATGTTTTAAAATTAGTTTCTTTTACGTTATATATGTGAAGGATGGTTAAAAAAACTCTATTTGACAAGACCTTTTCTTATATTTGTGGATTTCATTGGAACTGAGAAAAATATACCAAAAAGATAGTTCTTTTTTTTTTACTATATTAGTATTTTTCATTTTTTGACCTTTTTGACCTTTTTTTTTTTTCTCTTTATTTCATGTGTTTCTGTTTTCCCTTCTTTTCTTTTTTTTTGGTCCTTAATTTCTATTCTAATTTATATATTATTTTTCATTCAAATTTTCTTAATTTTATTTAATACCATTTACAAATTTTCTTTTGTAAATTTAATTGACTTTTGTTGTTCATTTTTGTTTTTCGGTGGTCCAATATTCCTGCCACAGTTTTTTCATTTTTGAAAGAAAAATTAAAATATCAACATTCTTTTGTTTACAAAATTAGTAAACATAACTATAACAGTCATCAATATCAAAATGCTCATATATTTTAGAACACGTTTTTATTTTTGTCAGTGTAATAGAAAAATTTCTCAAAAAAATTGTTTATGAGGAGAAAGTTCAATTCCTAAAAGACAAAAGTTTACCATAATGGATTGTCTAGCGGAAGAGAAGTGGTATCATTGTTGGAATATAATGATTAATAAATCATTTTCTATAATTGATTAATCTAGGTTTTTATTTTGAATTTTCTTCCTTTATATTTCGTTTTAAACTACATATATGAGAACAAATATTTAACACGTTTCAGTATATAAGAACTAAAATTTATGAATTTTTAAATTTATTGGATATTTGGGTTTATGCTATTAAGTAAAACTATGGTTTAAAATGATCTTATAAACATTTGTCATTTTTGGTAGCTAATTAGTTAATTGAGAGAAGAAAATAAAATTTGTTGTTAATAATCTTTCAAAGACTTTGAGTAAATTAAAAAAAAAAAAAAAATTATTAAAAAAAAAAAAAAAGACAAAACAGACCCTTAGGCGATTTCATTTCAAATTTTATTGACATGCAGTAAAATTCACATCAAAGATCAAAAGCTTCGGCGGAAAATGGAAAGAAATATTTGGGCAAATGCAACCAGAACTTGTTCAATCCACCGCATAGCAAAGAACCGAATAAAATAAGCCGATCACAGGACACCAAAATTGACCCCCCCAAAAAAAAAGAAAGCCTTCTCTAAATTCTCTCTGGGGTGTTTGACGTGCAAATTTTAATTGAAAAGGATCTCTTCCCACGCTTAGTGGGAAAGGCAGATCTCTTCCCACTCTTAGTGGTGAGGCAAGGCGTCGATTTAGGTGGCTTGAAAAGGATTAAAGGTAGTCATTAAAGATTATTGGCATGATCATCTTTTTGACTCATGAAAAATTATTTGGAATGGAGATCTAGTCCAAACAACACGGTTTTTAGACTCTGAATTTTATGTTTTTTGTATTAGTTAATTTTATGCATTGTAACAATTAGTAATTAATTAGTAGTTTGTGGGAGTAGAGTAGTACTAGTCTTTGTTGATTAATTGGAAAAAGAGTGAAACTCGGCAGAAAACCATATTGAAATGCCAATGTAACAATTGGGAGAGTGGAAACAACACGGTTTTTACTTTTTAGAAAGTGGGCGGAAACAATAATTTCTACCTTTGACGAGTGGAAATCTAACGTGGAGAAAGTTGAAAGCATTTTTCTTAGGAAAGCTCATAAGAAAGTGGAGCCTGGTCGAACTCTAAATTAATCCAAATCATGATATCCAACAACAGTAACACCATATATAATTATATATACAATTGTGTGTGCGCGTGCAAATAGGGGTGGGTAAATTAACCGGTTACCGATTACCGGCCGTGTACCGGTTTCGACCGAACCGATATTAACCGTAACCAATATACCGATATCCTTATCGGTTAAATTTTTTATACTGGTATGCTTATCGGTTCGGTTCAGTCCTGTTAGAAATTTCATATCGGTTAACCGTTTAACCGATATAAACCGTTAAGTAGGGATGTCAAAACTACGTAATTTTGGGATTATATATATATATATATATATATGTATATGTAACCTTATCTTAGATCAAACCCTAAGCCATCGCCCATTTGGGTAGGTTTGATTTTTTTTTTTTAGTGATGGCATTGGATGGGATTTCTTTGCCTTTGGTGAAAACATTTTTCATTAACTAGTTTTGTTAGTCTAATTAGCATTCATTATGTTAATTAGTCCATTTGCTTTGGAAAAATGTATTTTATAATATAAAAAAAAGTTGTGGTGGATCAATATAAAAAAGCTCCAATTTTTAGCCCAAAAAACAAATATTTGGATCCCAACAAAAAGTATTTGAGCCATAAAACAACTCATTTTTAATGAGTTATTACCGGTTTAACCGAACCGTTTAACCGAGTACCGTTATAACCAATAATTTTAGTTAAAATTCTTATTCGTCCGGTATCGGTTAATAAACCGTTTAACCAAAAATTATCGGTTAATAACCAATAAGAGCCAAAACTGGACCGTTTTGACCGATACCCAGGCCTATGCGCAAAGAAAGAGCAATGCAGAGCTGCTTCATAAATTATCATACAAATATGAGGCCTATAATAATTTCCCCTCTTATTGCTTCCCTCCCGCTTTTATTCTGCCATACTGTGCACTTCACCAATGCTACCTTCCCTGATACTAAAAAATAATGGTATTTTAGAAATTTCATACTCCTCCGTTAGGATTTAACAGTAAATCCTAACGGAAGGGGGTAACTGAAACAAAACGAAAGTTCGTACACCAAAGTAAGAGACTTTGAGGATTGAGAGAGTGTTTGCAAAAGACGCGTAAGTTCAGGGGTAAGTGAAATTTCCCCTAATTATAATAATAATTTTGTATTTATAAATAAGGGTAAATTTGGATTTTTCTTAAATTTTAGGGGTATAAAAGTCTTTTACTCATTCTACCGTTTGATTTAACTCCAATATTTAACGGTATGGGGTATTTGGAACAAAACGAAAGTTCGATACACCAAAGTGATAAACTTTAAAGATTGAGGGGTGTTTGCAAAAGGCGTGTAAGTTCAAAAGAGGTAAATGAAGTTTCCCCTTAAAATTATTATTAAATTTAAGGAAAAACAATAAAAATAAATAAAACCCAACTAACAACCGTTTGTGATAGAATCCTACAATGTTCAAAAGGTACTAAAGTAGCCTATCAAACTACCAAAATGTATCAAAAAGGCCACTTATTTTTTTATATTACTATAATACTCATATTCTATTAACAAATAAAATAATTGTAAAAAAAAAAAAAATACAAAAAAACAATTTTTAAAAAAATACAAAAAAACCAATGGGCGGATAAAAAATCAAAACAACTTATTGGACCTTTTTTCCTCTAAAAAAAGACCAGCTCATGAGAAAGTGCAGCTAACCTGGTCGAACTCTAAATCCAAAACATGATATCCAACAGTTAACACCATATATTATATATACAATTGTATGTGTGTGCAAAAAGCATTGCATAGCTGCCTCATTAAGTCATTATCATACAAATATGAGGCCTATAATAATAATTTCCCCTCTTATTGCTTCCCTCCCGCTTTTATTCTGCCTTGCTTTGCACTTCACCAATATTAATACTACCTTCATCACCGATAGTGATACTATCCAACCAGGCCAATCACTAAACACCTCGGAGTACATTCTATCTGCAAACGGAATGTACAAACTTGGTTTCTTTCCAATAGAAAAAAGGGCAAAGTATTACGTGGCTATATTCATCACAAATACTAGTGAAAATGTAGTTTGGGTTGCAAACAGGGAGAACCCATTCCCAAATCCCTCTGCTCTTCTTACCATGGACCCGGATGGGAATCTTGTAATATCCGATGGCGGATTGTTGCACCTGGTGACTAACACTACTTCAAGGGGCAACGATGCCTATGCCAAGCTATTAGATACAGGTAATCTTATACTCACAAACAGGGCCTTGGATGTTTTGTGGCAAAGCTTTGACTATCCCACTGATACTCTTTTGCCCGGAATGAAGCTTAATGGTGCTAATGACCATCCTGTCTTAACGTCATGGAAAAGTCAAGAAGACCCTGCTTCTGGTCCTTTCTCTCTGCAATATCTGGCTTCTCGGAAAGAACTAATCTTAAGGGAGGGGTCGGAACCATACTGGACTAGTTCACTCAGGGGTGTTCTAGCTGGTATATTCGTAATTGATGGGGACTACATTACTTGGCCTAGTAAGAAAACCTTTGAAACTAGAAGACTAGTGTTGGATTTAAACGGTCAGCTTCTGGTGGAGACATGGATGGAAGGTGACCAAGGTTGGTCCTCGCAACGGATAACGACTTGTGGGGCTTATCCTGTCTGCGGCGTTTCCAGCATATGCAACGAGACTGCAGACGCAGATTCTAGATGTTACTGTTTGCCAGGATTCAAAAGAGAATCCGCGTTCGCTGGATGTAAGAGAAAAACTGATTTGCAGTGCACCCATGATATTAATGTTCAGAAAGATTGGTTTCTTCGAATTCCTGAAGTTTATTTGCCCAGGTATCCCCTGCGGTTGCACGTTGGCAAGGCTTCAGAGTGCGAATCGGCTTGCTTGAACAACTGCTCTTGTACTGGTTATGCTTATGACCAAGAGCATCGCTGTCTGGTATGGGATGGCCCTCTTTTAAATCTGAAGCATTTCTCAGCAGATAGTTTATATGAAACAGATTTCTATCTCAAACTTGCTCCTCCGGAATTTACCAAAGGTTAGAAAAATACAACAACATGTTAGTTTTTGTTGACTATTATATATTGCTGTTCTTGTGTTATCTGTTAGGAGATCAGAAATATCAAGGGGTCAAAAAAAAAAAAAAAAAAAGTTTATACTTTATACCAATATGGGACACAAATCTAAGTGCACTCACAACATCATCTTTTTTATGGGCATTGCCAATTTGTATATCAATTCGTAATGCAAAGAACAACGCCTATATTATTTATTTCTCTGATTTCCTTTTGCTGATACGAACTCAACGAATGCAGGAAATAAACAATTATGGAAAATTCTCGTGCCAGCCACATCTATTGCGGTCGCTGTTACATTGGGCCTTTTTGTTTATTATGTGAGGAGAAAGCTCACAAGAAAGGGTGAGTAATTTAAAGTATTAATTAAATTATTAATTCATCTAAAAATCAATTACTAAATTCATCATTTCTTATCGGCTTAAGCTTTTTGTTTAAGTTATGATTTAGCAAAGGTCTTAAATTCAAACTCTGACTCAAAATCATTCACAAACTTTATTTTAGCAATCTACATTTATATCCTTAAACATGTGTTGTTCTAAAAAGCAGGGGAGGATTTGTTACTTTTAGATTTGGGCATGACCCAAAAGGCTAATAATTCAAAGGATGGAGATAGTAGAGAAGTCCAAATGCCATTATTCAGTTTTGCAAGTGTTTCTGCTGCAACTCATAATTTCTCGGTTGCTAATAAGCTCGGAGAGGGTGGTTTTGGACCTGTTTACAAGGTATGCTTCAACATCCCTAAACGCAATCTTTTGGATATGGAATGCAAATAAAAGGTTAACACTTCGACAGCTAAACCTTGCCATGTTAACAAGCACAAATAGGCACATGCCGCTTTTGTTGCTGTGAAACCTCTCAATATATCAATTAAGATAAACTTTTATTGTTAGTGTTAGTTTACATGAAATCGGATACATATATGAACAAAAATGAATAGGAAGAAACATACATACAAGCATTTTTTACCCCTTTTGACAAATAAAGTGCCGTTCTACTTTTTGGTGCATGACAAATAAACTATAGTGCATGCAGTCACAAATTAGATGGGAGCCAAAAACTTTTAATATATGTTTGTAGTTGATGTTGAGTATACACATGTAATTGTAACAGGATTAAGTCTCACATTAGAAAGATATCACAAGTTTGAATGGTTAATACAACATAATTGTGTCCAAACTCACAAGTTTAAGCTTTTGTGTTAAGTGATGTTCTAACATGCTATTTATGATCTCACTTAAAAACTCTTAAGGTATCAATGCATTGATTTTTCTACGCCCGAGTTGGGAATGTTGGCCTCTAGCTTGGCTCATGGACTAGAGATTCCACAACGATAAAATGTTTTGCATCCGATTCTTCTTTCTCAAATGGGTTGTTTGTTTTAGAGTTAAAACGGTTTTAATCTTTATCATTGGTAATGGATTTCTTATGAATGTAGGTTACTATTTTTTACTTTTTAGTATTTCTCACAACAAAAAATAATTGCAGGGAATATTGCAAAAAGGTGACGAGGTAGCTGTAAAAAGACTTTCAAAAAGATCTGGACAAGGTTGGGAGGAGCTTAAAAATGAAGCAATGCTCATAGCCAAGCTTCAACACAAAAATCTTGTTAGACTTTTGGGTTGTTGCATTGAACAAGACGAAAAGATATTAGTTTACGAGTATATGCCCAATAAAAGCTTGGATTTCTTCATCTTTGGTTTGTAATATCTCCCATTTTGATATATATATTTATCTTTGATTTTTATGGTTCTTTGTATGTGGCTCACTAATTGTCAATTTACTCATATATGTAAAGCAAATCAAGAGAAGCGCAGGATATTAGATTGGAGGACTCGTGTTGGAGTCATTGAAGGAATTGCTCAAGGACTTCTTTATCTTCATCAATATTCCAGGTTAAGGATTATTCATAGGGACTTGAAACCTAGCAATATTTTGTTGGACATAGACATGAATTCCAAGATATCAGATTTTGGAATGGCAAGAATATTTGGTGGAAATGAGTCACAAGCAAATACAAATAGGATTGTTGGCACTTAGTAAGTAATATAAAGAAAACTTCTAAATTATAAAAATCAACATAAAACATGCAATTACTAATATCTTTAACTTGGTGATGTTGCACAGTGGTTATATGTCCCCCGAATATGCTTTGAAAGGCCTCTTTTCAATCAAATCCGATGTCTTTAGTTTTGGCGTACTGTTGTTAGAAATTGTGAGCAGCAAGAAGAATACTGGTTTTTATCAAACTCACTCTTTCCATTTGATTGGATATGTAAGTATCTTATTTGCAGCTTTTGTTCTAGAAATTGAAAACACTTATTTACTTTGATTCATAGCTTGAAGTTGCTGAACAAATATGCATTTATCATTATTAAAACAAAATTAGTCCTCTGTTCTTGAAATTTTAGAATGCAAAGTAGAGTATAGAACGTACTACTGGTGTCAAAAGCTTAAGCTAATAAAACATTATGCATTTAATCACTTACCATCCTTCTAACATCCTGTGATTTTCCGCTTCTTCTTTGTTTTGGGATTTGAAGGCATGGGAATTATGGTCAAGTGATAGGGGATCGGACTTGGTGGATCCACTACTTGATGATATATCCTCTATGCATATGGTATTGAGATATGTTAACATAGCTCTCCTTTGTGTTCAAGAAAGTGCAGAGGATAGACCGACCATGTCTGACGTTGTCGCCATGCTTAGCAATGAAGGTGTAATTCTACCTTATCCCAAAGAACCCGCTTTCTTGAACATGAGAAGTATGTCGCAGGCAAACCCAGTTAACAGCAGGCCACAAATCTGTTCTTTGAATGGTGCAACGATTTCAACCATGGAAGGCCGGTAACATTTGAAAGTTCAGCCATTAGCGCTCATATTCTCTGAGTAAATTGTCAAAAAAACATTCAATCTCTTTGCCTATGGTCTATTACATTATTCCGTTGTGTATTGGATCTTTGGGTCTTTAGCCCTATAGTTGGTATTACAGTTTCTCATATGTATCATGAAAAGTTGTTTGTACTTCTTTTACGCTATGATAGTCTAATAGACAAGGACGGAACAAGGGGATCCTTATCAAAATTAGGTTTTATCTAGCCTCCCGATGAAAAATCTTAGTTCCGTCCCTAGTGACTAGTCAATTTTGTGTTAAGAGTAATAACTCTATCTAATAAATGTATTGTGATTATTCTATAACCCTTTTCTATGAGTAGTTTGTAGAAAAAGTGTCATGATATAAGATGCACTAACCACTTCATATCCAGAAGGACTAATCACAATTGGGGTTCATTGTAATCACTTATATAGTCCAATTCGACCTAATACACATTTATCATGGAACTCAACACATACTAATACAATGTTTTCTTAGAAAGATGTTACATTGCTTCTCTAGAGTGCATGTATCGATGGCGATTGATTGTTTTATATTCTGGTATTGTTTTGTAACTTTACAGCCAACAATACAGGATGTAAGTGAGAAATGGAATGCCAAATGAGAGGGATTAATAATTAGCAACAAGGAAAAAAACCATTATGCAATTGTAAATATAGCAACAAAAGAGGCCTTTAGGCAATTCCATCTCTAACTTTCTTAAGAAGCAGTAAAATTTATATCAGAAGATCAAAAGCTTCAACGGATACTGGAAAGAAATATATCTATGCAAGCTTCGAGAATACTTGAAGCGGATTAAACCAGAAGTTGTTCAACCCACTGCAACCAATGAAATGTATATCATTGCCAAGGCGTGCATGGGATTAATCCCAAAAGCAGGGGAGCTGCTTAGTGAAATTGCTCATTCACTATATTACTCATCAAGGTGAGGGCCGTTGGAATTTGCTTGCAAAACATGAACTCAAGCAATTTGCTTGAAATTGCTTATTATTAGTGATACAACAGGTTGCAATTTGATCATTAATGAGCCTTTTGTAAACCATTTTCTTCTCTGTTTTAAGGGTTGAGGATAACTAGCAAGAGCTTTAGATTGAGATGGCTAAATTATCTAAAACTAGATGTAAAACGCGTGGAAATCTTACCCCAAAAGAGCAGCTTTTGATTCTTGAACTCCACTCCAAGTGGGGTAATAGGTGTCAAAGTAATGATTAAGTGATTAAATTTATCTCTTTTTATCAGCTTAAGCTTTTGCGGCAATCAGTAATTTAACATGGTATCAGAGCCAAAGGTCGTGGAATCGAACTTTGACTCCATCAAATAAACCCCTATTTAAATTAAATATTCCATGTGTTGGGCCGCACCTATTAAAAGAGAGTTTGAGCTCACACGTGAGGGGAAGTGTTAAAGTAATAATTAAGTGATTAAATTTATTTCTTCCTATCAGCTTAAGCTTTTGGGATGATTGGTAATTTAACATTAAGTAATCTTCCAATCTTATGTTCAAAATTTTCTCTTCACTCTTATTTTGTGAACTAGAATTTGTTGGTATATTTATATTCATGGTCTGGTTTTAATGCAGTTTGTTGTTCATTTGGTAATTTTAGATGGTCAAAGATTGCTCAACATCAACCGGAGATTAGTCATTATTATTTATTCACAATGTATACCAAATGCACAATTGTAATCAACATTGTGAAGGACTTTTCAAAATACAAACAAAATGCACAAGTTCACTCCCATTGCTTTGTCCCCTTTGAACGAGGCTATTCTCGTTGACTGCATAGCAAACACCCTCTTGAGACATTCTCACCCCACTCACAACCAAACCGCACCTTGAATTGCAATCGGCGGTTGCTCTAAGCCGGTTCTTGGCCTAAGCTAACTACCATGGGAATGTTGCATGTGGATATATGAATCGACGGCTTAACAAGTACAAATATCCTATCATGAGAATCTTACAGGTGGATGTATGAGTCCACGGCAATTCACGATTGATATTTCATTTGAGCAAATGTGAGTAAAATAGTCGGCGGCTGTTTCTACAAAAACAAATTCAGCAAAGAAAAGATCTACGCCACGGGTTCAAGTGCCTTGGTTGTTGATAGACTACAAGTGCTGCAATTATATTATGCTACATCAGTTTGTAAGAGTTTTTTTTGTAAAATATTTTGTAAGCTTAGCATTTCTCAATCTCTTGTGAGCGAATGTGAGTAATGAATGGTTGAGGGTGGTCTTCCATGTCCGCCCATATTTTTGGACAGATGCAAAAAATGTCAGCTAGTCAACAAAACGGATGTTAGACTGGAAAATCTAACGTGAAAAGTAGAAAAGGCTACAATTAATACGGTCAGCATTTTTCATGGAAAGCTCATGAGAAAGTGCAGGCTGGTCAGTGGTCGAACACTAAACCCCAAACACAATAATCCAAGACTCTAAAACCAAGTTGGGAAAAAAGTGAAACTTGGCTGCAACTTCCAAAAATCAAATCAAATAACAATCAAGACTGTTAGCCCCGAACAATAAGAATCCATTTGGTAGTCAGAATGACTACTTCATTAGAAAAAGAGATATAGCTTTTATCATGAACGAAAAAAATGTTTAATATAATAACACTCAGAATTGTTGTTCTAAGAAAAAGGTTTAATAGAATAGTCATTCAGCATATCAAACGTAACTTAAGACTTGAACGATTCAAGTCTTAAAACTGCTAACATGGAAAATATATGTTAAAAGTACAGATGCAAGAAATGTAAGCATAAAATCTGCTAACTAGGAATGCTCTGACAATTTGCAGAGCGTAGACAACGCGGTTTTCCCTTGACTTGTGGAAAAATCTAAGGAGAAAAAAAGCTCATGAGAGAATGCAGCCTGGGGGAATCCAAAACACTAGACAGGATCCAAGAACACCATATATATGTATACTTGTACAAAGAGCAGTCTTTGCTGCCTGATACAAATATGGGCCGTAGAATTTCCCCTCTTATTGCTTCCCTGCTGCTTTTATTCTGCCTTGCTTTTCACTTCACCAATGCTACCATCACTGGTAATACTATCCAAGCAGGCCAATCACTAAACACCTCGGAGACCATTGAATCTGCCAACGGAAAGTACAAACTTGGTTTCTTTGGTCAAGTAAACTCGGCAATGTTTCACGTGGGAATACGGTTCACTTACGTTTCTGACCGCAACGTACTTTGGGTTGCAAACAGGGAGCAGCCATTCCCAAATTCCTCTGCCGTTCTTACCCTCAACCCTGATGGGAATCTTGTAATATCCGATGGCAGTTTGTTGTACGTTGTGGCAAACACTTCAGGTGGCAACGATACCTCTGCCACGCTATCAGATACTGGTAATCTTGTACTGAAAAGAAGGGCAGAGGTTTTGTGGCAAAGCTTTGACCATCCGACCGATACTCTTTTGCCTGGAATGAAGGTTGAAGAAGATAAGACAGGATGGTCATTAACATCATGGAAAAATAATGAAAACCCTGCTCCTGGTCTTTTCTCTCTGCATCTGGGTTCTCGGAAAGAACTCATCATAATGGAGGGGTCTAAACCATGCTGGAGTAGTCCACTCATTGGTGAACTAGCTGATAAATTCGTGATTGATGGGGAGAACATTTCTTACACTATTAGTAATAATTATCCTTCTGAATTTAGAAGAGTGTCGTTGAGTATAAAAGGAAAGCTTCGACTGCAGACATGGGAAGACAATTCCTCCCATTTTGAAAATTTGTCCGATACATTAAAGTGTGGGGCTTATGCTTTCTGCGGTGAATTCACCATATGCAATGAGACAGCCGATCGGCCATGTGACTGTTTGCCAGGATTCAAAGCCTATGCAGCCAATTCTACTCAAGGATGTAAGAGAAAAACAATTTTGCCGTGCAGAGATGATGTTGAGAAACATGGGTTTCGTCAAATGTCTATGGTTTATTTGCCCAGTAATCCCCAGCAGTTGCAGTACGTTGGCAATGCTTCAGAGTGCGAATCAGCTTGCTTGAAAAACTGCGAGTGTACAGGTTATGCTTATGATCAAGAGCATGGCTGCCAAGTATGGAAAGGTCCTCTGTTAAATCTGAAACAATTCTCAGAAGATAATACATATAAACAAGACTTCTATTTGAAACTTGCTCGTTTGGACTTGGCTGTGGAAGGTATTTCTGTTATGGTGCCTTCTTCCTCTAATTAATAAGTTTTCTGACTGAATTTTTTGTTGAAGAGATATCTCCAGGCATTTCCAATTTGTATATCAATTCGTGATGCAAAGAACAATGTCTATATTATTTATTTCTCTGGTTTCCTTTTGCAGACACAAACTCAACGAAATTGAAGGATAACCGATTAAAGAAAATTGTCATTCCGATTGCAGTGGTTGTTGCATTGGGCCTTATTGTTTATTATGTGAGGAGGAGAAAGCTCAGAAGCAAGGGTTAGTAAAGAATCGTCCGCAACGTTGTTTTAGCAATCCTACATATATATATCCTTAAATATGTGTTGTTCTAAAATACAGGGGAGGATTTGTTACGGTTAGATTTGGGCACAACCCAAAAGGCTAATAATTCAGAGGATGGAGTTGGTAGAAAAAGACAAGTCCAAATGCCATTATTTAGTTTCGCAAGTGTTTCTGCTGCAACAGACAATTTCTCAGCTACAAATAAGCTCGGAGAGGGTGGTTTTGGACCTGTTTACAAGGTATGCTTCAATGTCCCTAAACACAATGTTTTGGATATGGAATATAAGTAAAAAGTTGACACTTTACCAGCTAAACCTTGCCCTGCACAAACAGGCACATGCTACTTTTGTTGCTGTGAAGCCACTCATTATGCCAACTCATATAAACTTATATTGTGTGAGATTTGGAAGATAAAATTTTGCTTCGTGTGTGTTATTATACGTAATTGGATATGTAATATATGTTATGTTTGTCCATCAATTAATAGTTAATGTTGAGTATACATGTATGAGTTGAAAAGATTGAGACCCACCTTGGAAAGATATCACAAGTTTGAGTGATTAATATAGCATAGTTATGTTCAAATTCATAGGTTTAAGTTTTTTGACTCGAGTGGTGTCCCAACAAGCTAAATTATAGTCTCACTTAAAGACTCCTAAGGTGTCAATGCATTGATTTTTCTATGCTTGAATCCGGAATGTCGGTCTCAAGTCTTGGCTCAAGGACCAGAGATTCCACAACAACAAAATGTTTTGCGTCCAATTCTTGTTTCTCAAAAAAGAGTTGCTTGTTTTAGAGTTAAAAAGGGTTAGTCTTTATCATTGGTAATGGATTTCTTATTATGTAGCTTACTATTTTATTATTTTATGTATTTTTCACAATAAAAAATAATTTCAGGGAATATTATTGGAAGGGGGCGAAGTAGCTGTAAAAAGGCTCTCAAAAAGATCTGGGCAAGGTTGGGAGGAGCTAAAAAATGAAGCGATGCTCATAGCCAAGCTCCAACACAAGAATCTCGTTAGACTTTTGGGCTGCTGCATTGAAGGAGATGAAAAGATACTAGTTTATGAGTATATGCCCAATAGAAGCTTGGATTTCTTACTTTTTGGTTTGTAATATCTCACATTTATATTTATATATATAGAATTCTTCTGTTATGTTTGATTTTTATAATCATTTGCATGTGACTTACTAATTGTCAATTTACTCATATGTAAAGCAGATCCAGAGAAGTGCAATATATTAGATTGGAGGACTCGTGTTGGAATCATTGAAGGAATTGCTCAAGGACTTCTTTATCTTCATAAGTATTCTAGGTTAAGGATTATTCACAGGGACTTGAAGCCTAGTAATATCTTGTTGGACATTGATATGAATCCCAAAATATCAGATTTTGGAATGGCAAGAATATTTGGAGTAAATGAGTCACAAGCAAATACAAATAGGATTGTTGGCACTTAGTAAGTAATACAAAGGGAGCTTCTGAATTATAAACACCAACATGATACTATACATGTGAGTAGACATTCACTTAAAACATGGAATTACTAATATTTTTAACTTGATGATGGTACACAGCGGTTATATGTCCCCTGAATATGCTTTGGAAGGCCTCTTTTCAATCAAATCCGATGTCTTCAGTTTTGGCGTCTTATTGCTAGAGATTGTGAGTGGCAAGAAGAATACTGGTTTTTATCAACGTGATTGTCTCCATCTTATTGGACGTGTGAGTATCTTATTTGTATCTTTTGTTGTAGAAATTGAAAGCACTTATTTACTTTAATTCATAGTTGGGAGTTGTTGAACAAATGTGCATTCACTGTTAACTAAAACAAAATTAGTCCTATGTTCTTGAAATTGTGTCGGTCTCAAAAGCTTAGCTAATAGACAATTATGTATTTAATCATTTACCATTATTCTAACATCATCTAATTTTCCTTCTCTTTTGGAATTTTAAGGCATGGGAATTATGGACAAGTGATAGGGGATCAGACTTGGTGGATCCACTACTTGATGATATATCCTCTATGCAGATGGTATTGAGATATGTTCACATAGCTCTTCTCTGTGTTCAAGAAAGTGCCGAGGATAGACCAACCATGTCTGACGTTGTTGCCATGCTAAGCAATGAAAGTGCAGTTCTACCTTATCCCAATGAACCTGCTTTCTTGAATGTGAGAAATACGTCGAAAGCAAACCCAATTAATAGACATAGGTTAGAAATATGTTCTATGAGTGGTGCAACATTTTCAATTATGAAAGGCCGATAACATTTTCAAGTCCAGCCATAGCGTAAATTGTCAGAAAACATTCAATCTTTTTGCCTATGGTCTATAACATTATTCAATTGTGTATTGAATCTTTGGGACTTTAGCCATATAAATTGGTATTGCAGTTTCTGATATCTATCATGAAAAGTTGTTTATACTTCTTTAATAAACACATTATTGTAAAGATCGATCCACGTTTTTACTAAATAATTGCATTTTTAAAAATTGTGTTTTCATTGATAGCATTTTGAAATTTTTTTTTTTTTCAAACGGCACATTTTGAAACCGCAAACTATACAGACTATAAGTCACTTTAGTAAAAACACACTACAGCCCACAAAGAATTCAAAGACCACTATTTTCTCAGCCAAAAAAAAAAATGTGAGAAGATTGTGGAGGCAAATGAATCCTGGAACTACATATTAAAATGAGAACGTACATCAGAAAAATTACAAATCATCCAGAATCCATATGAAAATAGTGATATGACAAAGTTCTTCTCCACTAAAAGCCACATGAAATGCTATGAAACTCACCTTCACACCAAAGATTTCAACAGCTTGCACATACAAAACACATATTCCATATAAATATGAAACCAAGAGCTGAACATTTCCCTAAAATTTTCTTTACATGCATAATAGTTGATAAAAATCCAAATAAAGACCATCTTCCATGAGTGTACAAAAAAAAAAAAAAAAAAAATTGTATCATCTATTACAAATGATCTTCTTTCTCTACTGTCTGGACTTTACTGGTGTTAGAAACTCCCAAGCGTTATTCTAACCTAAGATGCCAGGTCAGGCAAATTAAGACCATGGGACCATGGCTCCAACTGCAAAATAGAACATGCCACAAGCCCATAGTACATCTTCATTTTGTTCATACATACAAACTCAGACAGAGGGACAGAAAAAACTAAGTTATCAATATACAGAAACATATCAGCTTTCCTAAGCATCACCTTACATACTGGCTTCAGCACCATGTATTTGTAACTGCAATAAATTAACATCCCGTTAACCTTTGCTGGCAGCAATAACAAAAGCAAAATTGAAATCAAGGGTCGATTGATGCAAATAGAAAGGGTTAGTCATCGCTTAAAACAAAAGGTTTTAGTGAGAATGAATTACTCTATCTAGGAGAAGATGGTAATCAAACAGAGAGAAAAGTATCAAGAGGAAACTACACTTATCCCTCTTAGACTACCACTCAATTTGCAATGTTCTCCCAAAACTTCAAAAAAGTTGCAATGTACCCTACCAATCTACAAATCCCCATTTAAAATGAAGTTGAAACTTTTTAAATAGCCTAATCAGCCCAAATACCTAATTACATTGCACTTACTCTAAGTAACTTATACCAAACAGAGTAGGATTTTAAAACCATTCATTTGCATTCATACAGCCCACTTGGAAGAAAAAAAAAAATCTGCAAAAATTGCCTGTTTGAGGGCAGAGAAAGTACTGGAAAATTATAGGAGCTGACAAATAGCCGTAAAATGTAAATTGCATTTTCTATCTTTTATTTCCATTGACCTCTGGGAAGGGTAATGGACTAGAGGAAGTTTATTAAGCAAGAATTAGTTGATGGAGATGGGCTTGATAGCAAGCATACTACATAATGAATGTTACCAAGTATCTAGCAACTTCTAACATGAGTGCTTAATAAAAATTATAAACTCTTCCAACTAAGCGATGGATAGAAGTCAGATGCCATAAATTTTTTTTTTTTTTTGATAGGTGTATGTCATAAATATTAGGTGGAACAACTAAGAAAATTGCAGAATCATGAACTTGAAAGCTTATATTATATCTCTTAAACAAATAAATAACCACATTTCATCCGTTGATACTTATACACAGAGCTAGTCTCAAAGTTAAGGAGATCAACAAAAAAATAAAATAATATCATCAAGGATAAGAAAATCAGGCATACTGTCAAGTTTAAGTGATCAGAAAGCATTATTAGATCTTTAAAATATACTAACCAGTCAACACGATCAGCATAGTGGTCTCCTGAATATATGATGGCGCACCAAAACTTCTGGTATACCCAACGCAGAAATGCTTTCACAACCAAAGAGCTCTTGAAGCTTTGCATCACATAGTATTGCCATGGGATTTACAGGATCCTAGAGATAAATTGAAACCAGAATTAAATAAATAAATCAGTCCAATTTGGTGGCCAACATTTTATGTCTATAATTTTATCCAGCATGGATAAGTGGCACAATTTTTTCCAATGGACTCTAGCTCAAATGGCATTTCCTTCACCCATAAGAATAGAATGGAATGTGAAGTTGTGTTCAAGACCAACTGAGTCCGTGTTTACCAATCAGAAAACAGAAAAAAAGTGAATTAAAAAAAAATAGTTCTGTAATTACAAAACCTGTTGCCAGCACAATTTTAGGGAATTCAAACTCCATTAGAAGCCTTAACTATTACTAGACAATTGTTTTGACGACGAATATAATGCATGCCCTCCTGGTTAGATGCTCTACCAATATACTTAAACTAAGTTGAGAAATATCCTAAACTTTTTATATATCTGCTATTAAGATGACTATCTAGAAACACGTCTAACAAGTAAGAATTGTGAGTCTTATCCTTTCAGCTATCTTTTGTTCTTTAGAACCAACAGAAAAATCACCACAGAATACTTTACAAAATTTGACATTACAGAAACCACCAGTGCTACTATCCAATATAAATAACTTTCCAACTTATGCTAGACTTAACTGAAGACACCATACTAAAAAGGTCGAGTAATGCTATAAGGAGGCCTAGAGCCCTCCTTAAGTCCTCTCATTGAGTCCTACCAAATGTGATGTACCTTTTAAAATTACCAATAAATCAAAATTCAATAATGATCATCTCAAATTCAACGATAATTTTAAAAGTCATTATCACATTTGGGAGGACTCTAGTCTTCCTTCTAGCATTACTCAGAAAGGTCACTTCACGATATTTTATATAAATATTTACTAAGCTGAACTGCAAATAAACAAACTGGCGTAGGACAAAGGGATCTTATACTAAAATTGATGAAGGACAACAGCATAGAAAATCTTCACTACTAATTATGGCTAATTTAATGGTGGCTAAAGAGAGTTTGTGCAACAGAAGTTAGGATTTGGGGTAATAATAAAGCGAAGGAGCCAAAGTCAGGGGGATGTTCTGAGGCTGTGAACAGTTCCTTGAACAGTACTTGGTTGCTGGTTGTATTGTCTTTGTAGGTTAGGCTTTGATGGATTTAAAGGAAAAAGAATAGAGCTTAGTAGGGGTGGATATCGGGTCGGTTCGGTAGAGCCATTTTCGGTCGGTTAACCGAAATTGTAGTTTAAATTGGTTAATTCACCGATTACATTTCGATAAGGATTTATTTCGAAAGTTTTGAATAAACATATATTTCGGTTAATCGGTTAACCATTAGCTTTTTTTAATTTGGCCAAAAATTGATTGTTTTGGGGGGCCCAAAACAATTTTTGGGCTGAAATAGCTTATTGAACCAAAGAAATTTTAAATGGGCCCATTAATTAACACAATAAGAGTCCACCATACATATGTTCTACACTTCTACTAATAAATTGGTCCTAGAATATTTATTATCGGTTAATTATATTTATTATCGATTAATTATTGGTTACTTATCAGTTAAATCGGTTAACCGACAAAAAAATATTTATACCGATTAACCGAACCAAACCAACGTCGGTATAAAAATCCTTAACCAATTATCAACCGACTTCTGGCGGTAGGCGATTAATGTCGGTTCGGTCGCAGTCGGTAGGCGGTAAATGGTTAATCTACCCACCCCTACAGCTTAGCACAAAGCATTTTAGGATATAAAAAAAATGGGTTATTTTCAGATCTGGTTAGGGTGTTTAAAGCTTTAGATAATCGAAACATAGAAGAAAACAAGAAAAAAAAATAGAATAAGAAGCTAGGAATCACTTCCAGGATTCCTTAGGCATCACACCTAGGGTTTGAATTGAATTGCATCACACAACCCACAAAGTACATAATTGCTGGAAAATTCTCTAAAGCATGTTTTGTCCATTGAATTGAAAGCATCATGTAAATATTTATCCAAAACTAAACCTACCTCCAGATTGTTGAGCTTTATATATTCCCAGATCCGTCTTAAAACCTCTGACTGGAGCATCTCCCTTCCAACAACACCAAAGAAGTTTGCAAGTGCTTCAGATATTATTACAGAAGGACCAGATTCACTACTTTTCATTGCAGGCTCCACCTCTACCTTCGGCTTCTTAGGACTTGACTGTTCTGAAAGCACCAAACCATGAAGTCCTTAATCTAAGTACTAAATATGAACATAAACACACTCACAGATAGACACATCCATACACACACACACATACTAGTAGGTTCTAGAGCAATGATATGTTTAGCCAGCAACTTGTTCATCTTGAACATGTCTGTACAGTCTGTCTCAAATACCAAACGCAGCTCGTCATTGCAGATGATTTTCCTTTTGTTACTTGGATCTTGGAGATTGTGTTTTCTTATGTAAGCCCACAGCTGCTTCACAATCTGAAAGCAACAATATGAAAATTCAAGAACCTCTTCAGGTTGACACAATGATTTTTTTTTTTTTATGAATAATAATTTATTAGAAGGAGAAGCAAAGTTGACACACAATGATAAATAAAGCAGTAAGATCTATGAGTCTCAACCTCAGTCCTTGGCAATGCTGGCTGGCCAACAATAGCCTGAAGTTCAGGTGAAACACCACAAAGTTTGTTCAGACCCCCAGGCCCACCTTTTCTCTTAGTTGCTTTAGGTTGAGCACTGCAATAAAATGACATTAGTCCAAACATAATAAAGCTACAGATATTCAGAACAAAATAGGCATGATATTAAGATGATATAGATACTATAATACAAAAGTGAATGAGGTTGCTGGATTTGGCATGTTGATTAATAATTTGTTGAGGGTGTATTAGATAGACACCTGTGAGGACAATGCCTAAAGGCTGGTTTAGACTGCAAAAGGCACAGAAACTACAGCTGATGGGCTGCAGGCTTAGTGTTGAGCATACACCTAGATGAAGGGGCCTAGAGCAAGGATAGCCAAGGTGTAAAACATTTTGGACAGTTTTCCAGAGGTAAGAAGTTTTTTTATAACAAATGACCTGCATAACCTACTTATAGGCTTTGGATAGGAGAAACTGTCAAGTTGCTACCACAAGTGTTTTGGCTGTGGCTGCATCTACTGTCCACCAACATCCTGCTAACTTAAGCAAGTGTTACACCGTTTCAACTGTAGATCCCTGTAGCTTTTTTCGATAAAAGTCCCATATTGAGAAATTGACAAGCCCTCATCCTTGGCCACCAAACAATTTGTCTGCCGACCACCCAGCTTACAGTGGTTATACCACATCAACAGCAATGAGCTTAACCTTTTTGCATCTCCTTAAGCCCATCAACCCCCATGCTCAAGCTTAGTCACTTTTTGGGAAGAGGGGGGACTCTGATGAACCAAGGAGCTCAAATGGCCACCGAGTTCCACACAGCTGTGGGGTGCAAACTACCCTACACCCAATACCGGTTGCCAAACAAGATTTAAGCCATGTGACATTACCAAGGCAATGTCTAACTGTCTAAGACTCCAGTGCTTTTACAAAGGTCACATATGAAACTCAAGGAACTTGCCGAGTAGCCCAGTGAACTCATTGCACTACATAACTAAGCATAGACCATACCAACATGATTGACAAGAAATTAAATACAAAACATACCTTACGCATCGCACAAAAATTTTTATTTACTTTGCAAACTTTATTCAAGTTTCGAGTTTTAATTTCCTTCCCTTTTTTTCCTGTTAGGTAACACAAAATAACCCATAACACAGAAAAATATGAAAGTTCAACATTTCCTTCATTTGTGCATCTATCAGACGAATCATTAGTGAAGCTAAAATATAATACTATCGAATTCTCGTTTTCTTTATTCTCTTCACCAATTTTCTCGGCAGCCAAACAGAAAACTAGAACAAAAAGTGATTACTAAAAATTATTTTCATTGGCACAACCGCGTTTTACTAGCCGAGTTCACTATATTTTCAAACTTGAAATCTCCATAAAATACAGTTCTTGAAGTTTCATCTTCCTTTATTTTTCCTCGGTTTTCTCGGTAACCAAACAGAAAGCTACAAAAGCGACAAAATAAATAAAAATTACCAAACAGAAGCAAAGAAACGAACCTAACCGTCGGCGCCTCAGCAACGGCGGCGGCGGGTTCGGGCTTAACCGGCTGTTGTGGAACGGGCTGAGCCGAGAAGCTCTGGAAAGCGGAGGACACTGGGGAGGGACCGGGGTGGAAATTAGGGTTTTGGTGGAGGGCAAAATAGTCTCTTGGTAGTGGTTGTGGCGGTGATGGTATATAGGATCGGAAGAGGAGTTGGATCTGGACTCGGATGAAATCGACCTTGTGGGAGAGGTCGAGCCCAAGCTTGGACTCCAGCTCCTGAACGACACCGTTTAGGGTGGTGAACGCTCTGGGGTTAGGGTTAGCGTTGTGATCAGGATTGTCGTCGTTGAAGAGCGACTCTATGGCTCGGGATAGCTCTTCGTCTGTAACCATCGTTGCTCGCACTCCCAAAATACAAAAATATTAACGGAAATTAACGGCCACCCTCTCTCTGTCTCTCTCTCAATTTTTCTCTCTCTCTGTCTCTCTCTCAATTTCTCTCTCTGTCTCTGTCTCTCTCTCTCTCTCTCAATTTTTCTCTCTGTCTCTCTCTGCTTCTCTTTCTCTCTCTCTTTGTGACTGACCAAAATGACAATCCAGTCCTTGGAGAAGGATTTTGAGGTTGGTAAGGGATTTAGATGTGGGACCAAGGTTTTCGCATGGGCTCCACTTGTGTGCACCGTTCAGATTGAGATTCTTTAAGGGAAGAAGAAAAATAGTTGATAATAAATATACGAATTTCATATATTAGTGTATATGAAATTATTTTATTGGATCATTTGATATATTCTACCATGTTTCAGATCTCAACTACTATATATTAAAATAATAATTAATAAAATAAATTAGAAAAAAAATTATCCATAGATGCTTGTTGTATAACTTTCTATCAAATAAGGTTTAAACTTCATCAATTTACTCCTTATATATGATTTGAATCATGATCAAATAATTCATTTCATCTACCTTCTATTAAAATTTTAATGGTATTATTACATCATATCCAATCAAAATATGACATGTGTCTCTTTAAAAAAATTGAAAAAATAAAATATTAGTATTAAAAAATTATATATTTTCTAGGAGATTGTTAGGATTGATTTAGGTGGCCAAATAAGGGGTGGAACTCTTCATTTCCATGGTCAAGACTCAAAAGTGGCCTAACCTTCATGTTTTTAAATTTTCGCATCTACCTCTAGCTCCTCGTCAGCAAGTTAGCTTTGTTTGTCTCGTGATTGAGTATGACATGACAATACCGCTATAAATTCTCTAGAACCTTAAACAGTAAATTGATAAAAATTAAACCTTATAGAACGATTTGAAAAAGAAAAAAAAAAAAATCATACCTTAGGGAAGCATTTTTCCCAACAAAAAATAAAAATGATACACAATAAAATACCGTACCCTAAGATCTTTAATCTAATTTGGATCGTGCTTGGTCCGGTTTCTGTTGGAATTGAATTCGTTGAAATTGTGACGTATATAAATTCCAACAAGTCCAGTTGTAATTGAAATGTACCCATATTGAATGTTACAAAGTTTCTAGTCACATCCAAAATGAGCCATGCTTGTGGTCAGAGGTATATTTATTTCTTAGCTCTTATTATTTATTATTCATGCACTCTTGGGGGCTGCTTGGTAGTTGAGCTTGACCCTTGAGCACACTGAATGCAGCAATGAATTTCGCACGTAAGTAGTTTTATATTTATAAAATTCGCACGTAAGAAATTATTGAGCCATTTTGCTTTCCTCGATCTCTTCATCCTGTATGATCAATAAGATATGGACATGTTGGAATTTAGAAGCATGGTAACGAAAATTAATCAATATGTTAATATAATGATCTCATAATTAGGCAGTGTATAAATGGTTGATTATGCATATTATATCATGGTCATGAGATAAAAATGTAATATTACTATGTTGGTTTATGGTTTAAGGTAAAAAGTAAAAACTATTAATATTTCATGTGTTTTATTTATTTATTTATTTTTTTTGTTTTTTGGCCCGTTATCCAAAATATGGGATGTCGTGCAGGCACATGCATGGAAATTTTGGGAAGTAGACGAATGGGGATGATTGGGCGGCGGGTGAGAAGGAATGTGAGAACGACTAAACAATAACATGTGAGATCTAATTAAAATTAGAGTTTATTAATCAATATATAATCATGTCAATGACATTTTTTGGTGATACATTTCTATCGTGCACATATAAAAACAACCAATCTTTGCGTCCAATATTGCTAAAACTATTGATCTCAAAATCATCAGATTTAGTCATGTGATTTTGGTCATGGTGCACAACCTGATCTATGAGATTTTATTATTATTATTATTATTTAAAGAGTTTTGAACTAAAAAATATGGACGGTTAGTGTGAGAGAGTTATTGACTCCTGATGAGACTCATATGTCTAACAATTCAAGCATGAGGCGAACTGCCTGTGAGAGTCTGAGACATACGTACTCAGACAAGTAAGTTTATATAAACTCTTTTATATTTATTGCTTGAATTATTAACAATTTAAATAACAAAGTTGACCTTAAACGTAGATTTAGCACCCTGTCCTAATTTGAAAACTTGAGGTATAATATGTAGTGTGGTCCACTTTGATGTGATTTGGTTAAATACGTGACTATAATAGACATGGTCCACCATCTTGATTCTACCTACAACAAAATTTAAGCTGGGAATAAAATCCCCATCAAAATATTATATGAGAGATAACAAGTGTGGCAATCACAACCAAAAGCCTTTCTTAGTATTCTTACTATGTAAGGTTAGTTGGTAAAGTTTCTAAAAGACATAGTAAAATTTTATCAAAATTGTCAAAAAAAAAAAAAAATTAATAAACATATTTAGTATAATGATATAAAATACTATGAATATATCGGGGGCCGCTAAAGCTCAATAAAGCTTGTTACTTCTTTGACGATACCCATTCACCTTCAAGATGAATCGAACTCCTTACCAATGTGAATCTCCTTGGGAAGATTGTAGATCGATGGAACCCTGACCTATGGATGCTCCTCGAGAGGTGGGCTAACCGACGGAGCCCAACTGACTATCGGACCGTTGACCATTAGTTACTTGCCCAACATATTTATGGTAATTAGGAGACTATAGAAGGAAATGTATCCCTCATTAATGGCTTTGCCTATTTCAACTTAACCCTATAAATGAAATGCAGACTCTAAAAGGAAATGATCGGCTTGGCATATCCCAAAGGAAAGTCGTTTATGAGAATCTATTACCTTTCATGTCGAACCCCTCAACCTCTAATACTTGCCTTACCTACAACATTAATCCTCTAAGAAGATGGCAAACCCTAGTATGGGGTATGCATTTTTTTTCCTCTCATTCCCTTACTCTCATAAATCATCATTCTGACTTGGGCATTGGAATGTCATCCGCTGACTAATTGTATATGTTAAAATATCTTAACGTATTAAGATGCTTTCATCTCATTGTTTTAAAAGATTGGATAACAAAAATTCTCTTGTATGGGCTCAAGCAGGAACATAGTAAGATTTTTTTTTTTTTTTTTTGTTAATTTATTTATTTATTATTATTATTCAAATCAGGAGAAGGGAAAAGATGAATTACGACTTAAAACAATAAAAATAAAGGGTGAGCAAACCTAACAAAAGCTCCTAAACAATTAAAAAAAGTTCAATCAAACTTAAAACTATTAGAAATTGGTCAGAATAATGAAGCGACCCATTGAAATAGGCTGAAGCAGCACCCACTAGAACAAAAAAATTTCTTTCATGTATATATATAGAGAAATGTTTGGCTTTAATCTCTTACTCATCTCTTATTCATATTTAAGCAAGAGATGGACAAATCTGATAGAGATAAGATTAGTATTAGATAAGTTTAAGGTTAATAGTTGAATTGGAATGAAGGGAACTGATGGGCTGTTTGTTGGGTTGGGAAAATTTAAGTTGGAATTCACAATGCCTTTCTTCCATCTTATCAAAGAACGCCATTTTTATTTTTTAATTTTTTTTATTTTTTAATTTTTTTTATGGTATAAGGCCATTGTGAACTCTAGTGAGGGTTGAGGTGTGGGATTTTTAGGTTTGTGCAAAATTGGATTGGAACGACTTTAATACTAATGGATACTCACCACTAATAAACAAAAATATTGAACTCATTTCAGGCAAAAAAATCACAATAGCTCACTTCGAGTAGGAGAGACTATTATACTCTACTCAAGGCGGGAAAATTTAACAAATATTGTATTTTTTTTTTCAGTAACAGGAATATAATATCTAAATAGAGTACAATAGCATTAGAAATCATAAATTAATAAGAACTCTAATTAATCATAATTAAAATTCTAATGAATTAAACTACTAATCTTTAAACCTATCTAATATTAATCTTATCTCTATCAAAATTCAAAATCCACTATTGATTATGTTGGTGAATTTATAAAAAAAATATGAACAAGAGATGAATTTATAACACTATTATGGATGGATAATACATGAGCTGAACCCGAGAAAGATAAGGGAAGGGTGTGGGGCCTTTTGTGACGTGGAAATTGTTAATGTTTTGTTTTGAGTAGACAAAAAAATAAAAATAAAAATTTTAACAAGGACTAGGTATCTTAACTGCCAAGGTAAAAGAGAGTCACACTGTCGCACGCTCCGCATAGGAACAAAATCACTTGCAGAAGAGACCAAAGAGGTGCGCACGAACACAACTAGTTGTACCACAAAAGGGGCGAGTCCATTCATTTTACCATACACTCGCGAGTACGGGAACCCCAAACCGAATGGTCCTTCCTTCACAGAGACAGTCCTCTCTCGGCTGTCCTCCTCTGTTCTTAGCGGGTCCGAAAGTCCAAACCGTTTCCTCTCTCTCTCTCTCTCACTTTGCTCTCACACGAAGAAATACTCGATCCCTCTCTTTCTCTCTCCCGCCTCTCTACGCGCGCGTGTGATAGGAACCCACGATAAATTGAACAGAAATATGTAGATAAGTGATAGATAATGAACTCCACTTAAGGGTTGGAGACAAACCACAAGACACAAGTCAGATTACAATTCAATACCCCAACCAATCTCTAGACTCTTGATTTATACTAGGCTTACAACCCACTACTCACAACACATTTAGTAACCACCCATGATACCCACTAACATAACATAACAGCTGAATACTAACTACCCATGTAGCACTAACATAAACAAGGATAATAACTACCCACTAAGCTACTACCCCCCACTTCCTTGATGCATGCCCTTCTAGGAATTACTCCATGATTTTCACTATCATTTGCCTCCCCTTGAAGAGGAACCTTGTCCGCAAGGTTGTTGGTTGAAAAACTGTTGTTGTTAGTTCAATGAGATGAGCGGCTCTTCCTCTTTATACCATTTTTTGCCTCTCACCGTTTCTGCATCACTTTCTTCGAAATCATCATGCATCTCGTTCTTTGTACGAGCTTCAATGAAAAGCACTTGGGGTTTTTGGCACCGGTGTCCCGGCGTAAACCTCTCATTACACCCGAAAACACAAGCCTTTCTCTCTTCGTTTCTGCATCTCTTCCCATGAGAGCTTCTTAGCATCCCCATAGGAATACGTCCGTGCAGCAGGTGTGTTGGACGTCGGTTGTTGCATGGTGTTAGCTTGTTGTTGCTTCGTCCCTTCATCTCGTAAAGTCCTCCGGTCTTTAGAGAGATTATCATCTCTCATCCGTGCTAGCTCAATGGCATCACGAAGAGTCTTCGGCTTGAACATTCTAAGGGCAGACACAATTTCTTGTTTTAACCCTCCAAGGAATGTTCCCACGAGTGCCTTTTGAGGCCATCCATCCACTCGGTTTGCCAAACGCTCAAATTCTTGTTGATACTCTCGCAACGTCCCATCTTGTTGTATCCTTGAGAGTGCCTCATCATAATCCTCGACTTCGGTAGGACCGAATCGGATCAATAGCTCTCTTTCAAACACCTCCCATGTAATGGGCAACCGTTCCTCCTTATACACTTTTTTCATCCATTGCCACCATTGATTGGCTTCACTTTCTAAATGAAAGGCAGCCAACGACACCCTTTGATCCTCCGATGTCTGTTTGTAGTCAAAATATTGAACTACCCGGTCCAACCAAACTGTGGGATCATCTCCCGAATAACGGGGAAAATCCAGCTTAGCAAAACCACCTGACCCCTTGGATCCATTCGAATGTCCGAAGGAATTTTCCCCGGCCAATTGAAATGGCCCCTTCTCCTTTGTTGCAGACGACTCGCCCCTCTCGAGAGACTTGGAGAATAATTCTCTAAGCTCACGAAAATTGGACTGTGACTCTACACTCATCTTTTGCATTCCTTCTTTTAGCTCTTGCATTTCCAACTCCAATTTCTTGAGACGATCCTTGTTGGTAGCCATGCTCTGATACCAAGTTGATAGGAACCCACGATAAATTGAACAAAAATATGTAGATAAGTGATAGATAATGAACTCCACTTAAGGGTTGGAGACAAACCACAAAGACACAAGTCAGATTACAATTCAATACCCCAACTAATCTCTGGACTCTTGGTTTATACTAGGCTTACAACCCACTACTCACAACACATTTAGTAACCACCCATGATACACACTAGCCCATAACACATAACTACCCACTAACATAACATAACAGCTGAATACTAACTACCCATGTAGCACTAACATAAACAAGGATAATAACTACCCACTAAGCTACTACCCCCCACTTCCTTGATGCATGCCCTTCTAGGAATTACTCCATGATTTTCACTATCAGCGTGTGTGTGTGTGTCTCTCTGTGGTGTGCATTGTGTGTATTACGATTGAAGCAACTAAGGAACGCTCAAAAACTCTGAAGGACACATCCGGTTTCAAGGTTTTTCAGAGGTGGGGGCTTCTGGGTTTTCTTTGGTTATATGTTTTCTATTCTGGGTGTTGATGCATTTGTCTTGTTATTCATGAAAAGCTACTGTAACGAAGCTCGGGCACTTTTCGCGTGTCTTGTATGATTGGAATTGTCTTTGATTTTACTACTGGTGTTGACCCGTGGGCTGTGGTGTTTGCTTTGATTGTACGTTTTCTTTATTCGGTTCTGGTTCAGTTATCATAATACTATTCATGGAAAAGTAGTAGAATAAGACGCGCACACGCATAAGATGTCTCATGCCATTGGGTTTTTTCTGTAAGACGTTTACAGGTAATGGAATGGAATTCTGGGTTTGGTTTTGTTTTCACTTTTTCCTTTTATTCGGTTTGGTTCGTTTAATTACTTTATTCTTCTTAGAAACCGCTGTTCCAAAACATGCATGATATGTTGCCTGATTCATAGGCAATTAGATATCTGCCAAGCAGGAAGAATTGAATGAACTTGCGTTTTTTTTTTTAATTTCAATAGATATGCATTTCTTGGCACTTTTTCATTTATATTATATTTAGCAGGGCTTGATTCATTGTTCATACAATCTAAAAGCTAATTAACAAGTATTGTTTTGCCTTAGTCTTGCTACTGTGTTCTCTTTTTTTTTTCTTTTTTTAACTATTTTTTTAAATCCCCTTATTTTAGCTTGTTTTTTTGGATACTATCTGTCTTGACACAGTTGACAGGAGCTGAATGCCTCCATCGCGCTAGTGCATGGTTTGTTTACGGTTATAACTTGTTTTATGCAAAAATGGATTCACTTTTGTGCTTCAGAGTTTGATATTGGATTGAATTTCTGATAAAGATTATTGTTGGGATTTTATCAATTGTATGTGATTCGGAAAGAATTTTAAAGGTTAGTTAAAATCTTCGTCTTGGCAATTTGCAGAGATGTCGAGTTTTGTGGGTGTTTTGGTTTCCGATCAATGGCTTCAAAGCCAGTTCACACAGGTCGAGCTTCTCAGCCTCAAAAACAAAGTAAGATTTTTTTTTTATTTTTTATTTAATGAATATAAATCTGAGAACTGTATTGAGATGGTTCTTCTGACCATAGTCAAGCGTTTAACTTATTTTTGGTGGGTTTGTAGTTTATTGCAGTGAAGAAACAGAATGGTATAGTTACAGTTGGAGATTTGCCGCCTTTGATGGTGAAGCTAAAGCCATTTAAGGAGTTCACTGAGGAGGAGATTAGGGGGATTTTGGGCGAATCGGGTTCTGTTTTGAGTGAAGAGACGGATTTTGAAGCATTCCTTAGGGTAAGTGTCATGTGTCTCCCGATTTCTCTCTGTTTTCTCTCTCTCCCTCCCTCTGGTAGTTGATAAATGAATTATTGTAGCATTAGCATCGAAAGAGTATTTAAATTAGAAGTCCTAGGATTGCTTTTAATTTTTCTGGGTTGTTACATTGAAAATAAATTGAATTCAAGTGGGAATTTATTGGTTTTATGGTTACTTATGTAATAAAGCTAGAAGGATGGGAGACAACATGTTAATTAGTTGCATTGTATGGGCAGGCATATTTGAATTTGCAAGGTCGAGCTACATTAAAATTGGGTAGTTCAAAAAACTCTTCGTCATTCCTTAAGGCTGCCATAACTACTCTCCTTCACACAATCAGTCAATCAGAGAAAGTATCATACGTTGCTCACATAAACAGCTATCTTGGGGATGATCCATTTCTACAGCAATATCTTCCATTAGATCCAGCTACAAATGATCTATTTGATCTTGCAAAAGACGGGGTCCTTCTATGGTATTTAAGCACAGTTTGCTTGATTATGCATTTTTTTTTTATATGTAAATTCAAGCTAATAAAATTTCTGGTGGTGATTCATCTCATGGCATAATGCAGTAAGCTTATCAATGTTGCTGTGCCTGGCACAATAGATGAGCGGGCTATCAACACCAAAAGGGTACTCAACCCGTGGGAGAGAAATGAGAACCATACTCTTTGCCTCAACTCTGCAAAGGCCATTGGCTGCACAGTAGTGAACATTGGCACACAAGACTTGGTTGAAGGAAGAGTGAGTTTAGCTTATTCAGTTTCCCACTTTAGCTTAACTGATATAGTATGGTAGTTTGAAAGTCTCTAATTCTGGTTGTTGTGTTTTTTTTTGCAGCCTCATTTGGTATTAGGTTTGATATCCCAAATTATAAAGGTGAGCTTTTGGACTTTACTTTAGATTCTGATTGTGAATAAGGTTTAATAGCCTTTAAGCCCTTTACCGGACACTGAAACTTGGTTACAACATGACCATATAGACATTGTACTTCTGGTTATGGAGATTATTTAGTCATCTCTTTCTCCTTCTTTCTGGCATGAACTTATTGTGGCAACTTCAGATACAACTGTTGGCAGATCTCAACCTTAAGAAGACACCTCAGCTTGTGGAACTGGTGGATGACAGCAATGTATGAAATCTAGAATTCTCATGCTCTCAATCTTCAAAAAAATGAAGTCTTTCAATTGCTACATTTTTGTTGTTTATGTTAGGAATAACACTCAGATTATGCATTGCTTTATTTGACAGGATGTTGAAGAGCTTTTGAGTTTACCCCCTGACAAGGTTTTATTGAAATGGATGAATTTCCATCTTCAGAAAGCAGGTTATAAGAAACCTGTTACAAATTTTTCTTCTGATTTGAAGGTATTGGCCAATGTTTCTGTATATCTACTAGCGCTCTAATGATTTCATTATGAATAGGTCAGTAGTAAGTGGGATATTTAGATTGCAGTATCCTACTATATGTCCTGATTTATTGCCCGAATTTGAAAAATCCTTATTATGGAAGCATATATGAATTTGGAATAGCATGGTCATATTTATGGAACAGGAAAAGTACGATGGGGGTAAATAACCAGGAACATTGCTGAAAGAAAGTGGAATTTTGAGCTCCTTTAAAGGAATAGTTCCTTATATAGATATCCTATTTACTCCATAATCATCCCCACTTCTCCCCTTCTTTTAAAGTCAGGACATGCTTTCTCCCACAAGCAATTATAACAGGATTTTTGCTTTATTACAAAATTAAGTCAAATTTTCTTATCAAGTGATTTTGTTTTTATAACTTTTAACTCAATGTGCCTTCTATGTTTTTGCTCATACGCATGTAGGATGGAGAGGCTTATGCTTACCTGTTAAATGTTCTGGCTCCAGAACACTGCAGTCCATCCACATTGGATACCAAGGATCCCAATGAAAGAGCGAAACTGGTACTTGATCATGCAGAGAGAATGAATTGCAAAAGATACTTGGCTCCAAATGACATTGTTGAGGGCTCATCAAATTTAAATCTTGGATTTGTGGCACAAATTTTTCATCAAAGGTGGAAATTAAATTCAATCTCTCTTTTTATATTGAAGTGTATAGAACATTTGTCGGATTTCCTATTCTCTTGTTTTATTTTTTTATTTTTTTTCTTTCTTAAAGTTGAATGGTAACTCTTTGGAACAGTCTTTTTAATTTTATAAGTTGGACGGAATTATACTTAAGTAGAAGTTATTTGAATAAACTATGTTCATATGTTGTATGCTGTATACAATATGTCGTCAAAGTAAGATGTGATGAGTGCCTCCCAGAAATTGATTTTTTGTCTCTTTTGCTTTTTGCTTCTTTTTTATTTTTTTCCGTCTTTCTTTTCAACATGTATTGGATGAAGATTTCCTTTTTTCTTTACTTTTTTTTTAAAAAAAATTTAATGTATTTTTCAGGTAATTTAGACTCCCTACTTTGTGGTTCATTATGTTGATTAGGAGTGTACTACCTTTACAGGAATGGCCTCTCAACAGACAGCAAAAAGATTTCCTATGCTGAGATGATGACAGATGATGTACAAACTTCTAGAGATGAAAGATGCTTTCGGCTGTGGATCAACAGTCTTGGACTTGCTACTTATGTCAATAATGTGTTTGAGGATGTCAGAAATGGGTGAGTTTTCCTATTTTAATTTTTAGAGAAGAGCAACCAGAGTGGCCTCAATTTTGGGAGGTCTTTTTATGAGCGAATGCTTTTCATCTCATGTACTAAAGAACTACAAGCCACGTGCCAAATTCTCATCTTGGATATTCTGAAAACTTTCTAGAAGAGATGCATATGTATATTCTATCCTTTCAATTTATTCTTGAAAATATTTTCATCTCTCTTTGCGGAGCTCTTTATCTCTGTTTCATACTTTGAATATCTTCCACATCGGATTACAAGTTTCCTCTGATATGGCTTGATGTGCATATTCTTGTACAGATGGTTACTTCTAGAAGTTCTTGACAAGGTTTCTCCTGGATCAGTTAACTGGAAGCAGGCATCAAAGCCTCCAATTAAGATGCCATTTAGAAAAGTAGAGAACTGCAATCAAGTTATAAAGATTGGGAAGCAGATGAAATTTTCACTAGTGAATTTAGCTGGAAATGATATTGTACAAGGAAATAAAAAGCTCATACTTGGTAAATCCTCCATCTCAAGTTGCATTTGGTTAGTAGAATTGAAGACTCTTCTATACAGTATTAAAAAATTTATAAGCCATCAAGGGGTCATAAATGACATTGGAGCAAGGCTTATGACACCTGTGTTGCTAATTTAACTATAAATTATATGTCTAAGCTTGCATTGATTGCCAAAGCACCTTTAGAAGCAAAATAATGTAATTTAAGTATCTTGATTATACTCCTACACTTATGCATTCCCTTCTTTTAGCATATTAATATTTTTGTACTAGAGCCCAAGCCGGTGTTGATTGGACACGGGTGTCAATTCAGATACTGTCTAACATACCAATTTCTTGTAGAATATTGCATGTATGATAGCATCAAACATGAATTTTTCAATGCAGATTCCATATTTGTTATCTAGTTATTTCACAACTCTCTATTGAGTTCAAATCTTTTCCTTCTTTTCCTAAACAAGCTTGATAAAATAATTTTGGTCATGCCGTTTGCTGTTATATATTATAGAACAAATTTGGTTGTTTATTTTTTGTTGAGTCTCTGTCATTAAGTATGTTGTTTCAATGGTCAAGTTTGTTTGTATCTGTTTCAGCCTTCCTGTGGCAGTTGATGAGGTTTAATATGCTTCAACTTTTGAAGAACTTAAGATCTCATTCCCAAGGAAAGGAGTTGACAGATGCTGATATAATAAATTGGGCAAACAACAAAGTTAAAAGCACAGGCAGAGCTTCTCAAATACGGAGTTTTAAGGTTAGGTAGAAATTTTTTCTTCATATATATATATATATATATATATGAACATACATATATTTTACATTTTTAAATGGAGACTGATTAATGGTTTTGTGTTATATGGAAATTATCGTCAGGATAAGAGCTTGTCAAATGGAATATTCTTCCTTGAGCTTCTTAGTGCGGTGGAGCCTAGGGTTGTCAATTGGAACCTTGTTACCAAGGGAGAAAGTGGTATGTTTCCTGCAACTCTCTATTTTGGATTAGACAAGGACAGGACTACCGCCCTATATTTTAATCTTTTATGGAGGGAGAATAAATGAACTGTACTGATTCAGTTTGATCAATTTTCATATGCTTCTAAATTACTTCTTCACTCTAGAAATTACCAAAATTGAGGAAAGTACTATGGAAGAAGTGGGCTGACTTCTTTTTTTTTTACTGTGTTGAAATGATAGATGAAGAAAAGAGGTTGAATGCCACATATAGCATCAGTGTTGCACGAAAACTTGGTTGTTCCATTTTCTTGTTGCCTGAGGACATCATGGAGGTAAGATTGAAGCTGGGGGCCTCTTTAAGTTTATGATTTGTGCACTTCATTGCACATACTATGACTCGGAGTTGACACTTTCGTTCTCTCTCTGTGGCTTTGAAAAGCTACCAAAATTCATGGGAATGGTAATGTGGATCATTTGCCAGGAAATAACCTGTCAATAGCAGAGTAATGTTACTCTTCATATTCATTAATTTCGTACCCCTTAACGTGGTGTGTTTTAAGTGTTTTTTTTTAAGTGACTGAGATAAAAAGTCACTTAAAACATGCCACATTAATTGGTGCGATGCGAAAGAGTAGCATTCCTCGCAATAGAAATATTTCTTAGAAGTACTAGCAGTTGCCTCTTGTTGGCAACTATCATTCATATCAGCGAATTCTAGTCTCCCTGTATGAAGTATGAGCTTATAGAAATCTTACAACTGACTCACATTTTCAAGGATCCAATGATGGACATCTGTTGTATGTTATGGCAGGTGAACCAGAAGATGCTTCTCATCCTTACGGCTAGTATCATGTACTGGAGCCTGCAAAAAGCAGCTGAAGAGGCTGATTCTTATCCATCCCCTGCTGATGGGTCTTCTTGTTCGACTATCACCGATGCATCCCCGGCTCCATCAATTAGCGGCGAGGATGAAATCTCCTCCCTTTGTGGTGAAGTTTCAAACTTTAGTATCGATGATGCTGCCTCTGACACTACTGTCTCCTCACTGGTTGAGAACGACATGGCTTCTGTGGGAGAATAAACTATGAATTGCTATAGTGCTTACCTCCATAGGATTAGTTTTAGGCAGAAATGAAAAGAAAAAAAGAAAAGAAAAAGGTGAATATTGGTAGATTTTCAGCACCGCTAAGTGCTCTAGGAAAAGCAAATGTGCTTGTAAACCAACGGGTGGAAGAAGAGGAAAGAGCGAAAAACTTTGTAGAAACAGTTTACTGTTTGAAATAGAAAGAGATGTTTCTCGCAGAAAGAAGAGAAGGAGAAGAGATGTTGGCTTTACTTTTGTGGTGCTGTTTAGAGAATGGCGCGACCGTGAAATGTCGGAAAAGACTTGAAAAAAAAATATAAATAAATTGAGTGAAAGGAAGTTACATTTTTCTCTTTAAAACGTTTCTCTGGCTGCCCAATCGGCACCTTGCTTGGCTTTTGACGCTTCCTCTCCAACTTGTGCAGCACTCTGGCCGTTGCCCCGTAACTGTCTTTACGAATAATGATATAAGGAGCCCGTTGGCCGGTCACTGTCTTACGAATAATGAGAATAATAATTAAGAAGAACTAAAGTCTTTTTTTCACTGTTTTACGAATAATGATATAAAGAATACTAAAGTTGTCTTAGCGTGTAATATAATTTTTAAAATTATTATTAAATTTGAGATGATTATCATTGAATTTTAATTTATTGACAATTTTAAATGGCATATCACATTTGAAAGGACTCCTTATTATTATTCTCATCTCACTCACCTTTCTATTTTCCTCCTCACCATCATATATGCCACTAATACTATCAAACCAAAAAAAGTAGCATTTATTTTTTTTTAGGGAAATATCATTTTTACTCTTGATCTGAAATGAATAAGAAGTAGACGATCCTAAAAACAAAAAAGAAGTGGGTTTTCCAATAATAAACCCAAACCAAACTAAAACAATACGAAAATAATTACAAATGGTATAAAATAAGTCAAACAAGTGACGTTGTCCTCTCAAGGGATTGCGCAAGACAATTATAGAAGTAAAAGGGGCACAGATTAAGGCAAGCCTATCTGAACTCTCACTTAAAAATAGCAATAACTACTGGAAAGAGGCTGAGGCGACAGTAGAAGCACTGTGTGAGAGAGAGAGAGAGAGGAGAAAGTTCTTTGTTTTGTTTTTTTTCAAAAAAAAAAATTTTGATAATATTCCAAAGATCAAGGAACATGAATTCCCATTTTTCTAGAATAGAATTCAAATTCTCAGCAAAAGGGTTAGACGATTCTCTATTATACTTTAGTGTAACCAAACAAAAAAATCTACACCTTTTGAAATGAAAAATGCTACAAACTTTTACTTTCATAATTTTGATATTATTTTTAAAATTATCATTAAATTTAATAATAATAAAAATGTGTAAGAGTGTGTAGCAGTTATTTTTTAAATTAACTACATTTACAATTAAAGGAACCAGAATCCCGTGTGGGATCGCAGACGTTGATTTTTGGTGGGTCCCAAACCAGTACCGAACTACATCTGACGATCATGATCTAGACTGGAATTTGCGGTTCCAAAGAAAATATAATTACGTGCTTGCGAGTCCAGCTCTGCCGAATGAACACTCAATCCAAAAAATGGAAAAATCGGAGCAAATAAATTCTTAGCTAATCAAGAACCACCAAAGGCTCTGACACAGGCGTTTCTTGGGCGTTGGCTATGATAAGGTAAAGGTCATTTCTTGTATTCCTTACATTTTCAAGCTTTAATTTTTAAGTTATTTTCTGTTTGCGGAAACCCTGGGCTGTTGTTTGGTTCCCGAGAAAACGAACGGGTAGAAGTTACATTGTTTTGGGTTTTTTTTTTAAGTAAGTAATCTAATTATCATTAAAACGGAAAGCGCATTCCAGGTACGAAATTCTTTTGGTTTTCTTGTCTGGTGTTTCAATTGCTTCTGATTTCTTTTTCTACTTTTGTTTTTCTCGGAAACCAAACGGGGACTTTGCTTTGCGTTGCGTTTCACAATCAATGTTACATTGGACGAGATATATATATGTACAACTTAATTACTATTTTCTGTTAACAGTTCTCTTGGCGACCAAACTATAGGTAACGATGAATTTCTGAGCTTTTAGGAACAGATAAATAATATGTAAATCCTGTTTAGTTCGGAAGAAAGGGGGGGAAAATGAAGGAACAAAGGAAGCATCTTAGAACGTTTGAACGGAAATTTTATACTCACAAGTAATGTACTAATTTGAAACTTTAAGATATATTTGCACTTATTAGCGACAAAACTGAGCATGTCGTGAAAATTTGTTGTAGCAACACATCACTTGGTATAGGCACTTAAAGTTTCCTGATAATGTTTATGTGCCGATTGAAATTTTGTTCATTTCATTTTTATATACATAATCTTTTTGAAGAAAATCTAAGTTCCTAACAAAGAAAAATAACTAAGAAGTATATTGGAGTCGTATAAGTGAATTTGATTCTTATGGGTTGCATTAACGCACCCTGTAGCATGTTCGTAATGTTTTATTTACACCATTTCTTCTTTGAATGTCTTGCTTAGTTTGTAAAGCAAGGGTGTGACTGAAAGAAGGTTATGGCATCATCCGATGATGAGGCCGAGGGCCTGCCACAATGCGTTTCAAATTACTATTTTGAAGATGACAACGATGAACCCATTTCATTTTCTATTTTGCCAATTCAATGGAGAGAAGGTGAGAGTCCAGATCGCAAGAAAGAACAGATATTCCTGCATGGAACTGCTGACAATGGGCTTCAAAAAATATATAAGCATGTGATTGCATGGAGGTTTGATCTTTCCAATTTGAATCCCGAGATATCGGTCCTCTCCAAGGAAAATAATTGGATCAAGCTTCAGAAGCCAAGGAAGAGCTTTGAGGATACAATTAGATCAATCCTGATAACAGTGCAATGCCTTCATTTCTTGAAGAAATATCCGGAAACATCTGGAAAATCTTTGTGGGATCACTTGTCTAAAGTCTTCAGGTTTTTGTCAAACTTCTAAGCCTTATCAACTTTCCTTCTGTTTGTCTTAGTGTTAAAATTGACATTTAATTCAATTTGAAGCTTGTATGAGGTCAGACCTTCTCAGAATGATCTGGTGGACCACATGCCTTTAATTAGCGAAGCTGTTAAAAGGGATGATACCTTAGCAAAGTCCAAGGTTTGTATAGCTTTCTTCCTTGTCTTGTTAATTGTGACATGAAGTTGAGAAGAATTAGAATGTTTTTGACGCATGTAAATCTTGAATGTTATGATAATTTTTGGGCATAAAAAAATTTAGGCTTTGGGAAGCTTGTTGGAGGATTTTTTCTTTTTTTTTTTTTCCTGAACTTTCTGGTTATGGCTAAGTGAACAAGGTGCAGAGAGAAGTGCTCTTGAAGTGGATTTGGTTGGGTTATTTTTTGGATACTGCTAAATTATTCTGTGGCTATCATTAGTATTTCTAACTTACTCCAGCTTTACTTGTTTCTTTGATTTTTGTTATTATTATTATTTTCTTCTGAGATTTACTATCTCTTAGTTTTTAACATGATCTTTCTGCTGCATTACTTTCTTGTATTGGAGGATATGTGATCTTCTTGAGTCAATTTTTGCTTAAACTCTAAGCTTTTCTGTTTCAAAGTATGTATTACAGCTTGTTGTTCGCTAGAAGGAGTGGATCATTATGTTTCTGCTTGATAATAAAAGTTTATGATTTGAACAGTTTTTATGCACATTTCTTGAGGAGAAGCCGGGAAAGAGGAAACTGTCTGATGAGGTTATACACCTGCTTGTCTGCTCATCTTTTTCTTTGTTCCATTATTCTCTGTAACTTCTTTTTCTTTCTCTTTTATATTTGTCTAAATTTATTTTGAAGCCAATGAACTTATGGTGTTTCAGGCTGTTCAAACCACATCAATGTCTGCATTTATAGTTGATGAGATGGATGATGATATTTTGGATGAAGAAGAAGATGATTCCAATGGAAATGAGGATTGTGTTTGTGCATTTTGTGACAATGGTGGTGATATTGTGTGGTGAGTACTTTTTTAGTTGGTTATATCTGGTATTGAATGGAGCATCTTTAGCAAGCAAGTTACATAAAGGCCTTGAAATGGAGCAGTTTTACAAGAGCGTATACTGAGATTAGGTTCTCAATCTGCATTTTTTTTGATTGTGTTGCTTACAATTAATATGTGGAATTTTTTTTTTAATAAGTTATCAAAATATTATTAGAAAGTGTAACCCCAAGGGGTTGACTCAAGCTTGGTCTTTGTGGTAGTCCATGAGGTCTAAGGTTCGAGTCTCCTTGGGTGCAAATAATTTCTTGGTGCCGGTCCACCGGCGAAGCTGGAGTATTACCTGATCCGTGTGGAGAGGGCGCTTCACACGGGTCCAAGGTTTACCTAACAGGGGTGGGTACACGAAGTGGCCCTGCCTTGGAGGGGTTCCTCGTTATCAAAAATATTATTAGAAAGCGCAAAAGGTGCAACCCAAGTACCACTTGTTTTTGTACACATCTTTTCTTTGGGGACCTCCAGAAGGTCCTCAATTTTGATCTGCTGTTTTGTGGACTCCATTCTTTTGATTAATTTCATGTGTGAATTTATGATGTAATTTTATTTTGTGTTCTTATGCAGTTGTGAAGGAAGATGCATGAGGTCATTTCATGGAACTGTTGAGGCTGGCGCAGAATCTGATTGTGTCTCTCTTGGCTTTTCTAAGAAGGAAGAAGTAGATGTATGCTACTGTTTCATATTTACTTTGAAATCCTTATTCTACTCTGTCTCTCCTTTGCATCAAAATTTACCTTTTTCCTTTTAACTTCATAGGAGTTGCCAACCTTCATCTGTAAAAATTGTGAATATAAACGGCATCAGTGCTTTGCTTGTGGGAAGTTGGGCTCTTCCGACAAGTTCTCAGGTGCTGAGGTATGATTTAAGCATAGAAGAAATTGAACTATTGTTTCCATTAGTTAGTTTGTTTGTTTCTTTTTGTTTTCCCCTCCAAAATGTTCATTCCATATTATTTCCTGCTATAGCTTTATGAAGCGTCGCTTAATTTTTTGTGGTGAGTCTTATATTATATGTATTTTTATTATTAATAATCCAATCTTATTAAAAGCGTAAGGCGCCCCTAAGTACACTAAAAATATACAAAAGGAATCCCCTAAGTAATCCAAAACAAACAAGGGAATCATCAAAATTAATTGACAAAGGGGATACATAAGCTGCAGTCCAAAGATACAATTTATGGAAAAAAGATGATAAAATATCCTCCAAGTCCTCAAAGCTCCTATTGTTTTTTTTTTTTTCGCTCCATAAACACCAAAAGAGGGAAGTAGGCACCATTTTTCACGCCGCAACACTCATCGGCCTTCTAGAAGACCACCAACAAGCAAACAACTCGATAACCTGTCTAGGCATAACTCAAGACATCCCAAAACGACTAAAGAGAGCACTCCACATAGCGGAAGCCACATCGCAATGACGAAGAAGGCGGTCCACGGACTCTCCATTCCTTTTACACATGCAATATTTGTCCATCACAACATATAATGAGAAGAGAGCACTCCATTATATATTAAATAATGAGAAGAGATCAATTTCAGACCCAGATTTTTAGCTTTTCATACTTTTCTACTGTTCCAGGAGGCAAGATATTTTTGAAGGGTGTCTCGGATTTTGTGGTTAGTTGTGCACCATGTTAAGAACGGAACCCAGTGATATCTGAAGATTCTTTTTATTTCTCTTCATTAGGCCTTACTTGTGTTCACTTATTCTTTGAGTTAATGAGCTTGCTTTTCTTCTTCTTTTTGTTTTGGTATGGCTTGTATTTTTCTGTTTATAATTTTTTAAGTATCTATCTGACTTTACCAGGAAAATAGATGCATTTGTTTTCATCATTTATGTAGTAAATATTTTACCACTGGGAACCTTGCAGCCTAAGTTGTATCCTAGTTTAATACCCTGTTCTCCTACCTCACAATCAAAGCATTTTCCCTCCAGCTTTGAAATCCCCACTTGTCATTTAGTTTACAATTAGTTCACTAAGTAAATCGCTTTCCTTATTACTTAAGAACTCTGATCTCTTAAGCCCCCACGGGAACCCCTCTTTGCTTCTTTTGTAGTTTTGCAGTTATCCTGTAATTTTATTTAGAAAGCATTGTTTGGTTTACCTCCAATTTTCAGGTTTTTGTTTTAACACTCTTGCAGGCTCAGGGAACAACAAATTCATGATTCTGTCTTTCTTCTCTCTCTCTCTCCCCCCTCCCCCTCCCTTTTAAATGGTTCATTAGGCTTCAGTTTGAATTCCTTTTCTTTCTTTTTTTGTCTTTTTTTCATTGGGGGATTGACATATCAATCCCTTTTGTGTATTCTTCAGATTGTTTAATTGCCAATGATTGCTGCAGTCATATCTTTCAACCTGTCGGAAGTTCAATGTCCATATTGACAGATTTCAGCGAATGTTCTTCCACATTGCTCTGTTGTTATTTATTTGGAAATGTAATCCAATGGCTCTAAAGTTTCTATCAATTGCACAGGTCTTTCAATGTGTGAGCGCAACCTGTGGCCATTTTTACCATCCACGTTGTGTGGCAAAATTGCTCCATCAGGGGAATGAAGTTGCTATAGAAGAGCTTGAGAAAAAGATTGCTGCAGGGGAATCTTTTACTTGCCCAATTCATAAGTGCTGTGTTTGTAAACAAGGAGAGAAGAACAAGGATCCTCAATTGCAGTTTGCTGTATGTAGGCGTTGTCCTAAGTCATACCACAGGAAATGCTTGCCAAGGTACTCCTTAATTGTTGTCTCTCTCTCTCTCTCTTATTCTTTTTTCTTTTTTGGATATGCGGTTATGAGAACATGTTCCTTTATTACTAATCTCTAGATGCTTGATGCTTGAGTTGCTTCTATCAGGGAGATTGCATTTGAAGGTACAGAGGATGAAGATATAATGCCAAGGGCTTGGGAAGGTCTATTAGGCTACAACCGCATTCTAATATACTGCTTGTAAGTGGTTCAAATGAGCTGCCTTTCTTAGCCCTTGTAGTTTGTTGGCAGTACTTGATTATTTTGTCTATTGACCAGAAAACATGAGATTGATGAAGAACTTAAAACTCCAATAAGAGACCACATAAAGTTCCCTGGTGTTAAGACTACAGTTGAAAAAAAGAAGGCAACCATGGAAGAAAAGAGAAGACAATCATCAGGGTCCATTGGAAACAAAGAGAAAGATCTGTCAAAGAAGAAAAATCTTGCCTTAGATAACTCCTCCCGGAGAAGAATTGATATTGCTAGAAAGAATCAGAAGCCATCCTCACTTGTGAAGGCGGGAAATACCAAAAGTGAGAAATTGTTATGTCAATCAGATATCTCAAGGAAAGTGAAAGTAAATGATGGGTCAAGAAAGCTTTTGAATGAAAACAGGAAGTCTGTCTCGATGGAGGATGAAAACAAACCTACTGGTGCTAGGTCATATAACTTTATGAAGGGGTCTGGACAAGTTAAGTCCACGAAGCAGGATACACATTATGGTAAAGTTAATAGCACTCTGGCAGTGAAGGCAGCCACAAAGAAGCTAGGCGATGCACTGCCCTCATTAGATGCTGATACAGAGAGGAGGTGAACCTTTTTCTTTTCTACTTTTGAATTTTTAAGTCCTTTATTTTGAATTTATATAATTAATATTAGAAGAGAATTATCATGGTCGCAGGCCGTCAATTTTGAAGTTTTGATTTGTATGTCTTTATTTATATTTCTTGCAATGTAGATTATTGGATTTGATGAAAGATGCTGCATCATCAATAACTTTAGAAGAGGTCAAAAAAAAGCACAAACTTCCCTGTACTTATGCTTACTCGTCAAGAAATAATCTTGACAAGAACATTACTATGGGGAAGTTGGAGGGTTCAGTCGAGGTACAAATCCAATTGAAGTGTTCTTACTGCTGTAGATGGTGCCGTCTATAGTTTTATATTTTCAAATAGAAAAGAAAACATGAGTTTTTGTCTCTTCTGTATGTATGAAGGCAGTTCGAGCCGCCTTAGGGAAGCTTGAAGAAGGCGGCAGTTGTGAAGATGCAGAAGCTGTCTGCGAACCTGAGGTTCTGGACCAGATATTCAAGTGGAAGGTGGTTGTCTATACTTCCTTTTGGCCTAGAATCAGTCAGTTCTATGAGATTATATTTAAGTGGTCATCTCAAGCTAGTGATGTAGGAAGCACCACTTGTTTTTGATATTCTGTTTTTATTTACGTTCATATTTATAAATTTGTTGGGTCCAGTTCCTAATATATCTGTTTTCGTAGACTTGATGTTCTTAAGTAGTTCGTATTTCTAATTCTCATAAGGAAGCACTATGAAAGACGCAGAAGATGTTTGTGCCTAATATGTTCTTTTTTAAACAATTAAATAGAAACATAGACATTTTGAATTTTAGGGCATTTTGTGGCTTTAAACCAGTGTTCTTTTGTATATTTTGTCTGTATATGGGTTTACACTTCCCTTTATATGCGAATCAAGTTATTATTGTTATAGAACTTGAGTTTTCTGCTTTCCTTTTTCATTCAGATTTCTTTTTTTTTTGGTATGTTTTGGGGGTATATGTTGGATCACTTTGCAAGCTGCAGACTAGTGTCATGCCCTAGTGATTCTGGGGTTGATGGTGGTGCATGTTGTATTAGGTGATAATTCCATAGTTCTGCATGGATAGTTTTTATTTATTTATTTTATATATTAGTAGAGCATATGTAATTGGCGATAATTTTGATAGAGATGCATCCTTTTATCTCAAGATTATAAAAGAGGGTTGATTATCCATTTCTTGCATTGACTGTAGCACCTTGGTTTAAAGTGTCACTTTGGCTCCTTCTGTCTGCTGCACTACTTTATATTAGTTTTTATTTATTTATTTATTAATTTATTTTTTAATTTTAATTTTAATTTTGTTGTGATTTGCATCAGGTTTGAGACTGAATCTTTTTTGCATTTTACTTTGGGTACTTTTTTGTTTCTGTATATGCGGAGCTTGGCTATTTCTTTTTGATAAGATTTGAATATGTGGCCTTTGTTGTGTTCGTGGTTTTTTTCAACATTTATTATTATTATTATTATTTTAATGGTTTTCATCATTTGAAGTTGTGCTAATTATATGAGTGATACAGAAATCAAGTATATATATTACTGTCCTCACTTGTTCCAATTGTTTGTGTAAAATTCATGAATGAAAAAGATTCTCAAACCTTTACTGAATTATATGATTTTCTCCAAATTTTGGTGGCAAAAGCGGTTCAGTAGTGTAAAATTATGTGTCTGATGCCTCTTTCCTTTGCTCCTGGGCATATAATTGAAAGCTTGTTTTGCCCGCATGCACAACCTTTTCTTTTGGCATATGTGTTAGTAACATTTCATATATTTGTTGGACTACTTATATTGGCACACAATGATTTCTATTAGAAGAATATCTTATCTTATAATCATTGGCTTTATTGATACATATGTCTGCAGCAAAAGCTCAAAGTATATCTTGCACCTTTTCTTCATGGTAATCGTTACACGTCTTTCGGTCGCCATTTTACGAAAGTGGAGAAACTTGCAGAGGTAATCTTGCTATGTTTTTTGCCTCAAGGCTAATCCAGTAGTTTATCATACTTTAGTGCCCTTTTAGATTGGGCTATAACTTTTACTTATCAAAAAAAAAAAAAAAAGATTGGGCTATAACTTTTGTTCCTAATTTCTCTTCCTCTAATCTTGTAGATATTGTTGACTTTCTAGATTTTGGACGCCAATAGGGTGGTTGTTTCTCTTGTATACTTTTTGTGTACTGGAGCTTTCTTTCTAATAAATTATTCATCAAAAAATATTTATTGTGTGGTCATTGGATGGCTTGGAAAATCGAGGTGAAAAAAGAATGATGAGCTAAAATGTAATGACTCCTGTCCTTCCGGTTTGAGCTGGATTGAGGGTAGTTTGGGGAAGCAACAAAAATGGATAAACACTATGGGGAGCAAGAGAAAAGGAGGATAATCTTTGTAAGACAGTGGAAGTGTGTCATGTCAATTGCATGCAATTGGACTTAGTTATTAACGTCATGTCAATGTAAATGTCAGCTTACTTCCTAGCTTCATGATGCGTATTTCTTGATTTTAATTAGTCACTAGATACACTTTGCTATCAATTTTAGTATATTTGCATGTTTTACCTATTCTGTATATATGTTGAGGATGTAGAATTGCTTCCATAAGGCCTTGGGGCTTGGAGTATCTAAAAGCATGATTTTGAATGTGCAGATTGTTGATAAGATTCATTGGTATGTACAAAATGAAGACATGGTAAGGATTTGTGTGCTTAGTTTGTTTCATCTTCCTTAGAATCTATATAACGTATGTCTAATATTTTATTCTGCGAGATGGTTCAAATTTTCTGGGTGTTGTGAGGTAATTTAAACTTAGAATCTTATAAAAAAAAATATCTCCTAGAATTATTGTGAAATTGGTCCATCCCATTGGTCAACTTAGCTAAAGAATATGCTACTTGTTGGCTTTTATGAGAGCATGCTAAAAATAGAAATACGTCTTGTTAGCAAGATGTTCAGTCTTGTTGTACACGAAGCTTTACCTTCATTTATTGAAAACCACTCCAGAGCCTGATTATATCTTTGATAGCTGAAACATATTCATTTCTGAAGCAGGAAATTGAGGTGATAAGTTTCCTAGTTCTTTTTTAGGTTCTGAGAATTGCCTTTTACAAACACCAGTCATTTTATTTTCTACCATGGTTAAGTATTCATGGAATTCTTTGTGAATTTTGTAGTAACAAAAATTTGATTAGGCATTCTCCCATTACGAACTAGGAAACATATTTTCCTACAGAAATATGATTTATTTGTGTGTGGAGAAGTATATGCAGATACTATTTGGAATTTTGTGATAGACGGCTGATGGTGTTGTAATTTTCTATTTCATGAACTGGCAAAAAGTATAACCAATTATTTCTTGCAAAGGGTTTGCTTGTTGTAAATGGATTGAATACATGTAGGATTAATTTTGGATGTAACCATTCATGTAAATAAAACAATTTATTACTTGGAATTTCTATAATAAATAACAATTAAGATGAAAAACAAGAAAGAAATTATTAAACCAGGAATTTTAGAGCTCAACCTTATGAAGCAGCATGGTGTTTCTACATAGTGTCGTTTTGCAACCCTAGAACTTTTGTGCCTGTTGACTTTACTTTGGCTTGCCATGGTAGCATCATCTTTTTTGAACTGTAGAACTTGTATCTAACATTGTTGTTGAGATTTGTTGTCATTTGTACTGCTTGCATTGTTGTTGTAATTTCTTGAGAAAAAAAAAACACTTTCCTGATTATAAATTACTCCCTTGAACAGATAGTGGACTTCTGTTGTGGTGCTAATGATTTTAGTATTCTGATGAAGAAAAAGCTAGAAGCGACAGGCAAGAAGTGCTCATACAAAAACTATGATATTGTTCAAGCTAAGGTCATCTTCACCTTTTCTTATACCGAGCAATTATGAACTAGATTCTTCCCTTTGGATGACTTACAAATATGACTGCAGTAGAGATAACACTTCATCAGACACATTTTGACACAGTTTGACATGGGCTTTGAAATGCTTAACTGTGTCTGTATAAGATCATTTTTCTATTTGGATTACATTTATAAGAGGTGCAAAAAAGACTTTTTATCCCAAATTAAATTTTCAAATTTATTTTCGAAGAAAGGTAAAAAAGGTGTTTAAAACCCTTTTGATAAAAAATGCTGGACTTGCAAACTAGGGGCTTGCAGAGTACTAGGTGGATGGGATAATTTGTTGTAGAAATTCCCACAGCTTTTAGTTCTCATCTTCTCTGTCACCACCACTTTCTCCTTCTGTGTATTCCCCCCACCTTCCTATTTTGGTGCTTGCTATTGCTATTGCTCTATCGGCCCTATGATTTTTTTAAAAGCCCTAGACTTTTTCAATGATATGTACAGATACTTTTTATTCTGTCACCTTCTTCCAGTCCTTTTGCAGGAATATTCTTGTCTTGTTTATTTATAAAATAATCCATTTGCTTAATGCTTTCCTCACAACATTTTGATTACCTCCGAGTCACCCTTGCCTTTAAACAATGTAGGCAAAATCTCAAACACGGCTTGGGAATTGAATATTACAAGTATAACTTGAAATTAACATGGCTTAGGGATTTAATATTAAGAACTAAAACCTGAAATTTGAGGGATGGTTATCATTTCATTTAGTTCATATGAAAGTGGATGACTCTAAAAGAATATTTATACATGTTGTACATATAATGTGTGCTTGCACATACATGTACAGCTGTGTTATTATATCTTGAAATTCTCTTATTTTCTTTTCTCCATGAATGAACCAAACGTCTCAAAACTATCTAATTATAGGTTGTCCCTGTGCCTAGCGCCTCTCTCTCTCTCTCTCTCCACGTGATTTTTTGGCTATACTATGTGGATCTGAAGATTTGACTAGTTAATGGCATTGGGCAGAGCAACATATTTTTACTGTTTACTGTGGAACTGGAACATGGGTACATATTTTAGGTGTGCATAATATTATCAGATCTCTTTGATTAATAGAATAGCATGTAATGTTAAATTGATGTCTGCCTAGAGAGTTAGAAATAAGTAATATGGTTTTGGCTAAATCAATCATAGTGTTGGTTAATTAACCTATGCCTAATTTTGGTGGATATTGATTTAGCCATTTGAGTTGAACTTCTTTAAATTGGCGGTTTAAGTTGCATTCCTATGTCGAGAGGTTGCAACTGGGGATGCAGTATTTTTAAATGTTAATGGCCTCTTATTATAAAGCCAAAATACTTGCTTTAGGAAAGGCTAAAGTATATGACCTTTAGACAGATATCCTGGGCACCTTGGGAGGAGAGAGAGAGGAAGGATAGATATCCTACGGACCTAAGCAACAATGTTAAGATTTTTATTTTGTCTGAAAAATTCTAATTCCTTTTTTACTTTTTCCCCAGTAATGTGACAGCTGAATAATTTAAAGGGGACTGTCTAGAGTCTAATATTTGGTGCTTCATCCATACTGGCTGAAAAATGATGTTTGGAATTGGAAGGGAAGTTATGGTGAATGAATAATAGGATCGAGTATGACTTTGTAGTTTATTGCCTTTCTTTTTTATTTTGTAAGATCGAGTATGTGATGTCCTCTCTCTCTCTCTCTCTCCCCGCATGTGCATATTTGTCAATGTGCTTATATTTTTATTTTGTTGCATTATGAATCTTTGGCAGAATGATTTTAATTTTGAGAAGAGGGATTGGATGACTGTACAACCAAAAGAGTTACTAACTGGATCACAATTGGTAAGAAATGATGGCTTGTTTCCATTTAAATATCCAAATGAGGGTCTGTAGGAAATGGATATAATGATTCACTGCTTTTTTCTTGCTTCTTGACCAGATCATGGGGCTAAATCCTCCTTTTGGACTAAGAGCAAGTTTGGCAAACAAGTTTATTGATAAGGCTCTCGAGTTTAGACCAAAGCTCCTTATTCTTATTGTTCCACCAGAAACACAAAGGTACTGGTTTGTTATCTCTCTCTCTTTCTCTCTCATGCGAGTGCACACACATATTGACAGACTACCTCGTTATTTGTTGCCTTTAGTCAGGTTAGATAAAAGGGAATTACTTTATGATCTGGTTTCTCACATTTTTGTTGCCTTTTACCAGGTTAGATGAAAAGAAAATACCTTATGATCTTGTTTGGGAGGATGACCAATCTTTATCAGGAAAGGTAAAGTACGAGTGTTTGGGGTAATTCTGTTGTGGCCACATCTGAGTTAACTTTCTAGAATGCATGTTGTTAATGGTGGCTTTTCTTCTTATCTCCCTTTCAGTCATTTTATCTACCCGGATCAGTTGATGAGAATGACAAACAAATGGAACAGTGGAATTTGAGGGCACCTCCACTGTCTCTTTGGAGTCGTCGCGATTTTACTGCCAAACACAAAGACATCGCTCAAAAACATGGTCACCTCTCCAAGCAACCAGAAGAATCAGAAATGGAAAAGAACCATCCTGAGGATATAATCCACAATCATCCAACGGACAATCATGAGCATTGTGGTGATATTTCCATGCTGATTGATGATCTTCCCACTCAAAGTGATAGACCTGAAAAATTCAGAGGTGGGGCACTTGTCACCGAAAGTCATAAAGAAAGCTCCCCTTGCAGCAGAAATGATAGAGGAAGCCTCGAGAGCAAGGGCCACACGAAGAACCAGCCCAATGAAACAACTGAAAGAAAGAGGAAGCGTGACAAAGAAAACCATGAAATAGGAATGGATGAGATATCACCAGAGAACAAAATGGATGGTGGAAGGCCTCGTTCTCCACCCAATGTAGTCGATGGCAGTTCCTCATTGGAAGATCCGCAATCCAAATCTCGTGAGATCTGTTCACATGCAGAGATTGAGAAGAACCAGCTTAATGAGACATCTGTAAAAAAGCGGAATTGTGAAGAACAACCACAGAGTGTAATCAATGGCAGCTCCTCCTCAATAGAAGGTCCACAATCCAAATCATGTGAGATCCCTTCACATGCTGAGATTGGGAAGAAGCAGCGAAAGAAGCACGGAAAAGGAATGGGCAAGATATCACCATGGAACAAAACAGATGGTGGAAGGCCTCGTCGTTCTCCACCCAATGTAGTCGATGGCCCTTCCTCATTGGAAGGTCCGCAATCCAAATCTGGTGAGATGTCCTCACATACTGAGATTGGTGAGAATCGCCATCAACATTTTGCAGCAGCTTATGGTGGGAGCCAGGCCAGCCTGTACGATGAGATGGGCAGAAAGTACAGCAGACATAGCGAGGAGACTTACTCAAGTGGGACCCATAGACTGTTAACTCGTGTTAGTCCTGGTTCTGACTATAGGGCTAGAGACTCAGAGGAACGGCTTACAAGCCGCATGAGAGGCAACTCCGATGGTCTCAGTTACAGACCATATATCACTGAGGTAGAAGAGGAGCTCACGAGGAACATAGATAGAAGGTCACATGTTCGACTTTATGGGCAACATGATCCTGATCTGCTAAGAAGTAACTATCTAGTAGGTCATGATCCTCGGTATGGCCCGATGGGATCGATGTCATCTCCTTACGGGCATCCAGGTCAGGCAGCCAACTTGTCTTACAGAATGAATACATCAGCAATGCAGCGATATGCACCCCAACTGGACGAGTTGAACCACCCAAGGCCAATGAATACTTTTGGATCTGAGCCGCCTATGATGAACAGATACGGCTTTAATAATAATCATCGAGCACCCCAACCCGAGTTTCAAGGTGGCCCCATGGGTTTTGCTCCTGGTCCTCACCATGCCTATTCACACCATAGTTCAGCAGGTTGGCTGAATGAGTAGTGTCATGCAGCAAACGTCGATAGATCATGTTAGATATGTTGGTTTGGCCAAATTAGATGGTGAATCGGTGAAGTTTATATATATGTACGTTATTGTTTGTTTTTTTTACCTTTCTAACCAATTGCTCTCCGCCGAAAAAAAAATGTAGGAAAGTATTGTAAGTAAGAAGTTGATGTTAGATTCAAGCTGTGACCCCTTGCGATTCATATTCCGGAGAAGCTCTTGCTGCTGTACTTGTTAACAACTTAACACAGTAGTTTTTTTAATATGAAAATCTTTGTCTTGGAGGCGATTCATTATATTTACTCTCGATCATCCTGATTTCACAATGGACTGGAAGATTGTCCGATATATTTAAGAAGCATTGTGCATCTTTTTCTCTGCACTTATCTGTTTGGCTGGACGTCTTAGATTTTATTCTTTGTTTGATTATATATATAAAAAGCAAAAATTGCAAAATTGGTCAGTGGGGTTTGAGGTTGTGACAAATTACTCTTAGTATGCATGTCTAACAAATAATTTCTTGTCCTCAATGAATAGCTTAATCAACTGTGAACCACGCTTCATAAAGTGGAGGTTACTAGTTTGAATCATTCTTCTCCCCTTCCTTTAAGTGAACATAAAAAAATAAATAAAAACAAATAATTTTCATTGCAAATTTTGGGCATTTTTTTGGCAGGATCATTATAAAATTACACATTTATCTTAAAAATAAATAAAAAAATAAAAATTGGCCCTTGGGTTGCTAACCACCCCATAGCTATGAGGGTAGTGGCCATCCTCAACCTAGCCAGAAGGGGTTATTGACCACTCCATGGCTATATTTCATGGCTTTTGAAACAGTTCAGCCACTTTTAAACCAACTAGAAATGGTCAAACCACCTCATTTCATCCTGCCCTTATTTTTATTTTTATTTTTATTTTTTATAATTTTTTAAAAGTAAATGAGTAATTTCAAAATGGTCATGAAAAAAAAAAAAAAAAAGGGCCAAAATTAATACCGCCCTCGTCATTTATTATACAGGCATATCACATGATTATTTATTGCCAATTTTTCAAATCTTCCTCAATTTTTTTTTTCTGGTAAATTTTCCCTTAATTCATTTATGCTATAACTTCCCCTTTACGGCTGCGGATTGGTGGGGGGTTTCGTTAAGGTGGTCAATATCTTTAAGGGTTAAATACCAAATACCCCCCTGAAGTTTGGTAACTTTATTTTTACCTCCTTAGGGTTTTATTTTTATTACAGGACCCCCTTGAGGTTTTGATAAAGGACCAAGTTAGTCCATCCGTTAGTTGACAAAATATGTTTTTTTTAAAAAGCAAGCCATTTAAGGGGTGGCCCACATCTGGCGGATGGAGTGAAAGCGAACCACCCTGGGCATCAGCCAAACCGCAATTTTTACTTTTCTTTTCTTTTTTTTTTAATTTTTTTTAATTTTTAAAATACTTTTTTTTAATTTTTTTAAAAAAAATTAAATATATGCCACGTGTCAACATCTGATTGGTTCACGTGTCAGTTTTAATGGTCAACTAACGGATGGACTAACTTGGTCCTTTATCAAAACCCTAGGGGAGTCCTGTGATAAAAATGAAACTTCAGGGGGATAAAAATAAAGTTACCAAACCCCAGGGAGGGTATTTGGTATTTAACCCTATCTATAAATACCATATTCAACCCAATCACGACAATCTTAACTTCCTAAGATAAATGATTTTAGAATTTAGAGTGCTTTTACCAATACATTATGAAACATTCATACTTTCAGAGTGAGTGTGATTAACACAAAATATTCAATGTAATCCTACTATTCATATCTCATGTATACATTTATTTTTAGAGAAATGTTAAGTATTCTATATTTTTTTTTTTCATATTTTTTCTATTTGACCCTAATATTTTTCTCTCTTTTTATTTTATTTTATTTTTTTTGTTTTAAAAAAAAAAAGCATTTCTGTTTTTTTTTTTTACTACACTACCACCAAACCCCAATTCACGTGTATTGTATTTTTAGGTTATAAATGGTGACTCTCTCGCTTCCCATATTTGCAGACAAATTTCTCTTTCCTCTTCCCTCTCCCCTCACCTATCGCTTGAACGCCAAGTACTGCTGATGACGAGCTACCCCCGTCAAAATCCCCAAATTTCAAAACCCCAATCCACTGTCAAAATCCATCTTCCCTCTCTCCCACTGACGACGAAACGCACAGATTTTATCTGTCTCTCTCTCTGTTATATTTCTTGCGTCAAAGTTACATGATGTTGTAGAACAACTCCTGGGGTTATTAAGGGTGTTTGTCAATAAATTTTGATTGACAGAGCACATAGATGAATTAAGCTATCAAAGTAAATATGTTTTTGTTGATATAATTAATATCTAAATTAGTATTAAGAGGTGGTTGGGTGTTGATTATTTTAATTTTCTTATTTGATCATGAGGCTTGTATACGTAGGAAAGAATATGAATTGATTTCTCAAGTGGTTATTTTTCTTTTACGTTGCTTTGATTTATGAAGGTAATATTAATTTTTTTTTTCTTTAATTATGTTGCAGAAAAAAAATTGAAAGTGAAATCACAACGACAAAAGCAGTTTTGGGAATATTCTTACGGTTCCCAATTTGCTTTCACCAAAATTTATTTTCTCTCTAGCAAGGAATAAGCAGTTTTGGGAAAGGTTCTATTGGTAAGAGACTTTTCATTATGATTATTTAGAAATTTAGAAATCTTATATTTTTTTTTATCTTTATTCGAGTTTTTATAAGAGAAATGATAGAGACATAACTTTAGCCAAATTTTACTCTTATGTAGTATTTAAAAAAAAAAAACAAAATTAAAAATTAAAAAAATTTATGAAGTAATAACATCCTATGTGGTCTTTTTTTTTTTTTAAAAAAAAAAAAGGTATTTTTCTTCAGAATAATGACCATTTTTCTGAAGAAAAATACTATTTTTTTTAAATACTAAATAAAAAAGACCACAATTATTTTTTATTTTATTTAAAAAAAAATTACCATATAGGAAAAAAGTTGGGTCAAAGTTGTGTCAAAAAATTGTCTCTATTATTCTTCTTTCTATAATCATTTCCAACTTTCGGTTTGTTTAATTTTTTTAGTTTAACTTATTTTTTTTTAATAGAATTATAGTATCTAGTTCTATTTATTTTTTATGATTATGTTCTGGCTGTATGACTTACTTTGACATTTTTTTTTTTCTCTTGATTCCTACTTGAAAATTTTTTCTTCTTCTTGTCATTTATGCATCCACTAATTATTATTATTATTATTTCATTCCTGTCATTTTTAAAAAGACAAAGTTTTTCTTCAAACTGGGTTAGATGAATTTCTTTTAAAATAATCTACAAAAGTGACATGCATTCCTTGAAAATGTGAGATGCACATGTTTTTTTAATAGTAGGGACAAAATTGAAATAAATTTTATTAAAAACGCATGTGCATCTCACATATTATTAAAAAAAAGAACATATGTCACTTTTATAGATTAGGTTAAAAAAAATTTATTCAACCCAATTTGAAAAAAAACTTTACCCTTTTTTAAAACGTGCACGGATTTCAAGCTCGTTGTAAGTTTGGTCCGCATTTTGGCCCCTTAGTTTCAACGGATTCGGGTGTCAAACGGGTCAAACTGCTTGACCCGTAATTGGTTAAATTTAATCAAATTTGAGTTAAAAACGACCACGTGTGGCTTAAAAGAAATGTGATTAAATCTGAGCCCTCCAAATCCAATATTTTTACGGCACACAGAAGCCGGATCCAAAAAAACGAAACCTATAAAGGGTCACTCTTCTAATTTCCATTTTCTAACCCTAACTCCCTAAGTTCCACACCACTTCCAGCCGCCTCTCACAGCGTCTCGCTCTCCCTCTCTCTCTCGGCTCACAGACCACGGCTGCCGTGACTCTGTGGCAAGGCACAGTCTCTCGCTCAGACCACAGTCCGTCACTCCATCAACTCCGGCTCGGAACTCCCTCTCTGTCTCTCCGTCGTCTCCAGCTCTTACTCTCACGTAGCACCGCCGCTCTCCCTCTCTCTCGGTCTCTCCGTCGTTTGATTCCATACTTTCCGTTTGATTCGCAAATCCCGTAAGTCCTATGCTGTAAAACCCCCCAGTTTTCTTTTCCCGAAACTTCTGTTTGGTTACTGAGAAAATGAAATAATAAAAAACACACACTGCCATTTTACTGACAGATGGATGGTTTTATGGTTGCAGAAGCAAAAAAATAAAAATAAACAGTAAATCAGACGTGTCGGGTCACTACTAGTTAACTAAACGGCCCAAATGGGTCATGCGGTGTCACTCATTAATTTAGCGTGTCTACCCCCAAATCCAATCGGCCAAGCAAACCGAAAGTTATAGCCATTAATTTATTTAGGGCTGACAAATTGGGATGGTGTTAGAGAAATCACCTATTGTTCTAAGTCTTGCGGTCAAGTAAAATTCCGATTTATGTGATATTTTGAAAACCTCAAGGACCTTCAGGATAGTTTTGAAACTACAAGGACCAATTTGGTACTAGCCAAACCAAAGGCACCATTACCATGAATGATATTTTCCCTTTTTCTATATTTGAGAAATTGAGACAGCCAAAAAATAATCAATTTATTTACTTCTTTCCCAGGTTACAAACTGAAAATATTGCAAACCCAACGCTCTAATGGCCGTTATGGAGGCGAAGCTAGTAGCCGTGAACGAAGAGAGAGAGAAAGAGGAAGGGGAAGTAGAAGAGGAAGAAGAGCTTTGGTCATCAGACTCGGAAGTAGGAGACGCGTTGGATTGGTTGGACTCCAAGGATGACTACGAAGCTGTGGAGGGCAGTTTCACACTCAACTCGAGGCGTCCCAACGCTCATGGTGGGCTGCACTCTCGCCCAAATACATCGACGCTTCAACCGCTCTCAAATCGTAACCAGAGGTTTGCCAATCGCATTCGAGCTTCGCCTTTGGAGGTATATTAGTTCTGTGTGCAATTTATGTGATTGAATTCTAGGAAAAGATGGGAAATTTGATTAATTTCTATGCTCTTTTATTATAAACAATGTTGCTTATCTTGTTGACCAAATAGGGTGCTAGGGAATTGCACTTTGAAGTTTCTCATTTGGTTCATAGAGACCATGATTAAGTTTCACATTCATGGGTAATGTACTAATTAATTCGAGAAGAACCCTAAGGGGTTGGCTCAAGTGGTAAGAGCCTTGGTCTTTGTGGTAGTCCATGAAGCCTAAAGTTCGAATTCCCTTGGATGCAAACAATTCCTTGGGGCTAGCCTCTATTACCCGATTTGTGTAGAGGGGGCGTTTTACACAAGTCCAAAGTTTACCTAACCGGGGGTGGCTACACAAAGTGACCCTCTCTTAGAGGAGTTCCTCGTTATATAAAAATAAATAAATAATAATAATAATAATAATAATAATAATTTGAGAAGAAATGCATAGTCTTAGGTTTGAAAATTTTGGTGAAATTGAGGGTAATATGCTATGTCCAAATTATATTGTGCTTTAAACTCATTTTTTGAGCTAGTTGATTTGGTTTTAAGGGATTATATCTTAATTTATTGGATTTGAATTTACCCTTTTTGTTAATACAAGTCATTAATAATCTCATTATTATTATTTTTTATAAGTAATAACCAGTTTTATTAAAAGTGTAAGGCGCCCCAAAGTACACAGGGAGTATACAAAATGATCACCTAACTAGAAAAAGAAAAGCGAGTAAGGAAATCATCGTAACTAATCGACAACGGGGACAAATGTGTTACAATCCAAAGATACAAAGTATGAAAACAAGAGGATAAAATGTCCTCCAAAGATCTCTCCAAGTCCTCAAAGCACCTATTGTTCCTTTCCTGCCATAAACACGAAAATGACTCTCCAAAGATCTCATTATTTTTATCAATCCCTGCTTTTCCATGTTTGTGTGGGTTGTGTTTGATTGATTATGTTTGTGTCTGTTTTTCACTTTTAACCAAGTCAAATTGATAGTGCAGGAGTGGGAGGGGAGGTTGAACGTAAGAATGTCAAACTCTGTAATGGCTGCAATTCGTGAAAGTGTTCGAGAGATGACCATTGGTAGAACTAAAACTACTGATAAAGCAGATCGTGCGACCGTTGAGCAGGTGAAACATTGTAATCTTTTATTGGCATTTTTGAACTATCAAAAAACGGAAACTTTTACCTGATTCTCTTTATATTGCCCTCCAGGCCATTGATCCAAGAACTCGCATGGCTTTATTTAAGATGCTGAATCGAGGTGTATTTCATGATATTAATGGCTGTATTTCAACTGGAAAAGAAGTACGTAATGCAGTTCTTGTTTTCATTTCTGTACTGATACCTATAGCACGTACCAGTTTCAATTCTTACAAAGTCTGAATTGTTGGGTAATATGTCCTTATCTTGCAATCATTTTTTTTCAACAGGCAAATGTCTATCATGCAACCAGATCTGATGGTCAGGAACTGGCAATCAAAATATATAAAACTTCTATTCTGGTATTTAAGTATGTCCAGGTGACCCTTTTAGCTTGATAATCTTGTGGCTTAGTTCCATGGTTCAGAGACTTTGTTCTTGTTTGTAGCTTGGTAACAAATTTAACTTGGTGATCTAAACGATAACAGGGACAGAGATCGTTATGTGGAAGGTGACTACCGTTTCAGAAATGGATACTGCAGGCATAATCCCAGGAAAATGGTGAAAACATGGGCTGAGAAAGAGATGAGGAACCTTATGAGGTAAGACCAACACATTGTTCCTGATGCTTTTAAGTCTTTTAGGATTTTAAGTTTTTGGAGAGGAAATGACAATTTATTTCAGTAAAATTATCAAGATCTAGTGGAGGAGCAATGTATTTCAGTTGTTTAAGCTGTCATATTGTATTTAATATGGTCACTGTGAACTGCAGGTTGAAGGCAGCGGGAATTAGGTGCCCCACTCCAATTCTTTTGAGACTTCATGTTCTGGTCATGGAATTCATAGGTATTGTGTGTATGCGTGTGTTATAATAAATATAGTTAGATGGCTGTTACTTTTTAATCAGAATTTTATGCAACGATCAATAAATTGGGCTCCCAGCCAGCATGTCAATCATATATATTAGTAGTAAGTGCGGTCCCTGCAGTTATCCTCAATACAGATTAAATACATTCTTAGTCATTTTAATTTTAAGGTGTTTACTGTAAGATTTTTCTTTTTTATTTATTTTCTTCTCCTCACTTATTCTCTTGTGAACAAAATTGAGTTTGGGCTTCTAAAGTAGAGTCGTTGAAGTTTATTGGTGGTTGTACTTGTACAGGGAAAGCAGGTTGGGCTGCACCTCGACTTAAGGATGCTGCCTTATCGCTTGACAGGTTACGTGAAGGTTATATGGAGGTGTGTTCATGCCTTTTTAGTCATTCTTCAAGAATTCTCTGTTATGAAGTGTGAAGCCTGCTCTCTAGAATGTTGGGGGGAAATATTAGTTATTAAGTGGTCTCTGATGCATAAGATGATGGTGGATTTTTTGTTGATTTGGACCTATAGGTACTTAGTTATGTCAAGTGGAACCTGCCATCTAGAATGATGGTGGGATGGTTGATAATATAGGTGGGGTGAGGTTTATCACTTGAATAGATCTGGTTGGAGCTGCCTAGATAAAGAGATTTTTTAGTTATATAAAATCGTTTTGTCTTTTGATATGCTTAATCTTATGAAATTATACTTTTATTTTTTAACAAATTTGGTATTGATATACGCATCAACAACAAATGCTTCTATTATAGCTTTCTTTCGGCAAGTGTAAAGGGCTTAGTGTCATAATTTGCTGTCTTGCTGAAATGATCAAAATATCTTCTTGGCATTGCTTTTTTCAGATAATTATTGCAATGCGGACATTATATCAGAAGTGCAAACTGGTTCATGGAGACCTCAGCGAATATAACGTACTTTATTTTGAGGTGAGCCCCAATTATATTTGTGTGCGCTTTTTTTTGGGGGGGCTAATATTGAATTGATTCCATGCGTAATTTGTGGACATTTTGATTTATTTTCTTCTTGATTTGTAGGGTCACTTGTACATTATAGATGTCTCTCAGTCAGTTGATCTTGATCACCCTCATGCCCTTGAATTCCTATGTGAAGATTGTGTTCATATTTCTGTACGCTCTCTGAAACCAAAAATATCAAACTAAAAGTGCTTGTGGTCAGCAGTATGAGTTAATTAAGCTTTGGTGGCATGCAGGATTTCTTTAGAAAACATGGTGTAGCTGTTATGACGATTCGCGAACTCTTTGATTTTATAGTTGATCCTTCTATTGCTGAGGAGGCTGTGGACAGTTATCTGGAAGAGGTTTGGTAATTTATACTCTCAAATTTTCTGATGGACTTCAGGATATTTTTATTGAGACTGCTTTCAACTCGTTTCAGGCGCAACAAAAAATTTTGGCCAGAGGAGACATATCTGTAGAGGATGAAATTGCAGACCATGTGTTTGTGCAGGTAACAGTGTCTTATCCCTCCCTCCCACCAACAGTGTCTTAACCTGTGTGCCAGTGGCATTGTGTTATAGGAGTTTCTTTTCATCCTCTATCCCCTTTTCATGGCAAAATTTAAGATGCCTTAAATATTGATACTTGAAGCTGGTGTTTGTCTCTGTACAAGCATGCCTGTCTCTGTACAACTGATCAATTTTGATTACTCATAAATTGTTGAGTGTTTTTCATTTTCTGGTGTTATTTTACAGTCATTCATCCCAAAGACGCTAGAACATGTGAAGAATGTCGAGGAGGATGTACAAAGGATAACCAGTGGCCAGGACACTAAAGATATGTATTACCAAACTATCACAGGACTGAAGGATGTTCTTTCAAGAGCTCAGCGGTCTCCAGCTGAACAAGCAGCAGACCCTTCTGATGGATCATCTATTAATCTAGCTGCTCATTCTAATCCTTCCGAGAATATAACAGAGTCTCAAGCAGTTGAAGACGAAGAAAACTCAAGCGATTCTGAAGCAAGTTTCTCGTCTCAATCTGAAGCAGAGACTCCTGCAGATAAGAAAGCTGCTAGAAAAGAGAACAAAAAGAAAGTCAAGGAGGAGAAGAGGGAGGCTCGCCAGAATAAAGTGCCCAAGGCTGTGAAAAAAAGAAAGAAGAAGTTGTCCAAAGCTCACAAGACTAGATAGCTTGCTTGTAGTGCAACTATGAAGCCAAGTTTATTTATTAGATAAATTTTGCAACCATTTTTAGTTTCGGGAAAAAGAAACAGTTTTGGCACTGAAGTGTGATCATGTAGTTTTTTCTTCTGCCCATTTTATCTTTTTAATTTGTTTAGTAATTAGAGCTTTGTAGTTAGCATACATATCTAGCATGGTCGCTGAAGATTTGAAGGGCTAAATTAATCTCAATTTAAGGTATTGTTGCTTTTCATTCGGACTTCATGGATGGTGAACAGTTTTTTTTTTAGGTATATGAAGATTGAATTTTTTTATATATATAATTCTTTGGTGTATACATTCAAGATTATTTTTGTAATGCACCTATAAAAGAATGTTATGGGTGTTTTTGACAATATTGAAGGATACCAATTAAGCTATTATATTTATATAATCAATGAGTTGTTTTTTCTGCACTCTTAATTTTTATTGCTATGAATTGACTAATACTAAATAAGTCAAATTAGTGATTTCCTCAAATTGAATTCTCTACAAATGGTATTAGAATGGAATCTTTTGAAGCTTGTATGAGGTCAGACCTTGGGAAGCTTGTTGGAGGATTTATTCCTTTTTTTTTTCCCCTGAACTTTCTGGTTATGGCTAAGTGAACAAGGTGCAGAGAGAAGTGCTCTTGAAGTGGATTTGGTTGGGTTAGTTTTTGGATGCTGCTAAATTATTCTGTGGCTATCATTAGTATTTCTAACTTACTCTAGCTTTACTTGTTTCTTTGATTTTTGTTATTATTATTATTATTTTTCTGAGATTTACTATCTCTTAGTTTTTAACATGATCTAAGCCGGGGAAGAGGAAACTGTCCGACGAGGTTATACACCTGCTTGTCTGCTCTTCTTTTTCTTTGTTCCATTATTCTCTGTAACTTCTTTTTCTTTCTCTTTTATATTTGTCTAAATTATTTTGAAGCCAATGAACTTATTGGTGTTTCAGGCTGTTCAAACCACATCAATGTCTGGATTTATAGTTGATGAGATGGATGATGATATTTTGGAAGAAGAAGAAGATAATTCCATTGGAAATGAGGATTGTGTTTGTGCATTTTGTGATAATGGTGGTGATATTGTGTGGTTAAGTACTTTTTTAGTTGGTTATATCTGGTATTGAATGGAGCATCTTTAGCAAGAAAGTTACATAAAGGCCTTGAAATGGAGCAATTTTACAAGAGAGTATACTAAGATTAGGTTCTCAATCTGCATTTTTTTGATTGTGTTGCTTACAATTAATGTGTGGATATATTTTTTTTTTAATACGTAATCAAAATATTATTAGAAAGCGTAACCCCAAGGGGTTGGCTTTGTGGTAGTCAATAAGGTCTAAGGTTCAAATCTTCTTGGGTGCAAACAATTTCTTGCGGCCGGCTTGCTGGCAAAACTGGAGTATTACCCGATCCGTGTGGAGATGGCTTTTTGCACGGGTCCAAGGTTTACTTAATAGGGATGGATACACGAAGTGGCCCTGTCTTAGAGGAGTTCTTCGTTAGCAAAAATATTATTAGAAAGTGCAAAAGGTGCAACCCAAATACCACTTGTTTTTATACACGGTCCAAAGATACAACATATGGAATAAAGATGATAAAATATCCTCCAAGGATCCTTTCAAGTCCTCAAAGCTCCTATTTTTTATTTTATTTTATTATTTTTTTTTTTTTCCCCACTCCATAAACACTAAAAGAGGTAATTAGGCACCATTTTTCACACCACATCACTCATCGGCCTTCTAGAGGACCACCAACAAGCAAACAACTCGATAACCCGTCTAAGCATAACCCAAGACATCTCAAAACGACTAAAGAGAGCACTCCACATAGCGGAAGTCACATCGCAATGACAAAGAAGGTGGTTCAGGACTCTCTATTCCTTTTACACATGCAACATCTGTGCATCACATATATGTAGAGAGCACCCCAAACTGATTCTTATATATTAAATAATGAGAAGAGATCAATTTTAGACCCAAATTTTTAGCTTTTCGTGCTTTTCTACTGTTCCAGGAGGCAAGATATTTTTGAAAGGTGTCTCGCATGTATAATCTAATGGGCTTGCTTTTACTCCTCCCCCCAACCAACAACCAACCCCTTCTCTTTATTAGGCCTTACTCATGTTCACTTATTCTTTTTCCCTTTTTCCCCTCTAAAAAATAATATATATATATATATATATATATATATATATATATATATATGTTCACTTATTCTTTGAGTTAATGAGCTTGCTTTTCTTCTTTTTCTTTTGGTATGGCTTGTATTTTTCTGTTTTACCAGGAAAATAGATGCATTCATCATTTATGTAGTAAATATTTTACCACTGGGAACCTTGCAGCCTAAGGTGTATTCTAGTTTAATACCCTGTTCTCCTACCCTCACAATCAAAGCATTTTCCCTCCAGCTTTGAAATCCCCACTTCTCATTGTGCCAGAGCAAATCTATGCTTTGGAAAAATTGAAATGGTATTAAAGATGGTAGTTACCAAAACATAAGAGGAGCAGATTTTGGCAAAATAAACCCCGGGAGTGCCGACCAGAATCCTGGGTAGGGGGAGATTTAAAAAAAATAAGAAAACTTGTTCTTTGGGAGATTTAAAACTTGGCGAAATATACATAAAAAATGCGATGAAGAGACAGTTTGCTATAGAGGTTGTTATTTGGGTGCTATTGGAGTAGCGGCAGGAGAACATTTGGTGGCATCCGGCGGCGCTTGACAGAGGAGAGGGCGGTGACAGGCAATGGGGGTAGGCGGTGGGTCTCTAGGTTCTATAACCAATTCACGATTAAACAGGAAAAATGAATTTTGTGAGAAGTAAAAATTCAGTGTTTTCCTCTCTATCTCATTTTGTGCGATATGCTAATTTGTTCATTTTTTATTGGAAGGCACAAAGTAGCTAGTTTATGCCAAATCCTTATAGAAGTTATTCTCATTTCATAATTGTCATGACAAGAAGAAGAAAAAAAAAAAAAGACCAAAATTAATATCGCCCTCGTCATTTATTATACAAGGCATATCACATGATTATTTATTACCAAGAGCAGTAATCTGTAGCACACTGGCGTGCATGAACACTCATGCACACCAATATTATTTAATTATAAAATATAATTAAATAATTATTTAAATAGTAAAAATAAAAATAAAAAAATTCTAACACTGGCGCGCTGCATATTACTAACCTATTAACCAATTTTGCAAATCTTTCCCTCTTTTTTTGGTAAATTTTCCCTTAATTCATTTATGCTATAACTTCCCCTTTACGGCCGCCATCCCGGATTGGTGGGGGGGTTTCGTCAAGGTGGTCAATATCTGAGAGAGCAAGCGAGAGAGAGGGAGAGAAGCAGAGAGACAGAGAGACAAAGAGATAGGAAATGGGTGGTGAAATCGAGAAGTGCATCAAGGTATGGATCATAGTCATTACATCTCTGTGTTATTGTTACTACGTAGTTGCTCGAATCCGGAAGGGCATGATGCGGCTTCTCTCTCTTCTTCCCATCTTTTACCTCTTCATAACCCTACCCTTCAACCTCAACTCCGTCCATATCGGCGGTCTTACAATCTTCTTCCTTGTTTGGCTCGGCAACTTCAAGCTCATCCTCTTCGCCTTCGATCAAGGCCCATTAACACCACTCCCACCCAAACTCTTTCACTTCATCTCCGTAGCTTGCCTTCCCATCAAAATCAAGCAACACCCATCTCCCCAAAATGCTAAACCAGCACCAAAAGTGACCCCCAGATCTATTTTGTCGGTTATAAAACCCTTGTTTCTTGCTCTCATAATCCGATCATATGAATTCAGACCAATTATGCACCCATACCTTGTGTTTGCTCTCTACTGTTTCCATGTCTACCTTGGTGTGGAAATCGGGCTAGCCCTGGCTGCCGCTCCGGCTCGAGCCTGTGGGTTTGAGCTCGAGCCACAATTTAACGAGCCCTACCTGGCTACCTCGTTACAAGACTTTTGGGGCCGGAGGTGGAACCTCATGGTCACCAGTATTCTACGCCCTACCGTATACAACCCCATACGCCGTATCTCCACGGACATAGTTGGGCCCCGCTTGGCCCCTTTGCCGGCGGTGATCGCGTCCTTTTTGGTCTCCGGCCTACTGCACGAAGTGATCTTTTATTACTTAACTCGTGCTTATCCCACGTGGGAGGTCACGTGGTTCTTTATCCTACAAGGCGTGTGCGTGGTCATTGAGATCATGGTGAAGAAGGCCGTGGCTGACAGGTGGCAGTTGCATCGGGCGGTTTCGGCACCATTGACGGCAGGGTTCGTGGCGGTGACCGGCGGTTGGCTGTTCTTCCCACAAATATTTAGGAATGGTTTGCATGAGAAGACCATACAAGAGTATCCAATTATGATTGATTTTGTCAAAGCCAACTTACTCTTTTATAAGTTGTAACTCTTTATTTCACAAAGATCAATTATACACCATATATTTATTTTAGTTCAATTTTATTAAGATAACATAGCATGGTTTAAAAGTAATCAAAAGGCTATTAGACTCTGTTACGCTGGTATAATAAGATAATAGCGTAGTATATATTATTTTTCTTCCTCAAAATATGGTGCCCCCTTAGTTAATTTGTTTAGTCAATATGCTACATGTTTGCACCACTAATCACTACTTGTTAGTTTCCCCTTCCCTGATTTCCCATATTTGCTTAGAAAAAATAAAAAAATAAATAATAATAATAATAAAATTCACAACTTGTTAGAAAAAGAGAGTAGCAATCTTTTTTGCTTACCCAACCTCTATGCATAGCCTATAGATTCTCCATTTTCTTGAAGCATTAGTATTGTATAAAAATAAAATCAACTGTGTTGGGATGCAGGCCACTTGTTGTCAGGCCCATTCGTAGTCTAAGCCCTTTCGGCCCAACGGTTACATTGTTTATCGAGGAGCCTGCCTTGGGCTCTTAGGCCCGCCTCTAACGCGGGTTGGCGATATACCTTCAATTAAAAGGCAAAAATCACATAATCATGAATTACATCAAGTTGCTCCATATATATGATATATCCATTTTGTCCAATAAATCAATGATTGTATGAGAATATCAACCAATGATTGCACCCACTATGATGGCAAATCGGTTAGCTTTATCATTCTAAATTGAGCATAACTTCTATACCAAGCCAAAGCCACCTCTTTGTGCCCACCAATTAGGATTTGACACCCTTCAATTTTTGTTTAAAAAAATAAAAAATAAATAGTTTTTTAGTTTTTTTTTTTTTTTTTCTTTCTTTCTCATATTGGGTATAATTTGGTGTGGTATGGTAGTGTGTGAGATTTTTTTTTTTTTTTTTCGTATATCAAAGAGTTGTCAATAGTTGACAACTTACTAACATGTAGGGGTGGGCAGATTAACCGGTTACCGATTATCGGCCGTGTACCGGTTTTGACCGAACCGATATTAACTGTAACCGATATACCGATATCCTTATCGGTTAAATTTTTTATACTAGTATGCTCATCGGTTCGGTTCGGTCCGGTTAGAAATTTCATATCGGTTAACCGTTTAACCGATATAAACCGTTAAGTATGGATGCCAAAACGACGTAGTTTTGGGATTATATATATACCTATGTAACTTTATTTTAATTTGGGTTTAGGTAGGTTTGATTTTTTTTTTAGTGATGGCATTGGATGTGATTTCTTTGCCTTTGGTGAAAACATTTTTCATTAACTAGTTTTATTAGTCTAATTAGCATTTATTATGTTAATTAGTCCATTTACTTTGGAAAAATGTATTTTATAATATTTAAAAAAAAAAAAAAAATTTGTGAAGGATCAATATAAAAAAGGTTCAATTTTTAGCCCAAAAAACAAATATAGGGTCTTAAAACAACTTATTTTTAATAAGTTATTTTAGCCCAACAAAAAGTATTTGGGCTCTCAAAAGTAAAAAAAAAAAAAAACTTATTTTTGGCCTAACAAAATAAATCAATATAAAGCCCACGGCTAAACCGGTTAACCGGTTTAACCGAACCGTTTAACCGTGTACCGTTATAACCGATAATTTCGGTTAAAATTCTTATTGGTCCGGTATCAATTAATAAACCGTTTAACCGAAAATTATCGGCTAATAACCGATAAGAGCCAAAATCGAACTGTTTGACTGATACCTGGGCCTACTGATATGCTATTTTTTTTTTAGCACGACCCTCAAACTTGTCAGCAGGGTCTAAAGGTCTTACTTGAGTAGTTGAAAATTGTTAATTATGTGGAGAATGAAAATGACATATACATGGCAAAGGTTAAGCACTGGAAAAAACCAAAATGGCAGATTATATGAAAAGAGTAAAGCACCTGGAGAATGAAGATGATATATATATATATGAAAATGGTTAATTACATAGCTAGAGAAAGAAAATTAAATGACATATATAAGGCATTGAAAGAAATTTTTAATTTGCTTCGGGGTTGTCATTATTTTTAGGGAAAAGTCTCTATACACCCTTCCCCTCAAACTACCATCCAATTGATAATGTTCCCTTCAAACTTTCAATTAGAACAATGTCCCCCTCCCAAAGGCTAGTAAAAAGACAAAAATAACCTTAAATATTTTTCAATAGGACAAAAATACTCCAATAAATTTGAAAAGTAAAAATATAAAATAAATTTCTTTAATAAAAAAATGAAAGAAAAAAAAAATATACAAACCCTAGTTTTTAATTTATTATTACTATTTTAAAAAAATTAGTTAAAGTTATATATAGAAGGGTATTTTCATCGTGGAAGAGGGACATTGATAATTTTTGATATTTTGAGAGGAACATTGTCTCCATTGAAAGTTTGGGAAGGAGATTGTTGATTATGTAGTAATTTTGAGAGGGGGTATATGGACTTTCTCCTTACTCATTGTTTGTATTGCACATATACAGTAAGTGATTGTTGTGTAATGTATTTAATTTATTTTTAAGGTAAATACATAAGCTAAAAAGGCATGAAAGGATCTTTTCCACTACATATATATGGAGATGAGGGGAGGGGAAAAAGGTAAATGAAAATGCAACCATACTTAAATGTGGGGGTGGCCCAATAAGTCACATGGTGGGCAAATGCACATAAGTTAGCATTTCTATTGATTTTCCTACTTTCCCAAAAGGAAGAAAAAGGAATGGAGGAGAGAGTCATCGGAGTTGGTTGAGCTTGTGTGCACTCACATCTCACAATAATTTTCTTTTAATTTTTCCTAAATTTAGAGTATCAAACTACTTTTTGTTTTATTATCCAAATACATTTCACAATAGCTTTCCTTATCTTTCCTTATACTAATTAAATATTTTTTCTCAACAAAATATAAGTTCCCTACTTACCCTAATCTTTTTTCTGAAGAACATTAATCACAGTAGTTTTCTTTTGATTTTTCTTAAATTTAGGGATCCAAACAAATTTTTTGCTTTCCTATTCAAACAACCTTATCTTTCTCGATGCCAATTAAATATGTTTTCTGCCTCTTCATAATCCTCCCTTTGGATCATTCTCAATGCCATCCATATCGGCATTCTCACAATCTTCCTTCTGGTTTGGATTGGCAACTTCAAGCTCATCCTATTTGCCTTGGATCAAGGCCCTTTAACGCCACTCCCGCCCAAGCTTTCTCACTTCATCTCCATAACTTTCCTTCCCATCAAAACCGAAATGCTAAAAAATTAAGCTCAAAACGTGACCTGGCCGGAAATCTGTTTTGTTGGTTCTAAATGCCTTGCTTCTTGCTCTCATAATCCGTTCATATGAATACAAACCAATTATGCACCCATACCTTGTGTTTGCTCTCTATATATTGTATCCATCTTTACCTTGTTGTGGAGATCATGCTAGCCCTGGCTGCTGCACCTGCTCTAGCACGTGGGTTTGAGCTCGAGCAACAATTTAATGAGCCCGACCTTTCTACTTCTCTGCAAGACTTCTGGGGCCGGAGGTGGAACCTCATGGTACCCAGTATTCTACGCCCCCTACCGTATACACCCCCGTATGCCGTATTTCTACACCTATAGTTGGGCCCTGCTTGGCCCAACTGTCGGAGGTGATCGCGTCCTTCTTGGTCTCCGACCTGATGCACGAAGTGATTTTTTATTACTTCACTCGTGTTTTTATCACGTGGGAGGACACGTTGTTCTTTGTCCTACAAGGCGTGTGCGTGGCCCTCGAGATCGTGGTGAAGTGTAACAGTTATGTTCTTATAACAGCTGTTAATGAATCCTAACATGGAAAGGAATGAGAGAAAGAATATAAAGAGAGAATGAATTAACTATTGAATTAGGTATTTCGAGAATACTTAAACCTCCATGAGTATTTGAAGACTCTTCCTCCAAGTTCACAATGAACAATTGACTATCAAGATATCTGTTACATTCTCACTCAAGCTATTTATACAACCTTCCCCAACTAACCCTCAACTAACTCTCAAATAACTAAACTGTATTATAACCTTCTCAACTAACTAAACTATACTATAACAGTCCTATTACATGAAGAAGGCTATGGCCAACAAGTGGCCGTACTTGCACTGGGTGGTTTTAGGGCCATTGGCGGTCGTGTTCGTGTCGGTGACCAGGGTTTTGTTGTTCTTCCCACAATTACTTAGAAATGGTGTGTTTGAGAGGATCCTTCAGGAGTACCAAATTATGATTCATTTTGTCAAAGCCAACCTACTCTTTAATTATAAGTTGTAACTTGTTATTTTAAGTTGAACAAGTATATATATACCACACATTTATCTCATTTTAATTTTATTATATTGACATACAATTATATTTTTTTTCTCTTTTGCAACAAGGACGGATTCATAGGCTATTAAACTTTGTCACGCCAGTATAATGATATATTAGTGTGCATGGTATATAGCATTTCGATCTCTTTCTAAAACATATGGTGCCCTCTTAGTCAATTTGTGCATTTTACATATTTTAATATGGTAATGTGACAAAGTTTAATAGTTAGTTAGTGTATATATATATATATTAAAAAAAGAAAGAAAATATACAGCTTTCGTTCTCTTGGCCGCCCGCTATGTTCGGCTATGAAATAATCTTACTAGCTCAATCTAACATGCAATTTAAGGGGGGGATGGGGGCGTAAATAACCTTACTCAAGCTAAGCTCGAGGTCGGCTAATATGTGAGCACGAGCTCAAGCTCACACAAAGTTTCCCTTTGGCAAGCCCAGTTTCTCAACTCGTCTCGAGCTTGAGTTCAAGTGAAACTTAAACGAGCTAAGTTCGAGTAAGCACTACTTGCTTAAGTTCAATTTGTTTTGGGGCTTTGAGTTCAGAGTATTTTCTCTTCAAAATTTGTATTCTATTTGTTATAGTAAATTTACTTGTGAACGCATTTCACATTGAGGAAGCTAAGTGTTACGTGAATGCGTAACAGATCATGTAATACGCCTTTCAATTGGAAAAGAAGCCGGATCTGGATTCTTATTCTTACCTATTTTGATATTTTGTAGATTTTAAAGGAACTTAAACCTTAGATTTTAAGGAAACCTAGACCTTTTTCAAACACAAAGTTTGGGGATTAAATTTGCTTGTCTTTTATTTCTTAGCCTTGGCTTCAAATAGAAACGATTACAAGAATTAAACTAGGAGACAAACTCCTTAACCTACTAGGTTACATGATCCTTTATCTAAGGGATAAGTCCTATTATAACTTACGTGGGAGGAGTTAGAGATATAGGAACATACCTATTTCCCTAATCCTTTACATTGCAATATTAGAATAGACCTCATCCTTTAATTACCTACGTTGCATTGGTTAGTAGTATAACAGAACATAGAATTTCTATCTAACTACAACTCTACAAATCCTACTAGAATTGACAGATAAATAAATAACTAACAACTAGGGCATGCTTTATCTCTTGACTACTCAATTTCGTAACAGGAAGTCACATAAATCTTGGTATTATTGTGTATAATTGTCTTATCTTATTAATTTACTACAGTTGTCACCTTTTTGCATAATAGTATGAATTTAAGAACTCACTGCTTGCCTACATCGTGGTTACATCAATATGATTATTAACCATTAAGGGTGGTAGTTCAATGGTCTGAAGAGAATCTCTATAAAGTTGGGCATGCACTAAGGCCTAGGTTCGACTCCCAAAATGAAAATTCCTTAGCCTATTAGTGTTTGCCACCTTGAGTCCCATTGATACCTTGGTGGGGCGGGTGTTAAGTTATGGTTCAGTCGATCTTGAGGGAGCGCCTGCGGTTCCTACTATCTAGGCCCCTCTTGAGAGGCGTCCCTCGAGTTGGTACTACTTTGATCACACTTAAATAGAATAGTTACAATTGGTATCTTCTTTTAACCTTTCTGCTCAAGGAAAAAAAAAAAAAAATTGTTGGAATAAAGAATAAAGTAATAATAATAAAAAAATATAAATGAAGTAGAAAAAGGTTAAAAGAATTTGATGTGTGATTTTAGTAAGTGGCTAAAAAAAAATTAATTAATTAATTAATTTTCTAGTCACATTTTAAGTAAAAAATAGTTAGTTCGTGGGGATGCTATAAATATAACAGTAGTACTTGTTCAACGGTTTGATGACCTGCCGGTACGGTGGAAACGTGCTGCGTGCATAATATATCCACCAGTCAATTCATCAGCACTTTTTGATTTCACACTACAATTAATCCGATGCAATCGTACAGATATTTCGGAATGTGTTGCTTTCTTTAAAAAAACCTTATATATATATATATATATATATACTTTTCCTTGGCAACCGTTTGTATTAAGAAGCCTCAGATTTGCACCCTTCTAGAAATTTTTGGATTTGGTTTTTCCAAAATTAGATATGCTTATTTCAGGAAGCCCCAACCTTACACGCGCCACTCCACCATGCTCCTGGAGTCTTTGCTACCAACCATCATTAGCCCCATCTCCATCCAGCTACCACGCACTGGAGCGTGTCTCACACGCGCCTGTGAGTAAATCTTACTTGCAAGCGTGTGTCCTACACGCGCTAACACGTGTGCAGCGTTACACTACGTGTGACACCTCACTTCCACCACTCCGCCATCCTCCACTGTTATTGCCGGTCTCATGAAGCCGCCTTCCATCTCCCGACATACTTTGCCAGCGCATGGCCTTCACGCGCTAATGAGTGGCTTACACACATCGACATCGACCTTCAATTGTGTCCCTATTGCCTTCCCCAATGCCTTCAATTGATGCTGCTGTTTTTTTTTGTAATTATTTTCGTTTTGATGTTGTTCTCTTCTAGTTTCAAGGCTTTAGATGCCCTCTCCACCATCTATGGTACTGCTCTCTCGATTTGATTGCAGATCGTTATGCGGTATACTCTAGACTTTGTGCTAGTTGCCTTTTTTTTGAACTTTGATTCAACTTTCATCAGGGTTCTCTCTGTTGATGTGGTTCAATCTCCTTCGGGTGTGTACGTTGCTGCAATTGTTTCTTTCTTGTGTGTGCCATCTCTGGTGCACATTGTCAAACCACCTTAATTGGTGGCCAAATTTTTTTGTCTTCATGCAAAGAAAATATAGAGTCATGTCATTTATTTGATGCATTCTTTTTTATTTTTTATTTTTTATTTTTTATTTTTTATTTTTTTACTTAAATTGATGTGATCGTTTTGGGGGTTATTGTAATTGGATTGACCAACCCTTTGTTGTTTGTTATAATTTTCTCGTTGATTTACCTATTTTAAAAAAAATAAAAAAATAAAAAAATAAAAAAGGTTGACTCCACGTTATATATGCAGGCACTTGTAGTAAATATGCTTCAACTTCTCTATTTAGTGCCCCATTCCCACCAGTTACTAGGAATGGTGTGGATGAGAAGATCATGCGGGAGTACCCAATTATGATTGATTTTGTCAAAGCCTACTCTCTTGTAAGTTATATCTTTTTAGTTAGAAAGTCCAATTCGTTCAGAGAGACGCTCTCCAAAGTAATGATAGACGTTACACTTGTGTGTTATTTATATCCACGCTACAGGTTGATCTCATGGGAGATAGCTAGCTTGATGAGCGACAAATTTTTTTGAATGCTATAAATTCAGCAGTACTACTATACCCCTTTTGATCTCATGGGAGATATATAGCTAGCTTTATGGAGGAATTTGATGTATTTTGTATTTTGTTAGGTAAATTTTTGTATGCACTTCAGAAGGAAGAAGTCACAACTTGTATACACTTTAGTAGAACTATATGTAATCTTCAAACGGTCATAAATTAACTATAAATTAGTCTAATAAAGTGACATGTATTCATGAAACATGTGAGAAGCACATATTTTCTTATTAATATTTTTTTTAAAATATATATATATATATATATATGCAAAAAGCACATGCTACTAAAATAAAATGTGTTTTTGTTGAGAGATAAAGCGGTTATAGAGTTTTTATTAAGAGTACATTAATATACATAGTTGAACACAACTCTAACCAATATATATATATATATATGCAAAAAGCACATGCTACTAAAATAAAATGTGTTTTTGTTGAGAGATAAAGCGGTTATGAAGTTTTTACCAAGAGTACATTAATATACATAGTTGAACACAACTCTAACCTAAAAGCCTAAGTTAATGGGCTAAGGTCCACTTAGGTATATTAAGCACTATTTTCTTTTATATTTTCTCAATGTGAGAAACAACACTTACAAGTGCACTCACAACAATATCATTTTTAAGAGTATCTCACGTCAAGAGTTGTGAATGGAGACACAACTCTAAACCCGACGCGTTTAGACACCCATCCCATGAAAGTAATCATGGCTTTGATACCATTTGTTGGGAGATAAAGCAATTATGGAGTTTTTATCAAGAGTAGATTAATATACATAATTGAACACAACTCTAGCTCAAAAGCCTAAGCTAATGGGCTATATAAAGTCCACTTAGGTATATTAATCACTCTTTTCTTTATATTTTCTCAACGTGGGACACAACACTTATAACAGTTTTTCATATGTTAAGGCACACATGACAATTTATTAGACTGCTAGAAGGAGAATAAGGTTCGAACCCAAGACATTTGATTTTGATACAATATTAAATCACCATTTTTCCTAAAAGATTATCAGAATTAAAAGTCTTGAGATCGAATCTTAATTATGTCAATTCAACCACATTTAAATTAAATATTACATGTATTGAGTTTCACCTTTGCGACATAAACCTTGCATCACTCATTGATTTCTTGGCCTCGTTTGATGTCCCACACAGCCTAAACCCCACCTTTCCAGTGCCAATTCTTGAATAAAAACCTCCCCATTTCATCAAAACATTTACAGCAATTGCAGAAGTCAATTGGCCTGAGAGCTACGTACCTCTCGGGTATTCGAAGAATGGGACCATTCTGCAACACGCAATAAAGAAGCTGTCACTGCTCCCGATTACTCACAAGTGTAACTGTGCAAGTTTTTTTTGGAATTTTTTCCTAAAAGAAGCCGTAAGGTCGCTGTGGTACTTATTACTCTGTGACTCTGTGTGAAATGCAGGGACTTTGCTTACCTTGCAGTACCGCAGATAACAATGCAAGTAAAAAGAAAAAAAACATCATCAAATCTCACGTTTAACTCCCGTCAATTCCTTTTATTTTTTTCTACCCAAACCCCAAGCCGTCTTCTCTCTTTTCTCACTATGCCCAAAATCAATTATTACACCGCTTATCCTCTGCACCCCTACAGCATTCTTTTGAAGTTTATCTCCAGTAAGAAGACTATAGAAGTGTTTTGAAGCTCCTTGAGGATGAAACATCATTTACAATACAAGTTTTCTTCCTCGGGGGAGTAGAAACCCCAATTCTCTTATGCAACAAAGCCTCACAAGCTCTTTCTAGAAGAGTTGAATCCGAAAATCATGACATCTACTAAATTAAAAACCTTAACTGCAGCACTAATTTCCACCCTAGAGAAGATCACCCACAACACATCCAGAGCCACAAGCAAAACGATTTTTTGCACAAAGAAGAAGAAGGGGAATGGGACGGTGGAAGAATGGGAATGAGGCAAAAAAGTTCGAAGCAATTTTGCTGCAAAATAGATTTTGAATTTCATCTTCATTCACCCCTTTCTTCTTACATCATCAACTTACAACTACCTCCAGATTTCAACCACTGCAGAGGATAACTGCAGCCTCACATTTGTCGGTAACCCTCTGAGCCCCGGTGGATAAAAGGAAAAAAAAAATTAACGGGAGTTGATGGTGTTTTTTTCAATTTGTTTTTACCTTTCACTTTAGAGAAATAATAAAAATTATTCTCTCAACCATCTTTTAATCATCTCCATATTGTGAATCGGTAAATCTACTATTGAATTTTTGTGAAATCCTTATGAGTCTACAAATTCAATAATAAATCTATTAAATTTGCCAAAAAAAAAGATAATTGAAACATAATTAAAAGAATAATATATAACATGTCTTTACACTTTAATGGTTAAAAAACCCTTAAAAAATAAATACCGCATAGTTTTGTCTACCGCAGGTGTAAATGTGTAATATATAAATAGGCTGTACGTTTGGTGAAGGAGGTCGATATGTCGGCACTTATTGGAGAAGTTAAAGCATATTTATTACACCTGCATGATCACACGGAGTAAAAAGTACCACAGTGACCTTCGATCTGCGGTAGTTTGATCCAGCGCAGGTGTAAATGTGTAATTTACAAATATAAATATGCTTTAACTTCTCCATTAGTGCCGATGACATCCCAAATAGGCTGTACGTTTGTCTAAGACGGTCCGTGGTCGATATGTCGGCACTTATTGGAGAAGTTAAAACATATTTATTACACCCGCATGATCACACGGAGTAAAAAGTACCACAGCGACCTTAGAGTGGATTGTCAAATTTTACTTACCAAAATAATTAAATTATATATATATTTTTTTTATTTTAACAATTTATTTTTTAGAGTACTCTGATAACATTATTATTTTAATAATTTATTTTTACTATTCTATTTAAATATTATTTTTTTAACTATTAAAAAAAAAAGAGAAAAACAAAAAGAAAGAAAAAAAATGAGTTGTATAATTAATAAGTACTTATTAGAGTGCTTTTTGCAGCCTCACCAAAACTAGTTTTTGGTCATTTTGGTGAGGCAGATTAATTAAAATGGCCTAAATGTTAACTTTTCAGTCTCACTACTTTAATAAAAAAATAAAAAGTAGTGAGGTGAACAGTACTCACCAAATTTAAAAATTACTATTCACTCACCTATTGATTAAATAAATATAATTTCTCTCTTTCCCTTTTTGCTTTTAGTTTCTCTCTCCTTTTTTTTTTTTTTTTCTCCATCCCAAAAAGTGTGATTAAACAAATAATATTAGGTTTTTCTTCCGCCAAAAAGTGTGAGGGGGAGCTCCCCATATGTTAATACTTGTTAAACATATGGTATTATGCATAATGAGTTTGCTAATCTACAAAATGGGGTGAGAATAGAGAAAGATGATGAACAAATACATAGATAGAAATAAGACAAATATTCTTAAAATAGACCATTAAGAAAATACTAACACTTGAAAATATAAAAGTTAGAGAAGGAATAAACAAATCTTTGAAAAATAATATTTAAATGGAATAGTGAAAGTGGATTGTTAAAGTAGTGAGGCTAGTGTGGGTGCTCTAAAAAGATAAGTTGTTAAGATAACTAAAAGTGTACTTTTAATTATTTTAGTAAGTAAAGTTTGGTGAAACAGCTAAAAGTACTCTTATATTTGGTGAGTATTGTTCACTTCACTTTTTTGAGTTTACAACTCCTTATGCCGTATCTCCACGGACATAGTTGGGCCCCGCTTGACCCTTTGCCGGTGGTGATCGTGTCCTTTTTGGTCTCCAGCCTAATGCACGAAGTGATCTTTTATTACTTAACTCATGCTTACCCCACGTGGGAGGTCACATGGTTCTTTATCCTACAAGGCGTGTGCATGGCCATTGAGATCGTGGTGAAGAAGGCTATGGCTGATAAGTGGCAGTTGCACCGAGCGGTTTCAGGACCATTGACGACGGGGTTCATGGCGGTGACCAGCGGTTGGCTGTTCTTCCCACAAATATTTAGGAATGGTTTTCATGAGAAGGTCACACAAGAGTACCCAATTATGATTGATTTTGTCAATGCCAGCTTGTTCTTTTATAAGTTGTAACTTGTTATTTCACAAAGAGCAATTATACACCATATATTTATTTCAGTTCAATGTTATTACCCTGATATAGCAGGGTTTAAAAGTAATCAAAAAGACTATTAGACTCTGTTACGCCGGTATAATAAAATAATAGTGTTTCTTCCTCAAAATATAATGGCCCCTTAGTCAATTTGTTTAGTCAATATGCAACTACATGTTTGCACGACTAATCACAACTTGTTAGAAAAAGAAAGTAGCAATCATTTTTGCTTCCCTAACCTCTATGCATAACCTATAGATTCTCCATTTTCTTGAAGCATTAGCATTATACTAATTATGTTGGGATGCGGTCCTCAAGAGGTAGCTCAATCGGTTGAAAATTACGCCTCATAAAACGGGAGTTACTAGTTCGAATCTCCATTCTCATATTGAAAAAAATAAAAAATAAAAAACTGTTTGGATGCGAGCCACTTGTTCTCAAGCCCATTCGCAGTCTAAGCCCTTTTGGCCCAACGGTTACATTGTTTATCGAGGAGCGAGCTTTGGGCTCCTAGGCCCGCCTCTAACGCGGGTTGGCGGTACCTTCAATTGAAAGGTAAAAATCACAAAATCATGAATTACATCAAGTTGCTCCGTATATATCCATTTTGTCCAATAAATCAATGATTTTATGAGAATATCAACCAACGATTCCACCCACTATGATGGCAAATTGGTAAGTAGTTTTATCATTCTAAATTACAAACATTTGATATGAAGTGTTGATCCCCCTTTGTCCTTTGAAGTGTTAATCCCGAATGAATATGTAAGCATAGCGATCAGGGGGGATTAATTAACACTCAAAGGAAATGAGAAAACATGCTTAGTGTTGGGATTTTTAGTATGGTTGGGAAATTTTATTTTTTTTCTTTTTTCTTTTTCAAATATCAAAGAGTTGCCAATAGTTGACAACTTACTGATATGCTGTGTTTTTTTTTCTTATTCCAACATGCAGAGGAAAAAAGCCGTCATTTTTTTTTTTTTTTTTGGCAAGACCCTCAAACTTGTCAACGAGGTCTAAAGGTCTTACTTGAGTAGTTGAAAATTGTTGATTATGTGGAGAATGAAAATGACATATATATGGCAAAGGTTAAGTAAGTACTTGAAGAAACGAAAATGGCAGATATATGAAAAGAGTAAGCGCATAATGGTAGTTTGTGGAAAATATTGTCTCAATTGAAAGTTTGGGGAGAAAATTGTTGATTACGTAATAGTTTGAGAGAGGATATGTAGACTTTCTCCTTATTTTTAATATTGCTCATTGTTTGTATTGCACATAGCTAGTAAGTGATTGTTGTGTAATGTAAGAGTTTTTTAATTTATTTTAAAGGTAAATACATAAACTAAAAAGGCATGGAAAGATCTTTTCCACTACATATGGAGATGAGGGGCCGGAGGGGCCGGAGGAGGAAAAGATAAATGAAAATGCAACCATACTTAAATATGGCGGTGGCCGAATAAGCCACATGGTAAGCAAATGCACAAAAGTTAGCATTTCTATTGATTTTCCTTTTTTACCAAAAGGAAGAAAAGGGAATGGAGGAGAGAGTCATAATGTAATGGAGTTGGTTGAGCTTGTGAGCACTCACAAATCACAACAATTTTCTTTTGATTTTTCCTAAATTAAGGGTATCAAACTACTTTTTGTTCTATTATTCAAATATATTTCACAATAACTTCACTTATCTTTCCTTATACTAATTAAATATTTTTTCTTAACAAAATATAAAATTTCCTACTTACTCTAATCATTTTCTTAAAAGCATTCATAGTAGTTTTCTTTTGATTTTTCTTAAATTTAGGAATTCAAACAATTTTTTTGCTTTCTTATACAAACAACCTTATCTTTCTCTGTACAAATTAAATATTTTTTCTTTGCAAAATATAAGTTCCTACTTCCCTCACATTTTTTTATAAAATCTCAATATAATCTCCGAGAAAAGGCAAAAAGAGAAGAGATGAGAGAGAGAGAAAAAAAAAAAAAATTGTACTAAAATAATGGATAAGAAAGTCCTTTGGCTTTTCTATTCATTGGTAGACAAAGGTAAAGTAAATGTTGTGTACGGTCTTAGAAGTGTTTAGGTCGCAGTAATAACTACATGCACGTGGTATGCAGTAAATATGCTTTAACTTTTTCCTTTAGTGCTGCCATCGATGATGGGCTGTAGGCGCCAGAGTCGGAGGGAGGGGGACCGGCTGGAGCCATGGTCCCCCATTCCTCAAAAAAGATATTTTAAAAAGTAAAAAAAAAAATATATATATATATATATATATATATATATTATACTGGTCCCCTCCAAAATAAATTGATAAGTTTTGGTCCCCGTAAGTCTCCTCTACCAATTGGTTCTTACTTCTTAGGTTAATCGTGAAGTTTTCTTTTTATTAAATTTTTTATTGTTTGGCTTAAAAATTTGGTTAAAAATTTAGAAAGTTAATTTTTTTTTTCCTTCATAGATTGGCTGTTGGCTTGAAAACTTGAAAATTCCTATTTCTACTTGGAAACTTCTGTGTTTTTTGTTGTTGTTATTTTCTTTTTGTGTGTATGTAAATCTTGAATCCGTTCTCCGTGAGGATTTTTGGTTCTTGATTTGATATGGCCATATGAGAATTTTTGATGGGTTTTTATAACTAATGCCATTGAAAAATCTCTAGTTTCTCTTTGAGTTTTTGTTCAACCCATTGAATTTCAAGTTTAAAATCATAATAATTTAGGAAATTTTTGATTAGGTCCGAATTTGGGGGAATTTTAGTAAGAAGCTAATTTCCTAAAATTAACTAGGGGCTTTTGTGTGTAGTGGATTTCTATGCATGATTTAAGATCCGGGTTGTTAGATTAATGGGTTTAAAGCTTTAATTTCACTATTGTTTATAATATAGACATAAATCCTAATTTGTACAGTATGAGTTAAATTAAGGCTTTTGGTATGTGAACACTAGGATTGCTAATTAGATGTGTTAATTACATTTAAAACGTTAATTAACCCTAAACTTTCATGAGTTCAATGGAAATTGATGCCCATGGGGTTTAGGTTATAATATGTCATATTATAATCATATTGATTATTATATGTGAATATGAGTATTATAAATTTGGGGTAAGTTACTAGATCAATGAAATATGAAGAGAATAATAATTATAGGGTTAAAGTGTAATGTTTACCTTAGAGTCTATGTAATGATTATGTTATTCATGTGAGTTTGTTCATTGTTAACCTACACATATTTTTTCTTTATTTTTTAAAGACCCAAAATGATCATGTAAATTTATTTGTAGATGATGAGAAAGTCAAACACAATACTTAACTATTTCAAAAGAAAAAATGCACAAAGTTTATTAGACTTTGATCCTGGATTGTGTATCACTTATGAGAATATTATGTTAATCAACGATGTGCAAAATAACTCAACGTAGGTTGTACTTTTTTAGGTTTGTACTCTAAGCTCAATTCCTAATCTAAGTGATCTTGTAATTTGGATATTATGGTTATTAAACATTGAGAATATTGTTTGTTATAATTTACACATTTAATTGGAGAGTATGATACAATTCTAAGCCCAATTCCTCTCAAGTAAGAAAAAAAACATAGAAAAAGTACTAGTTGGTTACATGCTGAAAAAAAAAAAAAAATAATAATAATAATAATAATAATAATAATAATAATGCTTTGGTCCCATTCCATAAAGCTTTTTGGCTCCGTCCCTAGCTGCAGCCTTGTAGGTTTGGTGGAGATGGTCAATATGTAGGAGAAGGAGAGAGCCAAAGAGAGAGAGAGAGAGAGACAGAGAGAGATAGATAGAGGAAATGGAAGGTGAAATGGAGAAGTGCATCATTGTATGGATCACCGCCATTGCATGTCTGTGTTATTGTTTCTACCTAGTTGCTCGAATCAAGGGGGAAGTGATGAGGCTTCTCTCTCTTCTCCCCGTCTTCTGCCTCTTCACAATCCTACCCTTCATTCTCAACTCCCTCCATATCGGCATTCTCACACTTTTCCTTCTGGTTTGGGTTGGCAACTTCAAGCTCATCCTCTTTGCCTTCGATCAAGGCCCTTTAACGCCACTCCCGCCCAAGCTTTCTCACTTCATCTGCATAACTTTCCTTCCCATCAAAACCGAACAACAACAACAACAGATCATCCCATCTCACCAAAATGCTAAAAAAGCTCCAAAAGTGAACTGGAAATCTGTTTTGTTGGTTCTAAAAGCCTTGCTTCTTGCTCTCATTATCCGATCATATGAATACAGACCAATTATGCACCCATACCTTGTGCTTGCTCTCTATTCTGTCCATCTTTACCTTGCTGTGGAGATCATCCTAGCCCTGGCTGCTGCGCCTGCTCGAGCCTGTGGGTTTGAGCTCGAGCCACAGTTTAATGAGCCCTACCTGGCTACCTCGCTACAAGACTTTTGGGGCCGGAGGTGGAACCTCATGGTAACCAGTATTCTACGCCCTACCGTATACACCCCCGTATGCCGTATCTCTACACCTATAATTGGGCCCCGCTTGGCCCAACTGTCGGGGGTGGTCGCCGCCTTCTTGGTCTCCGGCCTAATCCACGAGCTCATTTTTTATTACATCACTCGTGTTAATCCCACGTGGGAGGTCACGTCCTTCTTTGTCCTACAAGGCCTGTGCGTCGGCATTGAGATCGAGGTGAAGAGGGCTTTGACCGACAGGTGGCAGTTGCACCGGGCAATTTCCGGCCCATTAACAGTCGTGTTCGTGGTGCTCACTTGCATTTGGCTCTTCTTCCCACAATTACGTAGGAATGGTGCGTTTGAGAGGCTCATTCAGGAGTACTCAATTATGATTGATTTTGTCAGAGCCAACCTACTCTTTAATAAGTTGTAAACTTGTTATTTCTAGTTCAGCAATTATACACCACACAATTATCGATCTCATGATATATTATAAGTGTGGTACATATCATTTCTTTCTCAAAAATATGGTGCCCTCTTACTCAATTATTTGTGCATATTTTACTATAGTAATTAGTAACGTGACAGTTAAATAGTTAGTAAATTATAAATATAGCATTTTTAGTAAAACTTGTCATGTACGAGTTTTTTCTTAATTATCGTTCTTTTTTATGTTCGTGGGGATGACCAGCGCTTGGCTATTCTCCCCACAATTAATTAGGAACGGTGTAATTGAGAGGATGATTCAGGCAGGAGTACGCAAGTATGCTTGATTTTGCCGGAGCCAACTTACTCTTTCATAAGTTGTAATTTGTTATTCCTCACCCTTTGGGCAATTTGTTATTCCTCACCCTTTGGGCAATTTGTGCATTTTACATATTTCCATTATAACTAATGTTAAATCCTACCTCATTATTTAACTAGGGTGATGTAATAGTGCTCATCAATTATTGAATTTTTATTTTCTTACACTACAAAAAAATTACTATTTTTTAACGTGGCAAACAGTACTTGATTTTTGTCACGTCATCATTTTCTGACGTATCCAACTGGCACGTTAGAATTTTCTGACGTACTAAAAATAGCGTGTCAGAGAAAAAAAAGAGGGCGAAATTTTGAAAATTTTCCCTCTTCTTATTTTCCCTTAACTTTTTTCCTCTTTTTATTCTTCCCTCCTCATTTATTTTCCCTACTCTCTCTCTCTCTCTCTCCCCTCTCTCTCCACGGCAGATCAAAGAAAGCAGAAGAAGGAGAAGAAAAAGAAAGGGAGAAGAGAAGAAGAAGAGAAGCAAAAAAAAAAAAAAAAAAAAAAAAAAAGGAGAAGAGAAGAGAAGAAGAGAAGATAAGAAGATTTTTTTTATGTTTTTGAAGATTTGTTGGGTACTTGGGTTTGACATTTAGGTTTTTGATTTTTCAGATTGTTTTTTTTATTTGGGTTTTTTTATTTTTTGATTTGAGTTTTTAATTGTTTGAGGATTTTTCGGTGTGGGTTTGAGTTTTTGAAAATGGAGATAAAAAAGAAGTGAGAAAACGAAGAAAAGATTTTGGAGAAAATTTTTGCAGAAACAATAAAATTTTTTCGTCTTGCAGATTCTCTGCAGAGAAATTCGTTTCTTTGCACCACTCAATAAATTACAAAAATAATAATAAATTAATACATTTTTTAATTGAAAAAAAAAAATTCCAGAAATTTTTAAATTTCCTGACGTGTCAATTTTGACACATCAGAAATTTTTTTGACGTGTCAAAATTGACACGTCAGAAAATTCTGACGTGCTAAACAGTAACACGTTAGGAAAAAAAATTTTCTGACACCTATGCCTTTGACATTCAACACACGTCAGGAGCGCCACGTCAGAAAACTCTAGTAAGAAAAAAATTGTTTTTTTTTGTAATGTTAAGAAATCTGATCTAATGGTTGATGCCCAATAAAATAAGAGTAAAATAAAAGTGTAGTATCTATCATTACTCTTATATATTAAGTTTTAAGTATTGCTAGAAATATTAATTACTATTGAGTCATGATTCAGAGCACGCCTGGCGTGCTTCAACAGTGAAGCACGCCAGGCTAAATTTTTTTTTTTTTTTTTTTTTTTTTTCAAAATTAAAATAATAAAATAATAATAAAAAAAAAAATTTTAGCCTGGCGTGCTTCACTGTTGAAGCTCGCCAGGCGTGCTCTATATCTTTACCCAATTACTATTAGTCCATCTTGTTGACATGACAATATCAATCAGTCTCCCTTTTTTTTTCTTTCTTTTTTTCAAAAGTTAATTAGCACTGATGTGTTAACAAGGTGAGATACTGATGAACTAGAAGTGTAGTTTTTAGTTTTATTCTTATAATTTTTTATTTTTTTTTTGAAAAATAGATCATTTGATTAGTCAATATGCTACATGTTTGCACGTTATTTTTTTATTTTGTGTCGTTATGCAAAAATTTTATGCCCTTTAGAAGGAAGTGACCTCAACTTGTTAGAAACGAGTGTAGCAATAATTAATCTTTTTTCTTTCCCAATCTTTTTTGCACCACTTATGAGGGATACTGTAAAGGTTAAGGCTAGCTATTGAAGAATGTAGGAATATGGTTCTCTTCATTTCAAATGAACTGGATAGTATTTAGTTAGTTATATTTGAGAGGTAGTTTTATCTTTTTATTTTTTGAGGAAACAAAAATACTTATCAACTATAACTAACTGGATATTCTCTAGTTCATTTAAACAGAAGAAGATCCTAATTCAAGAATGTATGGCTGTGATGAAGTTTTGGAAGGGGAAGATGTACTGTGCACAAGATGGATTCTTATTTACTTTTTTTCTAAGTAATAAATTTCAATAAATAATTCAATTGCTAACCCGAAAAGAAAATTATGATTCTTAATTATAAGCACGAGTATGGCTTGTATTTTGTGTTTTGTGCCCACAAAAAACAAGTGAGAGGTGTCACATTAATAATTGAAGATATTTAATACGTGGGCACACGACACAAACCGAAGCCAAACATAATTCTACTCTTCCTGCTAGTCAAGATGAGACAAGGAGCACTCATTTTCCAATTATTCCAACTATCTCTTTCTTGTAGATAATAAATAAGATGGATCGTTCCTGTTGACCTAGTTGTTTGCTCCCGATGACCAATTGATTGGATATGAATAATATAAGATATATAGTAAAATAACACTTCTGAAAAAGGTTATTATAATTGGTGTATATAGTTATTAACTGATAATATATAGGCACGTTTTAACTAATTAGACATGCAATCTCTTTCTATCCAATGATACAAAGATTGTCATATATATATATTAATTATGTAGTTTTTTCGTACAATGTCTAATTATATTAGCTCTATATCATTAAGTATTGCATTCTACTTTTCTAGGGAAGTCGTTGTATATATATTGTGAAGGGTCAATACATTGCTTTTGTTGAATTTTTTATTTTTCAAAGTCTTGTCTAGCTTTTATGGGAGAAATGTTGACTAATACAGTGATTATGTCGACATTGTGAAGTCTTCAACTTTACAATATAAATATAACTAATTTGATAATTAATTGGAGATTACTTAACTTTGTATACAAATTAAAAGTTGATCTAGTTTGAAATATATAGTAACTCATGCAGTTTTTATATGAATAGTTTAACTTGTTGAGGTCTTGATAATCTTGCTTTCCTTATATTTGCATGTTTTGAAGGCTTTTACACTTTTTATTACATTTTTCCGTTATATTTGACTCGTCTTAAACCTTCATCCTTAGGGTGGTTGGCCACCTAATAGTGTAACTGAAATAGGCCGACTAATTCCTCAAAGGGTAAGAGGTTGGTCAACCACTCTAAGCGCACCACCCCCAAGTGCTCAAGGGGTAGTGCCACCACCTCTCGATGATTTATCACTCATTTAAAGGTGGTAAGGCCACCCCAATCATACATAGGGTGGTGAACCACCCCCTCACTCTTTGAACATGTGGTTAGATACTCTCTTGGCGTAGGTGATCACCCTTAAAGGATAAAACGATTGGTGAACATTTCTTAAAATGGCGGATGTCCAACTCAAGAGGTGGTTTGACACCTTTTTACTCTTTTATTTTTTTGACAGTTCATTTTGAGTAAATCCTTAGAATTGCAAGCTAGCTCAAATTTTTTTTTTTCTTTTTAAAAAATAAATTATTAAGAATGGAGTCTAAAAGCTTCAAACATCACACCCTTTAAGTACGCCAAAAAGAATCTTTGCCACAAAGAAAAGCAAGGGTTTGATACTTTGAGCGCATCCACACCCCAATGTTCTTTAATTCACATTAAAATACAAATGTCCCTCACCTTCATGGCTTGAGAGTTGAGACCCTCCAAAATCCCAATCCAATACAGACCCGAAAAAACGACATCGTTTCGCTACTGAAATCCAAGCTAGATCTTAGCCGAAAGGGCAACTGAGAACAAGGACACTGTTCATTCGGTACCTGACGACGTGTCTTAAATATCGGCCGTTGCTTCGTTTATAACCGATGAGTAGGACTGAGATGACAATTTTGTCTAAACCCAGGGCCACTTTTTGAATTATCCACTTTTCTTTTATTACCAGAAAAGCCCCTTTGAGCCACAAGCCCCACAACAAGGGCAAGCAATTCTCACCTACTTATCAGAAAAAAGAACAAAACCCCTCTCTCTCAAAGGCACACAAACTGTGAGACTCTTTTTGATTTTCATCTTTCCCAATATTTGTTTCCAATCAGCTCACCCAAATTTCAGATTTGCAAGGAAGGTCGATAATTTCTGATCAGCATTTTTTTTTTTCGGATTGATCATTATGCATGTTGTTATATGTTCTTTGTTTTGTCTCTGATTGGTGTTTGCGTGAGTATTAAGGAAAAGTTTGGATGAGGGTTTCTCTATCAGCTTCTGGTGACTTAGATTTTCGCGCAAAATTTTTTATTATTTGGTTTTGTCGGTGTGTACGTTCTGTTTGGTAGCTGAGAAAGTGGAGGAAAACAAAGATTTTCAAGTTTGGAATTTTGTTTTGGGGGTTCACATTGGATATGCTAAGTTTCGATAGTTAATTAACCGAATTCGATTGGGTTTTTTGGGTTTCTGAGGAACTGGGCTGAGGAAGATGTAAGACTTTATAATTTATATTCCTTTTATGGCAATTACAGGTTCTAGAAATTTTATTCTTTGGTGATTATATTCCTTTTATGGCAATTACAGGTTCTAGAAATTTTATTCTTTGGTGAAAATTAGAGGGAGCTCAGCCAAGCTGAGCAATCAACGAGCTAAGCTAAAAGTTTTAATTACAGTTAGGTTTTGTATTGGGTCTAACTTGATCAATGCTGGGCATGATTTGATCAGGTCTATGAATGGTTAAGACATGCTTTTGTGCACAATCCAACAAGAATTTTCAGGGAAACTTGGTTGCTGGATTGTAAGGAACTTAGTTGGCTATGGGGTTTGTAGTAGATGCAAATATTTGTGCGTAACAGAGAAGTAAACTTTGGATTATTAGGTTAATGATGGAGCTAGGTTGGGGTTATGAAAGAGTTTGGGTTTGCGTAATTGTATTTGAATTGAGCTTGGATAGGACTATATTAGTTCAAAGAAACAGCTCTGAAAGGATAGTACTGTTAGAAATTTGGATGAATTAGAAGCCTATGCATGTCCTGTGGTAGGAATAGCAACTAGCTAGGTTATGGGTGCATGATCAAAATTCAAATTTTGCATAGATGGGTTGAGAAAGCTAAATCTAATTGTAAGAACTTAGTATGGAATGAACAGAACCATGAATTAATCCTGTTTTTAGTAGAAGAACGATTTGGTCGTTGTGTGTCTTTATGTCTGTGAATATCCTAGTTGAGAAAAGTATCATTTTAGATTTGGATTTCTTGGGAAAATGTGTTCTACTGTTTGATTTCTTGTTTTGAATATGCTTCCACCAGTGGTATTGCTATCTAATAGAATCTGACTTCATCGTACTCCCTGCCTTAGAACTGAATCTTGCTGACCTTCTATTTTAATCTTAACTTTATTCTAAAAATAGTATTTTTCTACATCTTTATTGATAGTTAATATGTAAGGCCCAGAGCTTTGGATTTTATCTGTTGTTTTGGGGCCCTATTCCTTCATTTCTAAAGAATTTCCGTTTCTTTTTGCCAGAAACTGATGTTAGAGTACATAGCTGTTGAATAATGGCTGTTCAGGCTTCTAGTAAATCCGTATATGATGATGATTTTGAGGATGAAGATGGGCCTACAATTTTCAAAAGGAGGAAACCACTGGCTAAGCAGAATCAATTAAACTCGGAAGTAAAGAAGTCATTATCCGAAAGGCATGATGGACAATCCAATGGTCAAAACTCCAGTTCGCAGAAGGGTAAGATGGTTACATCTAATAAGGCATCATCAGTTAAATCTGCTGCACCCATCCCAAAAGCGTCAACGTCATCCATCAAAGCATCAACTGAGAAGTCACCAGTGGCAAATTCGAAAGCATCGGCCACAGTCGATGGTCATGCAAAACGTTCATCTGAACAGAACATGCCAACTTCTGTTAAAGAGGAAAAGAATTCTGTCAAATACTCTTCTGTAGAAAATAGTGATTCCGAGGATGATAAACCATTGAGTGCTAGACTCAAGGGGAACTCCAATCATGCCCACAAAGGGGTCAGCAAACCTGTTCCCAATAAATCACCACCACCAGTGTCAAAAATCACTGTAAAAAAATCTCCTGAAGATTCAGACGATGAAGTTCCTTTGTCTTCAAGGTTCCCATTGAAATCCAATGTGGGTACGTCCAGTAGTAAGCCTTATGATTCTGATGAAAAGAAACCCTTGGCTTCAAAAATTCAGCAAAATGGTTCCACCTCGAGGGATAAACAGCAGAAATCTTCCATGGTAACGAATAAGAGACCCTTAGATAAGGCCAATTCCTCCGAACAGTCTTCAGTTAAGAAGGTGAAGCTCTCAGATGCATCTGCACCAATGAAGATTAAGCAAGTATCAGTCAAAGCAGAATCAAAGGCAGATGATGATGACCATATTCCAATTTCCCAGAGAATGAAGAAATCATTCGCATCAGATAATAAATCTTCTGCCACAAAACAAAAACCAGTAAAAATTGTTTCTTCTGCTTTCAAGAAAACAGCTAACAAGTCCAAGAAAGTAGCGAAAAATTCAAAATATGTAAAGTCGACAAAAATGACACCTAGCTCCGGTGATGGACAGAAGAAATGGACTACCCTGGTTCACAATGGTGTAATTTTTCCACCTCCATATACGCCTCACGGAGTGAAGATTCTTTACAATGGGAAGCCAGTTGGTTTGACTCCTGAACAAGAGGAGGTGTCTCTCTCTCTCTCTCTCTCTCTCTCTCTCTTGCGTAGATCTACTTTGCTTCTTCCCTATTCTCTATTTCGATAATCTTTTGATTTTTTTTTTTTTTTTTTTTTTTTTTTTTTTTTTTTTTTTTTTTTTTTTTTTTGTATTAGGTTTTATTGACATACATTTTCCACATGTCTTACTTCCTCAGAGTTTCTAATACTTACTAAAACTCTATTTGCAGGTTGCTACAATGTTTGCAGTGATGAAAGATACAGATTACATGCAAAAGGATAAGTTCAAAGAGAATTTCTGGAATGATTGGCGAAAGGTACTTGGGAGAAACCATGTGATTCAGAGCTTGGGGAAATGTGATTTCACCCCAATATATGACTGGTACCAACAGGAAAAGGAGAAGAAGAAACAATTGAGTACAGAAGTAAGTTGTTAGCTCTGGGTTTGATAAACAATGAAGTTTACTTGATGAGATTGATTAGAATTCAAATCATCCTTTCCATCTTTTTGTTAATTTCAGTTCCAAATTTGTTCTGTATTTTATTGACTAGTTTTTATCATAAGCAATGCCAGTAACGAGAGGCTATGGTTTCTTTGCCTAGAAAACTTGACATTTTTCATAGAATATACTTTGTTGTGTGACTCGGTTCACTTGAAAAACTTTTCATTAATTGAGGGCATTTTGTTGATGATTAGAAGCAACTTCTATGGAGTTCATAGAGCATTCCTAGCAGTTTCCTTGTCATTTTTTCTACATTTAAGGATCCAAACTACTTTTTGCTTCCCTATGTCAAAATACACCTCAATAACTTTCCTTAATAATTCTCTATATTATTAAAATATTTGTTTTTTTTTTAATTATATTATATATATGAGAGAAGAGATGAGAGAGAATTGTGAGAGGAGAGACGAGAGAAGAGAGAGAATCATTTTTTTATTTTTTATTTTAATTTTAATAATCATATAAATCATAATGTTTAGGATTCATTTAGGGAGTCTGCTGTGAGAATTTTTTGCGATTTTTGGGACATATTCCCTGAACTTGGGGAACATACTCCCTTATAGAGAGTCTGCTGGGAATGCTTTTAAGGCTTCTATGAAAATTTCTCATTAAAGAGACTTGATGCATTTAAAAGGCATTTGACTGTATGTTTGATCCATTAGCTTTTTGACTCACATCTGTGCTAAGAAATTATCATACATGATTTAAGAGACATTTTTTATGATAATTTCTATTGCAAAACGGTTGTTTTTGTCCTTTATCCACATCACTCTCTCAGCATATATGACTGTCTAAGCAGAGCTTAGATTAGAACATCAATTCCCAATTGTTAATAAGTGCCAATGGTCTTATAAATGACACTGAAATGAATAGGCATTCCATTTCTAATCACGGTTTTTTATCTTGAACTAATTTGTTATATTCCCTTCCTCGTATGGAAGACAAGTTCTCGTGAAGCATTATGTGAATGTGATCAATTGCTTCTCACTTAACTGCTTTTGTCTGTGCTTTTTCAGTGAAGACAACATGTCAATTTGCGTTACATGCTCCAGTTTGAATTCTAGTTGATATCTTTCTGCATAAAAAATGTTGAATTGGGATTTTCTATTCATGCAGGAGAAGAAGGCCTTGAAGGAAGAGAAATTAAAACAGGAGGAGAAGTATATGTGGGCCATTGTGGATGGTGTAAAAGAGAAGGTTACTTCTAGCTTTGATTTTCTTTTTGTGTGTGTGTGTGTGTTGGGGGGGGATATAATGTGGTTGTTATGTTCTGTAGGCCTATTGGTGATTTTTTATTTTTATTTTTATTATTTTTTATTTTTATGATGTTTGGACCATTAATTTTGTTTAATAGATTGCGTTAGACCCTTCTAGTGACAAGCTTTAGGGATCTATATGTGCTTCTGTTACCCAAGGTGTCTACTTTATAGAAGATATTTTGCTGTGATGAGTTATGTAACTAGTGAGACTTACCATATATTGAAATTGGATTAGAAATTTCAGTCTTTTAACCATATGGTCAAGGCCTTTTACCTTAAAATGACTATGCTGAGCAATTGTATTACATTGTTTGTGATAACCCTTTCATGATCATTTCAAAATTACCATGAATTTTTTGTCTTCAAAATGACTACACTGTTACCCAAGGTGTCTACTTTATCGAATATATTTTCTGTGATGAGTCATGTAACTAGTGAAACTTTCCATATATTGAAATTGGATCAGAAATTTCAGTCTTTTAACCATATGGTTAAGGCCTTTTACCTTAAAATGACTATGCAGAGCAATTGTGTTACATTGTTTGCGATCTTTCATGATCATTTCAAAGTCACCATGAATTTTTTGTCTTCAATCTTTGGAAGGGGTTTTTTGGTGGTTCACATTCAGAATATAGGTAATTCTTTTTTTTTTTTTTGATAAGTAAAATATAGGTAATTCTTGCAATCTTCATACAATCTCCCCTATTGTTTCATATTGCTTTAACTTGTATATAGAAAATAAACAGACCATTTCAAATTTTTAACTTGTGGATTTTCTGATGGTATCAAGTTCACCTTTTGATTTTACTGCTTACCTAGGTGCATTGAATACTGTATGGCAGTTTAGAAAGATGTTAGAACTTGTATTGGCAATGCATATGTGGTTTTATTGCCGGATTCTTTTCCTTTGTGAAAAGTTGTGTATGGTTGCCTCCCTACCATTCATAACCCCCAAGAGTATTAAAGGTGATATATGAAGGATGAAAGCTCCTTCAACTGTGCTTGGATTTAAAGCTCCTTCAACTCCACTTGGAGTTTGCTGTTCACACTTTCAAGCTCTCGTTCTCTGTACAGCATTATTGTGCCTTGTAATTGGTTTATCAAATTGATGATGCCTAGGAGCGATGGATGGGTTTTCAATATGTTAGTTTTGGCCTTTATTTCTTCTCTTATTTTGCAATGTTTAGATATCGCTGTCTGCTTTCCTATACTGCTATTTATGTTGTTTATTTCCATTATATGGATCTCTTTCATTGATTACAAATAAGTTCTAGATGATAAATACCATCTCATTTTCTTTTCTCGGACCTCAATGTATGTTGTTGGTATCCTAAAAGTGTGCATTTAATTTCTTATTACAATCTCAATCTCAGGTTGGAAACTTCAGAGTTGAACCACCTGGATTATTCCGAGGCCGTGGAGAACATCCAAAGGTTCTGTTGACATTTTTGTGCTTATGATCGTTTAGATTTGTATGGAATTGTATATTAGGATTTGCTATGGCTATATGTGGGAGTGTTTTCTTTAATTCCAGATCTTATTATTTGATTTTTCCATTGATTATTTGTTTATATGGTGTCAGATGGGAAAGCTGAAAATGCGCATTCGTCCTCGCGACATTACAATTAATATTGCAAAGGATGCTCCAATTCCAAAATGCCCTATCCCTGGTGAAAGGTTTTGTTCTTCACAATCTCCTTGGGAAGAAAAAAAGTCATTGGGAATTTTTTAAGGACAAGATATCGAAGTACTATATTGTCTATGGTTATTATAATGTATATGATTGTATGTATCTATGTTTGTGATGTCAAATATATTGTATTGTATTTAGGCCAAAAAGGAAAAGTATATTTTATTTATTTATTTTTTTGTGTATTTTAAATTTTGGAATTTGTGATATTTGGCAGCTGGAAGGAAGTAAGACACGACAGTACTGTTACATGGTTAGCTTTCTGGAATGATCCAATCAATCCAAAGGAATTCAAGTATGTGTTCCTAGCAGCTAGTAGTACCTTGAAGGGGCAAAGTGACAAGGAAAAATATGAGAAAGCAAGGATGCTGAAGGTTCTTTACATGAAATAAATTACTGATCATGATGCTTAAGGCTCTTTTCATCCATTTTTGCCAATAAGCTTTCAATAGTTGTCATTTTGTTAGTTTCCAATGATATGAAGGATCTTGTCATTTTTTACTAAAGCTCTGTGGTTTTGAGTGCAGGACTACATAGAAAACATCAGGGCTGCATACACAAAGAATTTTACAAGTAAAGATGTAATGAAACGGCAGATTTCAGTTGCTACCTATCTTATTGATAAGCTAGCTCTGAGGGCTGGCAATGAGAAGGTATATTTTGTATAGATATACTTCAGCTGTGCCTATTTGATATTTCTGTAAACGTCCACCCTTCCTCGCCCTCGCCCACGCCCACGCCCACTCATACATATGGGCATAGGTATTTGTCTGTTTGTCAATAAGCACTGTGTAGAGCAGACTTACCAAAACAGAAGAAACTGTGTAGCTGCCATAAGTTGATGGATAAGGCTTTTCAAGCTCAGTTGAGTTCTTTTATCCCATGCGAGGCTGTATATTTGGCACTACAAAAGCAATGAAAGATGTTTACCTTGAAGATGACCGGCATTTTGACGATTTAATTAGGTTTCTCTTTGGATTGGAAGAATGGGCAGGACCATGTTTTAGTTTCCCTTTATGCTAGTTATTGCTTTTGTTTTTCCATTTTTGTTTCTAAACAGGCTTTCATAGGTGACTGTATTGCATGCATTTTGCTTTTTTATTTGCTTTATGCAGCTTAAAATTCCGAATAGCAATTGGCTGTTCAATTTCTTGTGTTTGCATTTGTTAGCGAACACCAAATCATGGTTTTCTTCCTATTATTGGTAGCTTTCCTGCAGGATGATGATGAGGCTGATACTGTTGGTTGCTGCACATTGAAAGTAGAGAATGTAAAACCAGTAGCCCCAAACATGTTGGAGGTATAATGGAACTAGTTTTAGAACTTTTTAAACCATCCCGTATTGTTCCCAACTTATATTTTATTACCAATTATAACCAGTGAACTCTGTTTTTGATAAATTCAGTTCAACTTCCTCGGTAAAGATTCAATTAGATATGAAAATAAAGTTGAAGTTGAGCTTCCTGTTTACAAGGCTATCATGCAGTTCCAACATGGTGAGTAATTGGACTCATCATTTTAGGTTTTCTACACATATGGAGTTTGTGAGTGGAGCCAATGAGCATGTATTCTCTGTTTGCTCCAGGAAAACGTGGGTCTGATGATCTTTTTGATCAACTGGACACCAGTAAATTGAATGCTCATCTGAAGGAACTCATGCCTGGCCTTACTGCAAAAGTCTTCCGAACGTATAATGCGTCCATCACGTTGGATGAGATGGTAAGATACCATATGGACCTCAGAGCATCTCAAGTTTGTATTTTTGCCATTGATATGATGGCGAGCAGGGTGCTTGCCAAGGCACTGATGCAAGGCACGCTGTTTAGCATAAACAGCGTTAAATGAGATAATTCCTTTGCTTGTATAAACGTTCAAGTATCTGGTCCTTTGTTTGATTTTCTTATACTGTTTATTTTTTTTGGTTCAAAGGAATTTTTTTTTGTCTTACTGTTGTTTTTTTTTTTTTTCTTATGACAGTTGAATAGGGAAACTAAAGATGGAGATGTTGCAGAGAAAATTGTAGTTTATCAGCACGCAAACAAGGAGGTAAAGACAGTTCCTCCTTGTGAAATGTTTTGACTTTTTTTTTTTTTTTTTTTGAGTTACTTGTGGCATCTACAATCTGGCTTTTCTGGTTGCAGGTCGCAATCATTTGTAATCATCAACGCAGTGTTTCAAAATCTCACAGTCAACAAATGTCAAGATTAACTGAGAAGATTAGCGAGCTTCAGGTAATGACCTTTATGTTATTGAAAGGCATAGGTGGTCATAGATGAACTTTAGAGTGATGGTCTACTTTGGGCTTGGGAGTGACGTTCTTGCTTGATGGGCTTATTGTGTTTGAAGGAATAAAATATCAATATTGACCATGATATCGAAGGTCCAATGAACAAAGGTATCAATAGATTAATCAATGGTGGAGTTGGGGAGGGCTTCACTTCTTAAATTTTATCCAATTGAACAGTTTTAGAAGATGAATTTTGCTACATGAGGCAGTATAAAACACTCCTTATAGTTTCTCTATCAGGGATGCAAAATATGTGGCAGCATGCATTTGCATGGGTCTTGTGGTGTTTATCAAGTCACGCTTAGCTGATCTTTTCTTTTTTTGTTCTCTTTTTTTTTTTTTTTTTTTTTCTTCCTTTTTGGTAGGGCTTGCTGAAAGAGTTGAAGACAGATTTGGACAGAGCAAAGAAAGGGAAGCCCCCATTAAAGAGTGCTGATGGAAAAGGAAGAAACTTGGCTCCTGAAGCGTAATATCACTTGTTTGCTTTTTTAAGCCAATCATTTGTCCTGTTTGAATATGCTATTTCACACGATCTGTTTGTTAAACTATGTTACACGTACAGTATAGAGAAAAAGATCGCTCAAACAAATGCAAAGATCGAGAAGATGGAACGGGATATGAAGACGAAAGAAGATCTGAAAACTGTGGCATTAGGCACGTCCAAGATAAACTACCTTGATCCTCGGATCACAGTTTCATGGTGCAAACGGCATGAAGTTCCCATTGAGAAGGTGAATAACTTTTGCCATTTTAGCTGAAATATCTTACTGACATGCATGCTTCAGTTTCATTGGAAGCAAATCCTTAAAAGTGAAAGTTATGCTGAGCGAATAAAAAAAGAGAAATGCTACATGCATTCTTGAGTGTACAATTCTTGACATAGTAGTGAAAATCATCATTAGATCTAAAAACTAATGGTGATTTATCCAAAATTCAATAGTCCACGTCAAGAAGTGTACTTGGGAGTGCATCTAGCATTTTTGATAAAAAAAAAAGAACAAGTATGGTTATGAAGCAACTGCATTCATTTTGTTCACAGGTGTAATTGTTTCTTATCACTTAATTGCTTCTTATTTTCCTGAACTTCTACAGATATTCAACAAGTCTCTTCTGGCAAAGTTCTGTTGGGCAATGGATGTGGATCCTGACTTCAGATTCTGATGCTAGCTTGGCCTAACACAAAAACAAAAAAGGAATTGTTTTATCTTTTTACATTAAAGATATTCACAATTTTTTTAATCTCCAGCGGAAAAATTGTTGTAGGATGTTCATCTAATCTAATTATGGGATGAGTTACCCCTTTCCTCACTTTTTTTCTTTTTTTTTTTTTACCCTTTTGGTTAAGAAGGCGCAGCAACAATTGTTTGCTGCTTGAAACTTTCAGACATCTTATTTCAATATAGTTTAAATGTTCACAGTACAAGAAAATGCTAGAAACGAAGTTAATTTCATCTTTTATAGCACTTTATTTTTTCCCAAGAAAGTCTTTTGAGTATTTTTCTTTTCTTTTCTTTTCTCTAGCTTGTAACTAATGCGAAGTTTTTCATGCCTAATGAAATTTGTACTGAATCTGCTTGAAAACAGCCCCTTAATTGGCACTTTTTGGAGAACCTAGCTGAAATAGAATATTTCTGTAATTTATCTGCATGAAGCATCCCATTGGTAATGATTCAGCAAGGAAAATCTGAAGAATTTGTTCAAGTTCTTAATGCTTGAAAATGCTGGGGATATTGCAGGTCTTTACAATAATCTCCTTGTTACAATCTCCTTATAAACTTATGTGCCATGCCGTGCCGTGCCGTACAAGTGAAAAAAAAAATTAGGCAATAGACTTTCACTGGTAAATTTAATGGAAAATGTGGTAATTCATAATTGGTAAATTAATTATTTTACCAATTTTGAAGTGCCACATTAGTTTGTAAATAACTTTGTGATAAAAGTTGTAATACTTTTACTAATACCACTCAAAATTAATTGTATAATGATTGACGTGATAAGTATCACATCAAATGGATGGTTAGATCAGTTTGTATGAACTTTGTAATTATGCCCGCCCAATGAAGAATGTAAATTAAGCCGGAGAAGAGAAGAACCCATCAAATGCAATCCTCTAGTTTTTGGGTTGTATTTCATAGTTAATACAATTTGTTGGGGGAGAAAATATCTCACCATGGGTCCTACCTATTTACACTTATTTATAATATGTCATCACTCACTCACCTTATGACACGTGTGCATACCATTTTATGCACCTGTAAATAAAAGGAGAAAGGGGGACCTTTTCTAAGAGTCCTCTTCCTCTCCTACGGGTGATTCTCCAAGGACTCAAAAAAAAAAAAAAAAAAAAAAACCCCTCCCTGAAGACTCTATCCCTTCAAAGGCTGGTTGAATTCACACAGTTATCTCTATCTCTCTTGTATCTCTCTCTCCTTATTTCTTACATACCTCACTCAAGACACATAGATTCATAGATTCTAGAGACAGATTTTCATTGTATCTCTTATCCACAAACAAAGATGCTAACTTATGCATAAGAGAGTCTTTGGTCCCAACCATGTTATGGATTTATTTATTGTAACATGTAATTTAACATGGTATGGTATGAGAGTAAATGCAATTCACCCTGTTTTTGTCATTCACTTTTTATTTTAATTATATTGTTTACATGCTTATTATTTTGGTGATGACTCATGTGAGAAGAGATTACAACTCCAATAGTAAATTTCACAGGTTCAAGCACATCGTAATGCATAAAAAGCTGAAAATAGTAGACACGACAAAAGTAGAAAGATAAAGGTTATTGTTATTGGCATGGAATTAGCTTAGATAAGCAACTTATTACATAGACCGACACACACAGACAAATAGCATAGGACGAAGGATTTCGTCTAATTTTGGTTGGTTTCAGTCTTGCCAGTAGCACTGCGTCCAAGGCCGGGGTGATGATGACCATGTCCAGGGCCATGGTGACCACGTCCAGGTCCATGGTGACAATGTCCAGGGCCATGGTGACCACGTCCAGGTCCATGGTGACCACGTCCAGGTCCATGGTGACCACATCCGGGGCCATGGTGACCAGCCTGAGTTTGCATATTCTCCTCTGCAAAAATGGATTTAAAAAGTTAATTATTACCACATGGATAATAAGGTATTTAAATGGTTACAGAGTACTGAAAATTAATTTTTTTTTTTTTTTTAAAAAAAAGTGCATTTTAAAACATCATAGGTTGAAGTAGTTACTATGAAAAACATGAAAATGATTTTGTAAAACAAATTAAGAGATGCAAGGCACGTTGTTATGTTGAATTAAAATGGATAAATAGGAATTTAAAGTATACTTATATTTTTTGTGTCTTTGCCAGTTTTCTTTGTAGTTAATTAGTGTAATAAGGAAGAAACTCACGGGTTTGAGCGGCCTCAACAACCTCACGAGCTGAGACATGGGAGGAGATGAGGAGCACAACAGCAAAGGCAAGACCAAGGAGAATAAAAGTCTTGGAGTTGACCATTTTTGTGTTAACAAGGAAGAGGATTGGAGACAATGTAGTAGTTGGGAAACACACTCTAAGATGATTTATAGACTAGTCTTTAGAGAGACTACAAATTTTTTTAATGCCGTTTTAGGCTACATAAACGGCACTAAACATTTAATTAATGCCGTTTCTCAAACGACATTAAGGTTCCAGTCAGAAATTTATTTGCTGCTGCAAAGGTTGAAAACGGCATTAATTTATGTCATTTGAAGAGAAGCGGCATAATCCAATTTAATGCCTCTTACTGTTCAAACGACATAAAATTTATGCCATTTGAACAATAAGCGGCATTAAATTTAATGTCGTTTTGAACAGTAAACAACATTAAATTTTTTGTCGTTTGAATAGTAAACGGCATTAAAGAAGCAAAATGGAGGGGGAGAGGTAGGACTAGAAAGGGAGGTGGCACAACAAAAAAAAAAAAAAAAAAGAATTGTTTTATCATTTTACATTAAAGATATTCACAATTTTTTTAATCTCCAGCGGAAAAATTGAGTTACCCCTTTCCTCACTTTTTTTTTTTTTTGTTTTTCTTTTTCTTGTTTACCCTTTTGGTTAAGAAGCCGCAGCAACAATTGTTTGCTGCTTGAAACTTTCAGACATCTTATTTCAATATAGTTTAAATGTTCACAGTACAAGAAAATGTTAGAAAAGAAGTTAATTTCTTCTTTTATAGCACTTCATTTTTTTCCCCAGAAAGTCTTTTGAGTATTTTTCTTTTTCTTTTCTTTTCTTTTCTCTAGCTTGTAATGCGAAGTTTTTCATGCCTAATGAAATTTGTAGTGAATCTGCTTGAAAACAGCCCCTTAATTAATTGGCACTTTTTGGAGAGCATAGCTGAAATAGAATATTTCTGTAATTTATCTGCTTGAAACATCCCATTGGTAACGATTCGATCAGCAAGGAAAATCCTAAGAATTTGTTCAAGTTTTAATGCTTGAAAATGCTGGGGGTATTACAGTCTTTACAATAATCTCCTTGTAAACTTATGTGACAATCTAAAGTGCCATGCCGTGCCATATATATAAGTGAAAAATAAAAAATAAAAAAAATTAGGCAATAGAATTTCACTGGTAAATTTAATGGAAAATGTGGTAATTCATAATTCGTAAATTAATTATTTTACCAATTTTAAAGTGCTACCTCAACTTTGTGATAAAAGTTGTACTTTTATTATAATTAGTACCACTCAAAATCAATTGTATAATGACTTTGTAGTTATGCCCGCCCAATGAAGATCGAATGTAAATTAAGCAGGAGAAGAGAAGAAGAAGCACAACAGATGCAGACCTCTAGTTTTTGGGTTGTATTTAATAGTTAATACAATTTTACATTTCTTTCATTGGTGTGAGACAGAGGTTGAATGAAAAACCTCATGTTTTGGTTTATGGCACAAGTGGTGAACTTAATACGTGACTTTCAAGCATGGCCTGCAACCACATGTCTTTGATCTATCAACCAAAAGAGATCATGGCCATTTAAAAAAAGTGCTATTTTGTTATGTACTAAGCATAGGATATGTCAACTCACAATATTGGACCATATGTAATGGGCATGTTGTGGATTTATTTATTATAACGTGTAATTTAACATGGTATGGTATGGGAGTAAATGTAATTCATCCTGTTTTTGTCATTTACTTTCTATTTTAATTAAATTGTTTACGTGTTGAACTTCACTTATCATTTTGGGTCGTGTGAGAAGACATTGTAACTCCAACAGTAAATTTCACAGGTTCAAGCACATCGTAATACATAAAAAGCAGAAAATAGTAGACATGACAAGAGTAGAAAGATAAAGGTTATTGTTATTGGCATAGAAGCTTAGATAAGCAACTTATTACATGCATAGACTGACACACTTGGACAGATAGCATAGGAAGAAGGATTTCGTCTAATTTTGGTTGGTTTCAGTTTGGGTTTCTGTCTCGCCAGCAGCACTGTGTCCATGGCCGGGGTGATGATAATGACCATGTCCAGGGCCATGTTGACCACGTCTAGGGCCATGGTGACCACGCCCAGGTCCATGGTGACCAGCCTGAGTTTGCATATTCTCCTCTTCAAAAATGAATTTAAAAAGTAAATTATTACCACATGGATAGTAAGGTATTTAAATGGTTACAGAGTACTGAGAAATAAAATTAAAAAAAAAAAAAAAAAAGTGCCATTTTAAAACATCAGTGCTTAATTAAAGTAGTTGCTATATATGAAAAACATGAAAATGATTTTGTAAAACAAATTAAGAGACGCAAGGCATGTTGTTATGTTGAATTAAAATGGATAAATAGGAATTTAAAGTATACTTATATATGTTTGTTTTTGTGTCTAATTGCTTGTTTTCTTTGTAGTTAATTAGTGTGATAAGGAAGAAATTCACGGGTTTGAACGGCCTCAGCAACCTCACGAGCTGAGACATGGGAGGAGATGAGAAGCACAACAAAGAAGGCAAGACCAAGGAGAAGAAAAGTCTTGGAGTTGGCCATTTTTGTTTTAACAAGGAAGAGGATCGGAGACAATGTAGTGGTTGGAAAACACACTCTAAGATGATTGATCTCTGTCTAAGTGAAGGATGAATTACTCCATGCACTGTGGCTCACCCTATTTATAGACTAGTCTTAAGAGAGAGAGAGAGAGAGGGGTAGGGTCCGTAGGGACTAGGAAGGGAGGCGGGACAGAGCTTTTTTTTTTCTTTTTTTCTTTTTTTCAAGATGGAAAAGGAGGAAAATAGAGATTACATGAAAAGTAAAAACAAAGGGCGGGCAACCTTAACAATTAAATCCAAAACAACCAGAAATCAGTGCTAAACCTAAAACTAGTATACTAAGAATTTGTCAAATAAATAACCCGGCTTATTGGAAGAACTGGGGCATCCAATGAAGATGGTAAGCGTAGGTAGATTTTTGTAAACAGAACAACTTACAGAGCAATAGCTGCGGAAAGAGATGCTTCACAACTATAGAACAAACACTTCCGGAGGTTGAAAGTTTGATGAGAGACATTGCTTCAATTGAAAATTTGAGAAGACATGCAAATTACTTGATAGCTAATGAGATATGTCTACTTTTCCTTCTATTTATTTTTTGATAAATAAATTTGAGAAGACATGCAAATTACTTGATAGTTAATGAGGTATGCCTACTTTTCCTTTTATTTTTATTTATTTATTTATTTCTCCATTTTAGCACAAAGAAATTATCAATATAAAAAAGCTTTATGTGCTATTTTAATGGCTTTAGGTTGTGTAACCTTTGTTTATTGACTAGTCACAAATCTGTTTTAAAACATGCGTTTTAGTTTGTGAAATTGCAGGGCTAAATGCACTTTAACTATGATTCCAATTTATTAAGAGTCCGTTTAGGATTGCGGTTTCAATAAGTGTGATTTTAAAAATTGTATTTTTGAAATCGCTACTTTATAAAATCGCAAAGGCGTTTGATAAAACATGTTAAAAATTACTTTCTTTTTATCAAATATTTATTATGTGAAATCGTGTTTTTAGTTTAAATTCTCATTTTTTCAAATAAGTATATCTCCTACATTGCTTATAAAAATCGCAGATTTTTTTTTAATATTTTAAATTAAGTATTTTTTAAATCGTAATGTCAAACACCTTACGTTTTATAATATCTTTTAAAAACATAAATTATTATTGAGAAATCATAATTTCAAAAGCAACCTATATGATTTACCTGTCTACCTGGTAGCTAGTCATAAACTTCTGTTAATCTGTTTTGGGAATGTTTTTTGCTTTATTGGCCTTATATTTCATGCAAAGCAAGTGCGAAAAGACGTCTGCAAAGAAGTAATTGGGAGAGATTTTCTCGTCAGCAATTGCCTCATCTTCTTACATGGTTTTTAAATGTTCATGATTTGTCGCTCTCATGAATCGTGTATACATGTGTGTGTAGCAAACAGATTTGCAAGTTCCCGCAGAGGCAATATCTTGAGGGATGAAACCAAAAAATTTTATTGACGGAACGCCAAAGTATGAACGAGAAATATATTAAGATTAAGAATGAAATTAATATTTTTTAAAAAAAAATTAGCTCCATTCAATGTTAAAAAAAAATAAATAAATAAAAATTGGTCCTTAATATATTTCCATTTTCAACTCAAAAACCTTTCAAAATGAAATTGGACGTTCTTTTAGACCCCGAAAACTATCTCTGATTGAATATATACTAAATTTTGTAGCCTTTTTTATTTTTATTTTATTTTATGTACAACATTAAAGAATCGGTTATAACCTCATCTTTAATTTTGTTGCAAAACCTGACTCATGAATGAAAATTTTGTAGTTGCATTAGAAACCGGAATTTTTGGACTAATAACAATAAGTTATTACATCCATAAAATGTACTAACTATTTAATTCATGTGCTCACACATGATTTTTGTGGGCTATAGTATGTTTTGGAGTATAAATCTACAAACAAACAAAATAAATAAATATATATAACTTGTAGTACAATGTTGCATAGACTAAGACTAGGTTGAGTTTCTTTGTCAATTTTGATGATGGGGCTAAATTCATTGATTTTTTTTAAAAAAAAATTTATTTTTATTTTTTATGAATAAGCAATTTCATTAAAAGCATATCAAACCAAAGACAAAGTATCACCAATTACAAACCTTTCTAACGGGCTAAGAAACATAGCCTCACAGAGGCCAAACCAACCAAACCAAAGCAACCACAAACCTGTAGAAAACAGCTAACAGCAAACCAAAACAACCAAAAACAGAATAAGCCCTTACAGAGGACTAGAAACTAACCACAAAAACAAATTCATTAATTTTCAGTTGGTGTTACTTGTGTTATTGAATTTATGGTCGACATGTTCACCCAATTCGACATGTTTAGGAGTTGAGAGGCTTGACACAAACTAAATGTTATTGGACTGTTTTTAAGGGCTAAGGGCCAAACTAAGAGTTTTTGACCGAAACACGAATTTTAAAACATACTTATTAGAACTTTTCAAAACAGGGGGAGGCCATGCCCTATGGTGGTTCCCCCTTGTGTCCCTCTCAATTCTCGATATTGTTGAATTATCGCGAAACACTTTAGACAATTTGGTCCAACAAGAACATTAAAATTGAACCTGAGAGTCGTTACACCATATATTCGACATAAGACCACTTTATAATCACAAATGTTTAACTTCTGTTTGACACGGATCGTAGAACAATGTGATAGTATGTACTATGAAACTAGCATACACATGAGTGATCAATAATTGTGATAGTTCATTTAAGTCTTTTTTTATGTTTTCCAACTAAAACAATGCTTCAAAATTGATTTCATATCAAGTAAGGGCATGTTTGTGATTGGTTAGAGATCTTAAAAAGAATTTTTAGTACTTAAAAATTCGTGCCAAACAAAAGTTGACATGTTGGATAAAAAAAGTTGTCAAATTAAAGACACTTAGCAAAAGCTTAAAAATGAAGCTGTTGCCAAAAAACGTTTTTTTACTTAAAAATTTTATTTCTCAAACGCGATTCCAAATAAATTTTAAGATAGGCCTAAGTGCATATCCAATATGCTATAAGGATATAAACCAAAATGAATATGCAATATGCTCATACAACATACGTCAATATATATAGATCCAAAATGCGCCATTTTATTACCCATTAATTGGAAACTACAATTTTATGCCTCCCGAAAAAATAATAATAATAATAATAATAATAATAATAATAAACAACAAAACAAAACAATCGCATGTCATTGCCTGAAAATATTATGGATATATCACCCAATTAATGTTTTGTGTGTTTTTTACTGTTTATGTTTTTTTAAAAAAAAATAAAAATAAAGGTAAAAAGAAAGAGTGTTATCAATGGCTCGTAAAAGTTGTAAATGAGCAACGGTCATAACCATTACAACTGAATTTTCTTTCATAAAAAATATGAACATGTCTTAAGGTCAAGCAGTAAAAACGTTTGAAACGGCTGAAAATAAGTCATGTTTGTAACACTATAACAATCACTCACATGTTACAAACAATATAATAAGAGAAGATTGAGAGCATGTCTCGATATGGTACTCAAAGGTTTTAATCACACCTAGGATAAATAAGTAAGAATTTAATGAATCGTAGTAGAGTTCTTTTAACCAAAGCCCCACAAGTTGATCAAACTTATCACCCACATAATTTTCTCCAAATTTTTTGATTGTTCTATAATGGGCTTGGCACCTTATACAAGCCGTACGCCCCCGGGTTTCATGGGCATTCTAGAAACTTGCCAAAGTCTTGTAAGAGGCAGCATCACCTCCACACTCACATAGGTGCATGGCATCCATCAAGAATATGTGTAGGAAACACTCCATCACAATAAGTAGTGATTATAGACCCATTAAGAGTTTTAAACTCGTCATTATTCATCATGCATCTTTTGTTGTTATACTATAAAAATGACTTTCATGGACACTCTCAAAACTACCCAAGTCTTATAGAAGGTAACACATCCACACTTATATAGGTGGCATTCATCATGAATATTTGTAATGAACACTCAATCTCAACAAATAGGAACTATGGATCCATTAAGAGTCTTAAACTCATCTTCAATCGGTCTGCATCTTTATACTGTCTTACACCATATAAGGATAGATTCATCACTAATCTTCTTAGCAAGATAGTGGATGAATATAAAATGACAATACCACACCATGATCATTTATGACTTTATTTCAGCATTAAACATCATTCATGTGATTTTCAATTAGAGGGGTTGAGTATCAATAATAGTGGCATAATTTAAGTATCAATCCTATCACCCTCGATGTTTCTCTCACTAGCATTCTTGCTAGTGGCTTTGTGAAAGGATTGCAAAGTTACTTTATGACCTCACATAGTCCATGAACATTACACCAATATTAATAAGCTGTCTCTCAATATTGTGTACCTTCGCATTATAAATTCTTTGCTCGAGCTATTGCGGCCCAACAATCACAATGAACATAGCAAAGAAAGGGAAGCCCCCATTAAAGAGTGCTGATGGAAAACGAAGAAACTTGACTCCTGAAGCGTAATATATATCACTTGTTTACTTTTTTAAGTCAATTATTTTGTCCTGTTTGAATATGCAATTTCACTCCATCCGTTTGTTGAACTATGTTACACGTACAGTATGGAGAAAAAGATCGCTCCAACCATTGCAAAGATCGAGAAGATGGAACGGGAAACGAAGACTAAAGAAAATCTGTACGGAATCTGCTTGAAAACAGCCCCTTGGCACTTTTTGGAGAACCTAGCTGAATATTTCTTTAATTTATTTGCTTGAAACATCCCATTGGTAATGATTCAGTAAGGAAATAGAAAAGTGCAAGACGGCCAATATGAATATATTTCACAGGTTCTAGCACATGGTAGTACATAAAAAGCAGAAAAATAGTAGACATGACAACAGTAGAAAGATAAATTAAGGTTGTTGTTATTGGCATAGAATTAGCTTAGATAAGCCACTTATTACATAGAGTACTGACACACTCAGACAGATAGCATATATAGGACGAAGGATATATTTCGTCTAATTTTTGTTTGTTTTAGTTTCGGTTTCTAGTCAAATCACCAGCAGCACCGTGTCCATGGCCGGGGGGATGACCATGACCATGACCATGGCCGGGGTGATGACCATGCCCAGGGCCATGGTGACCCCCTCCATGTCCATGGTGTCCATGGTGTCCATACACCGTGGTGATGATCATGATGGTGGTGATGGTGATGACCATGACGATGGTGGAGCTGGTCATAATGGTTGGCCTCCTCCACAGCCTGAGTTTGCAAATTCTCCTCTACAAAAATGGATTTAGAAAGTTACTTACAACATGGATAAGCTAGGAATTTAAATGTTACAGAGTACTGAAAAATAAATTTTTAAAAAATATGCATTTTAAAACATCAGTGCTAATTAATAAACTAGTTACTATGAAAAACATGAAAATGTTGTTCCTTAATTTTGTAAAACGAAGTAAGAGATGTAAGGCATGCATGTTGTTATGTTCAATTAAAATGGATAATTAGGAATTTAAAGTACTTATATTTTTTTGTGTCTTTTCCTGTTTTCTTTGTAGTTATTGTAATAAGGAAGAAACTTAATTACGGGTTTGAGCGGCCTCAACAATCTGACGAGCTGAGACATGGGAGGAGATGAAAAGCACAACAGCAAACACAAGACCAAGGACAAGAAAAGTCTTGGAGTAACCCATTTTTGTGTTAATAAGCTAGGAATTAAAGAGGATTGGAGACAATGTAGTACTAGGGAAACACACTCTGTCCAAGTGAAGGACGAGTTAGTGCATTGTGGCTCACACTATATATTTATAGACTAGTCATTAGAGAGAGAGAGAAAGTGATGCCGCACGGAAAGTGTGGATAAAAGAAGAGAAGAACTACGTGTTTAATTCTATTAAGAACACTAGCTACGTATAGCATAGAGGATAAACACACAGAAATTTCTGTATTTCTCAAATATTATTATCATATAGTAAACTGATATACAATTCATCAAGATCCCTTACAATTTTAAATAAATTATAAATTCTCAAATTATGAAATTTAGACCATTTTTAAGCATCAAAACGCTTAAAAAATACCACTTATTAAAAATGTGGCATGTTATAATTGAAAATTGTACGTGCGTATATTTTCATCAATTTTTTGCTCTATATGTTGGAAAAAAATTTGAGCCAAAAATTGTCTTTTAGCTTCTTGGATAAGTAATGTCTCAAAAGTGAATAAAAAACATTTTGGAAGGAAAATTCTTTATGACTGCCTCGATAACATGCCACCATTTTAATATGTAGTATTTTCCAAGTGTTTCGATACTTACAAACATCATGAATTCTTTAATTTGAGGATCTACACTTTAAAAAAAAAAAAATTGTAGGAGATCTTAATCATGCTAATTAATAATATTTTAACTGCGAATACTAAAACCTAATAAGCATCTAAATCGCGTAAGAAGGAAAATATTAAAAAAAATCTTAAATCGTAAAAGCAAATAAAATAAACTAAAGATGGAAAAATAAAATAACTGGTAAAATCCTAACCTAAAATAAAAAAAATCAATAAAATAGACTTCCGTGACAACCAAATATGGTTGACAATCAGTAGTGATCCTAACCAAATCTTTTCATTCTATACTTCTATTGTCTGAGAACACGTAAAATTCTAATCAAACATCGCTGTTCTAATATTATTTTGATATTTTTTCTATTTTCGTTTTCACCAAAAATATGGATAAATGTCATTCTACATCAAAGAGCCCGGGAGGGGTGGCAGGACTAGGGAGGGAGGTGGGGCAGTTTGTAGTTTGTTTTTTGTATATATATATTTTTTTTTCTATTCAATATGGGAAAGGGAGAAAGGGGAGATGGCATATGAAAAATAAAAAACAAAAGGTGGGCAACCCTAACAATAACCCCAAAACAACTAGAAATCAGTGCTAAACCTAAAATTACTCAGAATTGGTTAAATAAAGGACACCGCCTATTGGAAGATCTGGGGAGGCCGATGAAGATAGTAATTAGTAAGTATAGGCCTATATCTAGTGTTAAGTCACCACTTAATCCAAGACCTTAAGTTAATAGGAATGGGTGAATTTAATCATTTAATTTAAATTATATCAACTAGAGAGATCAGGCCAGATGAATCAATCAGCCCAGTTGGGTTTTATTTTGCAACCTCTCTAATGAAAAACATGACCATAATCACATAATAAGACTGTTTTTATGTATAAAATCAAACTTTTGATTTTGAATAGCTTGCCTTAATAAGGTAGATATTATCCTATATAACTCTTGCGCTCCACTTACCTAACTTTTTAATTTGGCAAATCCTAATTTTCTGCGACACAAAACTGTTTAATCAAGGAGAATAATTTCAATAAGGTTGTGGCACAAACCCACATCTTTGTACCCATCAATTAAGAGGTGACACCTAAGCATGGAACACATTTTTTTTTAAAAAAAAAACACAACCGCCTGATTATATCAAGTTTAATTTTTTTTTTAAAATAATACTTTTAGAGGATGTCAGCAACCCAAAGCCATCTCAGAGAGAGGTGGGGGTGGCGGCGCAACCACCGGCCATGGGCCACCCCTGAGGTGGTTGGGGGTGGCCCCTGAGCCACCTCGGCCACATTTGGGGTGCCCGGGGGTGGCGCACGGCCACCCCTGAATTTGATTGGGGGTGGCCCATGAGCCACCCTTGAGGTGCATGGGGTGGCATGCGCAACCACCCCTAGCTAGATTTGGGGATGGCCGCGCGCCCATGGGTGGCCGCATGCCACCCCATGCACCTCAGGTGGGTGGCCGCGGGCACCCTCAACGAGATATGGGGTGACAGTGCCGCCACCCCAACCTCCCTTTGGGGTCACTCGCTGGCCACCCCCTCCCCCATTTGGGGTGGCCGCCACTCCTTTTATTTATTTATTTATTTAGAAAAAAAGACTCAATTAGATTTTCAAGTTTTTTTTTTTTGGCTCATATTTGGTATGATCAAGCGTGATTGTATTTTTGTTTTGCTAGGCTTAAATTTATTATGATGAGCTTAAGTGTCACCTCCTGATTAATGGGCATAAAGGAGTAGGTTTCTTCCCCAAGCAACCGCATAGAAGTTGCTCTTTTAATTACGTACGTACTATTTACTTACGGAAATGGTGGTTAATTTCTTTTAATTGGCCTTCTATTTCATGCAAAGCAAATGTGAAAAGACGTGGCCGCAAAGAAGTTTGGGAAGAGACCATCTCGTCAGCAATTGCCTCATCTTCTGACATGGTTTTTAAATGTTCATGATTTGTCGCTCTTATGAATCGTGTATACATGTGTGTACGTGTAGCAAACAGATTTGCAAGTTCCTGCTTTTTATTTTCCCTTCTCATTCTATTTTTGTAGCTAGAGACCACAATTGCTGAGGGAACCTGAAAAAAAAAAAAAAAAAAAAAAGAAAAAAAAAAGAGAAAGAGGATCCTTTGTTGAATTTGATCTTCACTTTTTGTTATAAGTAATTAGGATTTTTTTTTTAAGTGCTAATTAAGGGTGAACAAAATATTGCAGAATCAAAAGTGGGTGAAACTAAGAGTTTTTGGCCTAAAGACGAATTTTAAAGCATATTTATTAGAATTTCAAAATAGTGGGGAGGCCATGACCTACATTGGTCAATCTCCCCTGTATCCCTCTCAATTCTCAATATTAATTGCTGAAATAGATTAAGTGTAAATAATATTAGCAGTTGAGTCTTCCCCTCCTTACCCCTCTCTCTAAAGGTGGTTGTACGTCAATGGAGCAAGCCAAATTCTCCCACTAATGAGAATATAGGTTTTATGTGTATGGAGATCGAGGATGACGATCGACCTAGCATATATATAGAAAACCATATGGAATTCACCGGCCACCACATACTCCTTACCATAATAGGTTACAAGCCGACGTATTGTCTATCAAATCCCATAAAAATCTAATTCTTACTAATTAAGTAAGATATATAAAGCCTAATTAATAACTTAGCGATCACTCAACTCAATAATATTTGGGTTTGTCATTCTACGCTATGTCCAACTCGTTTTAGCGAATCCAACCCACAATCATCGGAAGCCCAATTAAGAAAATATTCTAACATTCTCTCACTTGGGTGACATTGATTGCTAGCATAATTTTTTTTTTTTTTTTTTCAAAAAAAAAAAAATGTTCTGTTTTGAAAACAATTCTCAGGTTGAAGTTGAGCGACATAAGTAGCCGCATGCATGTACAATCTATATGGAAACGCCTTAAGCTTAGACAAGCCGGTCCAACAAGAATAATAACATTAAACCTGAAAGTTGTTACGCTATTTATTCGACATAAGACCACTCTATAATCACCAATGTTAACTTCACAACTAATTATCAACTTCATCATTATTCTCCTATTTAGTAACTAGGGTTAGTAGTGAGTAATGACTCACTCTTTTCGTCTGGACATCAACTATTAGGACTTTTTACTGAAGAGTTCGCTTGAGTCATACTACATCAGTTGGTATTAGAGTCAACTAAGCTCCACTAATTGTCCATATGGGTTGCCGGCATTGAGCTGGTAATTAAACTCCCTCAGGGTATTAATTCGTTTCCCCTTTAAAAGGGTATTAATTAATTCATTGATCAAAAGGTCCAACTGCCCACAAACGTTTTGATGATTGTGATGCATTTGTTTGTAATCTAGAGGAAGGAATCTCACCGTCATCAACCACTACTTTGTCTTGTGCCAAGTCTTCATATTTTTTCTTCTGGTATATATCTCCATGTATTGGAAAAAGGGTTTGACTTGATCAAGCAAATTGAAAAAACTAATTAATTTCAGTGTGAAGATTTCCTTTGAAAGTTGGTAGATTTACTTGGACCAGGAAATCTTAGAAATTCTATTAATGGGCTAATTGCAATTATTTAATTTGCACCTTTCAGCCTACTGCGATCAAGCCTGTTGGACGTGTTCGTTCTTCTGCTCTTTGCATGGATACGTACGTCCTCTCTTACGTCATCTTCGTGTTGTAATCCACAAGTTCTTTTTACTCAATTTTGTAAAATAATCACGATCATATCCTCCTGAGCATTAATTAAGTTAGACAATTGTAACACGTTAGTAAATGAAAAATATAATATTGTTGATCAAAATCTTTAAGTTATTCATTTATAATATTGTTGATCAAAATCTTTAAGTTAATATATTATATGAGAAATGCTATTGACTTGGGTATTCTCAAGTGTTCGTCTCTCATTATTTTCTTTGTTCTTTTGTTTTTTATTTTTTATTTTTTATAAAAAAAAAAAGAAGTGCCACATGGATAATAATAGTTGTATTCTCAGCAGTTTCCTCGTCATTTTTTCTACATTTAAGGATTCAAACTACTTTTTACTTTCATATGTCAAAATATACCACAATAGCTTCCCTTAACCATTTCCTATATCATTAATTTTTTTTTTTTTTTTAATTATATTATATATATAAGAGGAGAGAAGAGAGGATAAAGTATTTTAATTATATTATATATATGAGAGGAGAGGGGAGAGCGTAGAGAAGAGAAAGAAACGTTTTGTTATTTATTTTAATAATTATAAGGATTGCAATAGTAGAATCCTATACTTTGACCCTTAGGTTCTACTGTTGCAATTCTCATGGTTAGGGCTTATTTATGAAGTATGTTGTGGGACATTTTTGGCGATTTTTTGAACATATTCCCTATATATAAGGGAGTCTGCTAAGAATGCTCTAATTTAAGAATGATTATGAGTTTTTCTCATATTCTCTACACATAAGAAATATACTCCCTTAGGCTAACTTGTATGTACGTACTATAAAGTTGTACAATAACCGGTTGTCTCAAACTTTTAAGTTGATAAAAAAATATTATTTTAATTAATATTTTGGAGATAATATATTTTTACCTCTTGAATTATCAACTGTTTTGAACTTGAACCTCTATGAACTGTCAAGTACGTTTGGTATTACAATACGCCAAACTATCTATAATATCTATTAATAACAAAATCACCCATTTGTCAGAGAGTCCAACGTACGTTAGAATTAATGGAAAAGTAGTCATGTGATTTGCAGGTGACCAATTTGACCAATTTTTTTCCAAAACACCCCATGCACTTTGACCATTGAAATACTGGAATTTCCCTTTTATTATAATTAGCAAAAAATAAAAAATAAACTAAGCGAAACCTACTACGTAAAATAAAAAATAAAATAAAAAAGAGGGACTTCTTTTTTGCTTTTGAGGGTCAGTTTAGTATGAACTCAAACTCTTTCTAAACAAGTTATCAAACCCAACATATGAGATATTTAACTGAAATTAAAAGTATATCATGAAAACGATGTTCGAGTTCATAACCTTAACTTTCTATACCATAATAAGTCATTAGTTGCCCTAAACATTTAAACTAATTAAAAATATTATAAATTTAATTGTTTAAATTATATATATATATATATATATATATATATATATATATATATATATATATATCTTAACAAAACGTCTTGGTGTGTCTGATAAAAAGTCAATGAGTGATATATACAAGAAATGTAGGCTAATTGGTTATGGAACAGTACGTTCTGGTGATCGACCATTGTCGCCAGTTGTGGCTGTATGCCTAGGCCTGTATCCCATCACAGTGGTTATATATATATAATATATATGCCAACATTCACTGATTTCGTTTTCCCACCAAACATATAAACTTGTAATTTCTTTTTCTTGTGCCTACTTTTATATTCATTTCTTGAATCAGTCATCCATATATATATATATATATATATATAGGGTGATATATTGAAATTTGAAATAATTGGCAGAGAAATACAAGACATGCAAGCTAGCATTTTTTTTAGGTTTTTAATTGGCGGATTCGGTGATTTGGTGCGGGTAGTTTTGTAGTTAAGGTCAAGTGTCAAAATTCTTCATAAATGTCAAGTACACATGCAAGACCTCGTTCGCAAATGTCTAGACGATCGAGCTCTATCAAATGGACTTACAATATGCCTCGTTCTCAAAGCTGTACGTCGTCCGTAGTTGTCCAATCGAGCTCTATCAGATCAGATGGACCTACAAAATTAATGTCTCGTTCGCACCTATCGTAATGACACATTGAACGATGAAGTTGCAAAATGGTTCATTTGCAAATCCGTATGCGAGTGTCCGGACGCCGCCAATTGATTTTACATGATTTAGAGTTCTAATAATTGGACTAAGAAGCTGGGGTTTTGGCTCATATATGGTATTTAAGAGCTTGTTATGCACAACTTTCAGGGGCTAAAGCCATTATTTTTATTGAGCCAAGAGACCATCGAATCTTCAACTTTCCACACTCTCTTGGATCGAGTTTGAAAAACCATACATAAAAGATTATCCTTAAGCACCAGAGTTCTGAAGTGTGAGAGGAAATCAGATAGAAGATTGGCCAGAGTTCTAGAGTTACGGTGCTAATTAAGAACAATTTGTACCTTTAAACTGTGCTTTGCATGTATTAGTGAACTGATTTTTTGGGTTTTATTGTCTCGGAATGTTTTATCTTTGAAGAGTTCTTCAAAGAGTTTTACTTCATAACCAAAATTTTTGTGTATTATTTATCATCTATTAATTCATATGATTTTGGTTGAATATTGTGTAGTAGATTACGTTATCATGGGTAAAGAACTTTTGAACTGTGTTGTAATTGACAACATGCACCATAGCTAGTTGGGATTTCACACCTTCAAGTTGAAGCATGTTTTAATACATAAAAAGCAGAATTAATACACATGAAAAAAGTAGAAAGATAAAGCTTATAGAGCTGCTGTGGTTGAGAGTTTATAAGCTACACAACCTTATTGGCATTACAAAGTTAGATATATAGAGATAGCATAGGACGAAGGATTTGTCTAATTTTTGTTAGTTTAAGTTTTCAGTTTTCAGTTTCTGTCTCGCCTGCAGCACCGTGTCCATGGTGACCATGATGATGGCCGTGATGATAACCATGATCATGTCCGTTTTGTTTTTTCACTTTTTGAGAAGACAAAATTACATATCTACTCTCCGATTCATTTGAATTTCTTTTTTTTTGTTCTTTTTTATTTTCCTAAAAAGAGTAAAGAGTAAATGAGTAATAATAAGAGGATGAGAGAGGGCTCTTGTCTCAATAGAAAAAGCTTGTCTGAGCAAGCCAAAAAAAAACTGTTCATTAACGTTGTTTTTAAACTGCATAAATTGTCAAAAGAAAACAAACAAGAACTAGATCTCATCATTTTTACTGTCGTCCTTTGATTTATTTAGTCATGGATCGAAGTTATTTATCGTATTTAAAACAATAAACGATATATTATTTATTATCTATTTTATATTATTTTGGTTGGATATTGTGCGGTAGATTACACTTTCATGGGTAAAATGAATTTTTGAACTGTGTAGTAATTGACAACACCATAGCGAGTGAGTAGTGAGGATTTCACACCTTCAAGTTGAAGCATATTTTAATACAAAAAAAAGGCAGAATTAATACACATGAAAAAAGTAGAAAGATAAAGCTTATACAGCTGCTGTGGTTGAGAGTTTATAAGCTACACAACCTTATTGGCATTACAAACTTACATAATTAAGATACATGTTTCTTAGACATGCACCCATGCATACAGATATATAGCATATATATATAGGACGAAGGATTTGTCTAATCGTGTCCTGAGTGATCACCATGATGACGTCGATGGTGATGTTCACGTTTGGCCTCCCCCACAGAGTCAGTTTCGACCTTTTCCCCTATAAAAATGAGTTGAAGAAGTTACATCACAACATGCGTGGCTAAGGCAAATTATGTCAAAAGTATTTGAATAAATGATTATATTTATCGTTTTTTATATGTTAAAGATTTTAAGAAAAGTGGTGGTTTAACATAGTATTATTTTCATCATTCACCTCTTATTTCAATTAAATATTCCACGTGTTGTATCTTACCTATTTCATCATGTCCCGAGAGACTACCTCCATGGTGCTCATGATCATGATGATGATGATCATGATCATCATGATGATGATGATCATGATGTTCATGGTCGTGTTCATCTTCAGTTTTGACCATTTTCTCATGGTGCTCATGATCATGATGATGATGATCATGATCATCATGATCATGATGTTCATGGTCGTGTTCATCTTCAGTTTTGACCATTTCCTCTGTAAAAATGAGTTGAAGAAGTTAAATCACAACATGCATGGCTAAGGCAAAGGCAAATTATATCAAAAGTATTTGATTAAATGATTAAATTTAAAAAATTTTATAAGTTTAGATTTTTATAATAAATAGTGATTTAACATGGTATTATTTTCATCTTTAATATACTACACGTGTTGTATCTCACCTATTAAAAATGAGGAGTTTGAGACAAATAGTGATTTAACAAACTTAAATTATACTTGAAAATTAAATGATCTGTTTTGTTGTATCCTTGTCTGATCAAGGGATGCATAATTTATTATCACTTTATATGAGGAATTTACACATACGTTATTAATTAACACAAGAAATAAGGAAGAAACTCACCGTTTTGAGCAGGCTCAGCAAGCAGGTCACGAGCGGAGACATGAGAGGAGATGAATAGCACCACAGCAAAGACAAGACCAAGGAGAAGAAAGGTCTTGGAGTAACCCATTTTTGCTGTTAAAAAGGAAGAGGATTGGAGACAATGTAGTACTCTAAGATGATTGTCTGTGAAAGTGAAGGGTGAGTTACTGCATTGTGGCTCTCCCTATTTATACACAAGTTTTGCAAGAGAGTAGTGAGGGAAGGGGGCGGCTAGGGCACCAATAGTTTGCTTCTTCTTTTGATGATACCGATAGGATCAGTGTGCCAAGTAAACATTGGTGTCCGAGAGTTAACATTTAATTTATTTTTAATTAGTTTAGTAAAAAGCAAGTTAATGATTCATTACCCAAAAAAATAGAGTTGGATCTGTTCAATGCTGTCATTATATATACAAGGTGGAGGTTTTGTCTAACATATGCATTGAAAATCGTGGTACATGGTTATCAAAAGTGGTGTACCCATCTATATATATCATATTAATTAATTTGTCTCCATTCCTTACGAAAGCCTCTGCATGTTTAGGTACATATTTGGGAAAAGAGTAAGGTCAAAAACTACATTTATCTTATGATTATTTTATAATAATAATGTATTTGTGTTAATCAATTCTTATCTTAATTAGTTTTTTTTTTTTTAAACTAAAAAAATCCCAAGTTTAGTTCTGATATATTGTCACATTAGCATTACGATCTTTGTATGAAAACACTTTTGTTAATTTGAATCTTACTATGGTAGTCTAAAAGTTAAGTTGATAGAAACGTAAAAGTAAATTATAGAGTGAAAATTAAATTTGAACTCAAGAACTCCGCTATATATATATATATATATATATATATATGATACCAAGTGTTAAATCACCACTTATTCTAAAAGTTTAAATTGATGAGAAACAATATATTGGTGTCAATAATTTGCCCATATTTTTCTTATATTCTCTTACAAATTCAATAGATCAACCATTAGATTTGTGGGATCTACCATTGACTTATATGAGGTTCACATAAGTCGATAAATCTAATGGTTAATTTTTAAGATGATATAGAGAAAATATGAGCAAAATATTGAAACTATCATTTCTCTAAATTTAATATTTTAAAGTACTTCTCATGTGTCGGACCAAACAACACTTGAACTGTTTGATTGAAATAGAGGTAAATGACAAAAACAATATTCGAACTCAGGACCTTTGTTATAATATATATTATGTTCAATTATCACTTAACCCAAAAACTTCAGCTAATAAGAAATTGTGAATGTGGTCATTTAATCAATATTTTAATACCATGTCAAATCACTAACTATTCAAAAAAACTTAAGCGGATAGAAAATAATAAATGTAATTATTTAAATTAAAATTTTAACAGAGTACTTATGAATAGATACAAAGATGGCTATAAATTAAATATATTTGAATTCAAGGGCAGAACTACCCCAAGTTTAGGGTTGTATTTAGTTTCTGGGTTTATATATCTGTCTAAACTCTTCAAGCTGATCATTGATCTTTTTCTTTTCTTTTCTTTTCTGTTTTATCAGCTTATTTTAAGTCTATGAACTCCTTTTCGTAGAAATTGGGCAGCAAGGCGAATCAATCCCTAGTTGGGATTTTTATTTTGCATGCCTGGTACATCTTTACAATCTCTGAAAGATAAATATGACTATAATCATATGATAAATAATGTTTTTACATATAAAATCAACCTAGCTATGATTTTGGATAGTTCATATATACTTATGCAAATGGCTGAACTATTCCCATTAACTGTGGGATGGTTTGGCTACCTTCAGATGTTGCTAGAGGGAGTAGTCGAAGTGGCGAACCACCCCCTAGCCATTTGGGAGTAGCCAAACCACCCTCAAATGGCTGAGGGATGGTTTGGCTACCCCCATTTGGTCAAAGTGAGTGGCTAGGCCACCGTTATTTGGCTAAGAAGCCACCATCATCTTTCATCTTTTTCTTTAATTTTAAATTTTTAAAATTAAAATTTTTCTTTTTTCTTTGTATCCAAATTGAGAGGGATTTTTATCATATTGAGAAAAAAAAAAAAAGGGTCATTTTATCTTTTTGACGAATAAAAGGGGTACAATATTTTAATTTTTTTGTAGTTTGGGGAAACATTGATGCAATCTTTAGTTTTATGAGAACATTGTAAATTAGGTGTTAATTTGAGGAGATATGTGTACTCTTCCTTTAAAAAATTTATTACCATTGTTTTGTCAACATCAGTCTTTGTATATTAAGTGTGAAATCAATTATTCCTTGTTCAATTTGTTTTATTAATTATATATCAAAGGATTGCATATCCCACTTACTCAAAAGGGGGCGTGTTGAAACAAGCATGAAGAAATAGTCTTAAGGACTTAATTTGTAAACATATGATTTAGGCAGAGACATAATTTGGATATTGAAGGGATGTTAGCCTTCCATATGTATTTTCTTAATTTTAGAAAGTGAAGAAAAAGTTAGAGACTTCCCAATATGCTCATGATAGTAGCAAAAGTAATTGGCGTATAGCATATGAAGATATATATCATGTCATACATATGTTGGGAGATTAATATATACCTTTGGGGAGTCTTTTGTAAGGCATAATATAGCATGTTGAGACACCATACAACCCAAAAGCTTAAGCTCATGGGTTTTGGCCCAACAATACTATACTAACCACACACATTTCTTATATATTTCCAATGTGAGATTTTATTCTTTTTACACTACTCATGCACACATATACTCAACAATCTCACCTTTATGTGTGAGTTCATCACCAACTCCCCATCACTTATGAGTCTTTTTACATTTTCAAGAGCGTCACCCATACAAGAGTTACGGGAGCCGGCACAACTCCACACCAGACACGTACTAAACACCCATCCTAGGAAACTAAACCTGGCTCTGATACTAGTGTTAGGTGGTCTTAGGTCTTTCTCAACCTCAAAAGCTAGCTCAAGAGATGAGGCTTTTCTCCCACACTTGTAAACTGACCATCGGTCACTTCCACAACCGATGTGGGATAACCCCAACAGTGTTGGGTGGTATTGGGCCTCTCTCAACCTCAAAAGTTAGCTCAAGAGATGATGTTTTTCCTCACACTTATAAACTGACCACTAACCCCTTTCACAACCGATGTGGGATAATGAAATCTCAACAATCTCCTCCTCACACATCGGGCTAGGGGTCGGAGCAGAGACAACCCGTTTCTCCCACGAACTATTAGGCCAAGACTTGTTGGTTGAACCTGAACTTTAATAAAAGTTGTTGGAAAATTAATACCTTTGGGGAGTCCTTTTGTGAGACATAATATATATAGCATGTTGAGACACCACACAACCCAAAAACTTAATTAAGCTCATAGGTTTGGGCCCTACAATGTTATATTAACCACACACACTTCTTATATATTTTCAATGTAAGATTCTATTCTTTTTACACTAACACATATACTCAACAACATATTATATATATAATATATAATATATTTATACATCTTCATGTATGTTTTATATATAAACGTTTTGTATTATAGCGAATATCATATAGTATATGTTAATATTTACTTTATATATACTATATGAAAAATTAATATATATTATATATACTATATCATACACACTGCAGGGATGGAACAGGACATTTTATAGGAGGGGCCAGCCAATTTTTTTTTTTTTTTTTTGGTTCTTTAGAATTTTTTTATTAAAAAAAAAATTTAGATTTTTTTTTTATAAACTAAAGACTGCCGTAAGGGCAAAAAAAGTGGGCATTTGAAAGTAAGAGTCAAAAATAAAAAAACTTAATAGGTATGGTCCAAAAAAATTAAGAATAGGGGTAACAAATTTAAAAATATCATGCACTTGGCATTGGCAAGAAGCCTTGGAGGATTAAAAAGAGAGAAGATATGGAGCGACCTCTGCAAAAATTATTGCAAGCCAACCCTGGCAACCCATGATGTAGAATGAGAAATGTTATAGATATCATATTATTATTTTATAATTATTTTATAATGTTGGTTTCAGTGGCGGATATGTTTACTTAAATTGTATTTTTTATATTTTCAAAGTTTAAAAGATACTTGAATATGAATTAATATTCTTCAAAAAATGTACGACCATTGACATGTGCTATCTTCCTGATTTATTTATTGCTTTGGCCTACCATTATTGAACCAAAAACTGATGTGTCAGATATGGATGGGTGACACGTCGCTTTCATGTCGGTTTTTCTCCAGTTTTTGTGCCGACTGTTCCCTGATTTCGTTTTTTCTACAAAACATATGCACGTTGAGAACAACTTGCACTACATGTAATATGTTTACTAGTGAGTGGTGTAGAGTCGTAGACATTTAGACAACGTCCGCACGTGAATTTAGGATAATTATTATTAAAATTTAATTTATTAATAATCTTAAAAATTATGTTCCATTTAGAAGAACACAAAAAAATTATAATCCTCCTTTACCATTACTCTCTGTCATGAAAGGCATGAATTCTTTGCTCTGTTAAACAACTTCTTATATATGTTGAGAAGGAAATTAACTTGCATTTTCCTTATATTTGTTAAATTGTGACTTCTTTTTCTTTTGTTGTATATATATATATATATATATATATCATTTCTTGAATCAGTCATCGGGTGATGATACTGATGGATTGAAATAATAGCTAGGCAGATGAGAAGTGCAAGCATAGTGGGGATTTCACACCTTCAAGATTGATAGTAATACATAATTAAAAGGTACAAAGATAAAGCTTATAATTAAGCTACACAAACGGTGCATCTTTATTGGCATACATATTTATTAGACATGCACCCATACATACATGCAGAAGGATTTGTCTAATTTTTGTTGGTTTCAGTTTCGGTTTCTGTCTCGCTAGCACCACCGTGTCCTGGGGGATGGTGACCTCCATGACCACCATGTCCATATCCGCCACCATGTCCATGTCCTCCACCATGACCATATCCGCCACCATGACCATATCCTCCGCCATGGCCATATCCTCCTCCATGGCCATATCCGTCAGTTTTGACATTTTCCTCTACAAAAAATGAGTTGAAGAAGTTAAATATCACAACGTACGTACACATGGCTAAGGTAAACTATAATTATAAATATAAAATTGCTAAAACGAGCCTCCGACGTAAAAAAAATAAAAAAATATAATAGCGCAAGAGGGCACATATATATATATATATACACTAATTAAAGAAAGTACGAAACTCATGGGTTTGAGCTAGCTGCCTCACCTAGCTCACGAGCTGAGACATGGGAGGAGATGAGAAGCACAACAGCAAAGACGAGGCCAAAGAGAACAAAGGTCTTGGAGGAACCCATTTTTGTGTTAACAAGGAAGGAGATTGGAGACAATGTAGTACTCCTAGATGATTCTGTGTGTAAGTGAAGGGTGAGTTACTCCATTGTGGCTCTCCCTATTTATATAAAGTTTTGCAAGAGAGAGACAGAGAGAGTAGGGACTAGGGAGGGAGGTAGGGCAGCAAAAGTTTGCTTGTTTTTGACCTTACCGATAGGATCTTATCCTCATTTCTGACAAATGTAGGGCTCACTTGTCCTTACGGGTAGCGGCAGCGGGCAGTCCACTCATTTATAGGGATAGATAGATCTAAGCAGCAATTGTAGTTAAAATAAGGAGGAAAAAGTAAAATTTTTATTTTAATCCACTCTTTTTTATACATTCTTTAACGTGCTCTTTATTAGACCCTTTATTTTTATGTAAATATTATTTTTCAAACGGAGATAAGGAGAAGAAATAGGAGAAAAAAAGGGGAGAGAAGAGTGTTGGTAGTCTTAGTCTCTTTCACACTAAAAATTAGCTCAAGAGATGATTAGGTTTTTTCTTACATTTATAAAGTAGCCGATCAGGCGATCACTAACCCCTTCCACAAGGAATGTGAGATAACCTCAACAATCCCCTTTTACACATCGAGTCCTAGATCAGAGCAGAGACAACCTGTTTCTCCTATGGATTATTAGGGACTGTTGGACTGAGACTTATTAGTTGAACTTGAGCTGATCTAATACAAGTGTTGGGTGGTCTTGGGCTTCTCTCAACTTCAAAAGCTAGTTCAAGAAGTGAAATTTTTCCTCACACTTATAAATTGATTACTAACCTCTTTCACAATCGATGTGAGATAATCTCATTTCCTAACAAGGAGGAAGAAAAAAAAAATCTGACTCATTATATATAGTCATAAATATAACTACTATGAGCTATATGAAAAGTATGTTAGAAATGCTATAAAAATTTTCTCACACTTACTATCTAATCGCTAGTAATTCAAAGGTAAAATTGTTAAAATTTATCCTGCCAAGTCAACAATGGAGTCTAAGAGTCTTTTTCATTTAGCAAAAGGAAATTATTCATTACCAAAAAAAAAATTTTGAATTGGATCTGTATCATACTCACAATGTTGTCCTTATACAGAGTCAAGGTTTCGTCTAAGATTGAAAATCCTGGTACGTGGCCAACAGCTAGTTTTAATTATCGAAAGTGACATACCTTCCATGTATATCACTTTTTTTTTTCTTTTTTTTTGATTGAAAAGGGATAAGATAACGGATCCATCCATATCACATTAATTTGTCACCATTAATTTCATACAAAAAGCCTTCCATGTCCTTGAGGGTTTTTTATTTTTATTTTTTATTTTAATTTTTTATGCATGTTGACACAAGAGAAGTGAGAATGGGGCTCGAAATTATAGTGACCTCTGTTTCATAAGGTGTGATTCTCAAATCCCATCAAATGAATTACGCATTGAGGACATGTTGAGGTATTTGTTGAAATACTTTTATTAAAGACTTATCAAATGATGCTTTTAGTCTTTACTTTCTTAAATTGATAAAAATGCTTATAGAGATAAATTGTAGAGTGATTCAAAGTGTCCTCGTTGAAATTAATTTTTTGTGTGAAATTAGCAACGACCACAAAATGTTTCGCTAATGAGTGACTTTTAGCGACAACTTTTGGGTCACTAAAGACCATTTTTCTTGTAGGGTAAGTATTAATTTGAGGAGATATGTGTATTCTTCCTTTAAAAAATTTATTACTATTGTTTTGTCAACATCTGTCTTTTTATATTTAGTGTGAATTCAATTATTCCTTGTTCAATTTGCTCTATTATATCTCAACACCATTCCTACATGCATATGTTTACTTAATTATGAAAACATGGTCCATTTGATAAAACTTTTTAAATTGTATTTTTTATTTTTTAAAAAATTAATAAGATATTTTGATATGACCTAGAAGTTAATAAGTAGCTTTGAATTAATACCTTTAATTTATTATTTTTTTTTTCTTAAAAATAAATCTTCAAAAAAAAAATAGTTGTCAAAAAAATGTGCACCATTAACATGTGCTATCTTACCACTTATTGCTGGGCCTATCATTATTGAACCAAAAACCGATGTGTCAGACATGGACGGGTGACACATCGCTTTCATGTCGGTTTTTCTCCAGTTTTTGTGCCATGTGCTCAATGATTTTGGCAATGAAGTAAGGACTAAAGAAGTTGGCCGTATTGTAATTTGATTATATATGAATAATTTTTTTTTTTTTTTGGTAAAAAAATAAAAAATTTTGTTT